>NC_134701.1:210856100-211191100 GCF_043290135.1 Rhipicephalus microplus | reverse complement strand
ACGCGCTAATCAAGACGTGAATAATCTCACAATTCCATCGCGTACGTCGTCAAACACTTCCCGCCAGACTGTGGCACATACCCACGTGCGGGTATGTGCCGCTGGTATGCAGTTATGTGCCACAGGTGATTGACACTGTGTATCTACACAGAAACGACGAGAACACGCATGGGCAGACTTAACGCGCGAGCGTAATGAAATGCCCGACATCGGTATAGTGTCTTCCCGACGAATGCAAATAATAAATGCCAGGGTCCCGGATGGAATTGAACCCAAGCATTTTGCGTGGCAATGAAGCATTTTACCACAGAGCTACTCCAGGTCTCAAAACTACTTTTCAAATAGATGCTAATCTTCTTGAAACGTCTATAGTGGTTGCAGTGCGCTGCCTGCCAAGTTTTATAGGCATTACATACGTACTCCTTTGATACAACCGTCACGTTGGGGTAACGTTCATTGCATTTAGTTGTCATGCGCTGAGGTTTATTCATGTAGCAGGGTCCAGGGCCAGCATCCTCTCAAGCATCAGCGCTTGATATCAGCTTCTGGTGTTGCTATGTTCCGGGTGGCATCGTGGTGCAAGTGCAAACAACTGGTTATATAAGCATCTGCAACTCTTCATCATATATCTGTGCATGCAACAATTGTACGTATATTTAGCGTCATTTCGTGACGTGTCGCTCAATAAGAAAAAAAATGCGACATGGTAACCTTCCCGCCGCGTGCTTCGCATAACGTCGATTTCCAGGCACATGGGATCTGCCAAATTTTTCGTCATATATCAACCACGACTATACTTTTCTCCGTCTTTTCTGGGCGCCCCTAGTTTACAATAAGAAATGAAACCTTTTGACCCCGGTTAATCACCGCAATGCCTGAGGAGGCGCTGACCACCGGGGTCGAAGTTTATTCATCTGTATATATCTCTTTATTTCTCTCTCGCTTGTTCGCTCTCTATAGTGTAAAACATTGTGACAAACATTGTGACTAATCTCCGCTTGGCTCATTTTCTCGAAGGACTCGTGAGTTATTTTGCATTGACTGTCATTGAAATTTCTCTTTTTTTTTCAATTTCTTGAATGTAGTTTAAAGTTTGGCTTGTGCTCCAACATTGAACCCCAGGTGGTCGAAATTTCCGGAGCCCTCCACTACGGCGTCTCTCATAATCATATGGTGGTTTTGGGACGTTAAAACCCACACATCAATCAAATCATTGTGCTCCAACATTGGACCTTTCCGTGTGTTCATTTGTGGGTTAGTTTTGAAAACTCCTCCTGTCCCCGTCATTGTCACGAATCGCTGGCGCCCTTTTTACCTTCGTCATTTTTGACATCTGAACTTCTCTTCGCACAAAGCGGCTCGCCAGCAGTGTCGGCTTTGGCGCCGTGTCAGCAGTCGCGTCGTTTCAACTATATCCCTGGCGGCGTATAGAAACACGACACTTGGGGAAACGGCGGGCGTTGAAAATGCGCGTATCTGTAGCTTATAAAAAAAAATGAAGGTGAGCGGCACCATTCTTTTTCTCTCTCTCTCTTTTTTTTTTTTTTGTAACAGCCGGCTCAGTGTCACCTTCAGTGGCCTTCGACTGCGGTCACACGACTCCAACAGGTTGTTTCGCTCGTTCTGCATAGAATTTTTTTTGCTTGTTTAGCTTATCGTTTTCCGCGAGCGAAACAAGGAAAAAACGAAGAGCTGATTCGCGGTAAGAAACAGAGTCTGTGTGCGCTGAAGGACAACAGCCTTGTAGACTATTTTACCTAATGCCTATCAGCGCCGTCTTGGGCTGTTAAGTCGATGCTTGCTTGTTTTGTTTTTTTTTTTTGTATTCCGTGACGTGAATTAATGAGGCCGTAAAACATTGTATGCACCAACCCAATCTATTTCATGCGAATGCGTCTAACATAACACTGTTTGTTTAGTTGTTAAGACTACAAAACACGGAGGTTAACTCCCCAATATGCATGAAGGTACTCAGGCACATTCGTAAAATAAGTCTATTGGACGCGTGGAAACTACGTTGCGTTGCGTCGCGCGTGCAGTGCAAAAAAAAAAAAAAAAAACGAGCACGCGTTTCGAAAAGTTCGTTGAATGTGAGCTGCTGCTGAGACTTGCGCAAGCTTCTGTTCTGTCAGCCCGTGGTGGCGAGAATGTGCAAGCGATGAGAACAGCCCCCCCCCCCCCTTCTCCCCTATTATCAAAGGGGAGCTCCAAGTCTGCCTCATATCTTTGTTAAGTAGGGCCTGTCGCGTCATTGTTAAGGTGCGCGGTCACAACCAAAAAGGTTTTAGGCGACACTGGTGATTTAGTTTACGTCCACATTTACTCCCTCAAAGTTGCGAGAACCACGTCCATCGCATTACCCATTTGTGCATTCGTTGTCACTTCTTATTGCTTACACACTCGGGAAATCGATAAAGGAGGCATCGTAACTTATTTTTAGCGCACACTGACACACGGACAAAAAAAAGAAGGGTATACAACACCACCTCTTACTATCAACTGAAGGTTTTATTCAGAAAAGGAACACACACACACACACAAACTCTTAACGAGATTCAGACCTCGTCAAGCTGTTCAACATTTAGTATTGTGCACTCCTCTTCTAATGAAGTGATTGAAGCAATGACAGCCTTCTATGTTTTCTGTTTGGTTGACCCGTTCGTACGCTTCTAATATCATATTTTCGCTTATTTTATCGTCTTGTGTGTGTGTGTGTGTGTGTGTGTGTGTGTGTGTGTGTGTGAGTGTGTGTGTGTGTGTGCGTGCGTGTGTGTGTGTGTGTGTGCGTGTGTGTGTGTGTGCGTGTGTGTGTGCGTGTGTGTGTGCGTGTGTGTGTGTGTGTGTGAGCGTGTGTGTGTGTGTGAGTGTGTGTGTGTGCGTGCGTGTGTGTGTGTGTGTGAGTGTGTGTGTGTGTGTGTGTGTGTGCGTGTGTGTGTGTGTGTGTGTGTGTGCGTGTGTGTGTGTGTGCGTGTGTGTGTGCGTGTGTGTGTGCGTGTGTGTGTGTGTGTGTGAGCGTGTGTGTGTGTGTGTGAGTGTGTGTGTGTGTGTGTGTGTGTGTGAGTGTGTGTGTGTGTGTGTGTGTGTGTGTGTGCGTGCGTGTGTGTGTGTGTGTGTGTGTGTGTGTGTGTGTGTTGTCACCCACTGCTATCGTATCATAGCTGATGAGCTCATTATCCGCTGTTCAGCAGCAGCGACACTTCTTTTTCCAAAATTGTCGCTGACGGGTGGCTGGTACAAGATGATTGCCTAACGTTGATGTGAAATGCCTCCGCGATCTCTCGTGCGGTGCGATCATGGTGCTTAAACAAAATGATTGTATTTGAAAAGCGTGCCTCGCATCCACACTTTGCACAGTGTATGAAAAATGTATGGTATAGTTACGATGCACTCATACCAACTAGCTCGTCTTGCAATATTACTCCGATAAAGGAAGGTTAGGAAGGGGGAGAGGCACGGGAAAAAGTCTGCTCTGCCTGCTGATGAAGACTTCTGTGCACGCGTGCATTCAAGACCAAGTACGAAATTGCGAATCGCGCTCAGCGAGTGTTCTCTCGCAACCCGCTGCGCCTGCAGTTGCGCAGGAAATCGCCTCCAACACCTATGTGTGGGAGGCCCGTTGGAGACTGCGTTACCAAGGCAACGGTCCTCCCTATATTTAGCATGTCTCTCCATTTGGGAACCCGATTATTATTGTCTGATCATTGTCTGCGGCGAAAAACAACCGTGATGCGATCTCTGAGGCGTAAGGTAGAACAGCCAAAGATTTAATATCTCCGCCCCAAGATTCACGATTCTTGATCCCTCGCCGTGGTGCGAAAGTTTTGACGTCGAAAGAATGAGATTATTTCGATATGGAATACGGTGCGCGGAGAGTTTCGTAGTAACTTCTGGGGATTTACGTCGATAAAACACGCTGTAAGGCCGACCGTACAGTGGAGGGCCTCAGGACGTTTCTAACTCCCGAGATTATTTACCTTACGCCTAAATATAAATGTGCGCGCCTCCGCCTCCATCGAAAATAGGACTGCCGCGGCTCCATGGAATCAGACCCGCATTTTCGGAGTAAGCAGCCTAGAATGGCAACCAACACTGCTGGTGAACATATTGTGTGCACTGCATGGGTGCGTAATAAACGTTAGAGTAGAAATGCAAAGTTTTTCCCGTTCGCATTCACAATCTTCGGTTATTTAGACTACTGCGCATGCTGTGAAAGTATCATTATCCTGCGGGAAGAGGAAGGCTTGACAAGGCAGACACTGGAAAATAGGTCACAGTTGGAAAAGTAAAACTATCCTTTGCAAAATTTAAGAGTCTTATATAGAATTGGCTACGCAAAGTTTTACATCACCATTTGTCACGACTGCGCATGCGCCATACGCGCTACGCGCTTGAACACGCTCGTTAGGTGACAAAAGTATATTTTTATAACAGTGTAGCGCGGAGCTTGCGGGCGTAGCGTTGCGGGCGTCACATTACGAGAACCCTCAAGAGGTTGGTGTATGGCGCATGCGCAACGTATACGCAAAGCTTAGCATACCGTATTCAAAAACTTTCTTATAGGGAGCTTTCGAATAGGGGCTCCAAAAGTTTGGGGCCCCAAAGCCCTTTGTGCATGCATGGTTTGGGACAAGCAGGAGCGAGGAGTTTTCAAACTCTAGGCGGCGCTTTGGACACTCTCCCTATTATAGGTAACTCTATTTTTCAGCGCCGTTACTCCAGTGTGGGCAGTCATGTTTGTCTGGCGCAAAACATTTGGCACAGGCTTTGGGGCCCCCGCTGAATGAGAGAAATAGCGTCCTTAACGCAAAACGCAGACAGACCCTGTATGGGACCCGCACATGCGCAGTGGCCTCAACGCTATTTTTTTTTTTGTGGCCCCGAAACGATTGGGGCCCCTATTCGAAAACTCCCCAATATAGCGTACATATATGCGCAACGAACTCTCGTATACCTTATTCTAAAGCAGCACTGACGTCATCGCGGCCGCCATGTTTGGGTAGTAGCGCAACGAAACGTCGCGTCTGTGAGGTCGCGTGAAGGGACAAAGTACAGAGGCGCGAACAATGCATGTTACCGCGCACGCGCAGTGGTGGCGCGGCCGCGGTGTCGTTTTGCACGTCTGCGACGTTGTACACCGGTGCGCGCATGGTAGACGCAATCGGAGACAGGCGCGACGACTGCATATGCACGGCCATGCGGTTACGGCGGGCCGCCTCCGATTTCGGCAATGTTCCTCGTACCACGACTTCATTGACGTCGCATCGCATTACGTCTGAGGTAGACCGGTTGTTTGCCTGGCCGGCCGCCTTCTGAAACCGCATCGCCAGGCTGATATATAAGCGACTTCGAGCGTCTGACGCGCAACTTCGGTGACTGAGATTTCGCACTCAAGCTGGCAACAGGCAGGATGCTTGTGTCTGACGACGCGAACCCCGAAATCGCAGCAGCGGGGTGGAAAAGGAAGAGTGAGTAATAATTGCTGAGGTTTCGCCCGCAAAAACTGGGATGCGATTCAGAAGCACACTGCGGGGGAAGGCTCCGGAAATTGCGACAGCCTAAACCTATAAGTGCACGGACGTTTCAACATTTCCGCCTCCTTCGAAAATGCGACCGCCACTACTTGGAAGGAATCCGTGACCTTCGGGCAGCAGCCAAGTCCCGGAAGAACCATACCACTGCTGCAGCTGAAAGGAAAGAAAAATTAAATTATAAGGCTAATTTACTGAATTTTACGTATCAAAAACGGCGTGCCATCATTTAGCGTGCTCCTGAGTCTACGCATGAATAGCTGTACTCGCAAACCTTCTCCCTCAAGAAGGCATCTGATGGTGTGACCGCGGCAGTTAAGCCCACGTCTTCGATCCTCTGCCATATAAGGCGAAACTGTATCTTTCTTTAAAAAAAATCTGAAACGCAGGAAAATAAGTAAGAAGCCGTGGCATAACTTCTCGCAAGGTCCGTTTGCAGCACCGTTCTGCTTTCTTCTTGTTGCGACAGATTCTGCGAGCGAATACTATACTATACTATACTATAGCGAATACTATACTATACTATACTATACTATACTATAGCGAATACTATACTATACTATAGCGTGAAGCCGTGGAAATTCACGGCAAGCAGCCTACAGTGTGCTTGCTGGGCGAATGGAGGGGACGGACGGATAGTCATAGAGAAGAACAAACGACGCAAGAAAGTAATGATAAATAAGAAGACCACCCCCCCCCCCTTCCCCGGAGAGGGAAAAAAATGGTGTCAATCGATCGCGAGGAAGAACGATGAGTGGGGCGCAGCCAGATTGCGCGTGGGCCAACTGTTCTTCCGTCCACAGTGTCTTTTCGAGACGACGGCTTTCATCTTCTTCTTCTTCTTTTCTTTTACGGAAGTAAGGAGAAAGTAGGGAGCCAGACTAGATCAACGACCCGAGTCGCTTTCTCTCTCCAGGGGTCGTACATGCTGTCTCGGACGTTTGTTTATAAACACGGGGCGTTTATTCTTGGAAAGCGCGAGCACCTCGTCTCGCCGTCGACCCAGGGATTATAAGGCACGCCGGGAACGTAACCTAACGGCTTGCATGTGTTTTTTTTGGGGGGGGGGGGGTGGTCAAAGTATTTAAAAAAAACTATGTCCTCACCCGAGCGTATGCAAAACTGTCCGGTATTTTTCCTCTAACGACAACATTCCACGACACGTCAAAAAAAAAAGGAAGTGCTAAGCAGTATCTGAAAAGTCTGGAACGCGTCCCACCCCCACCCTCACCTCCTATTTTTTCCGTATATCTCGCTAGACGTCGCAATCTGGGCTTGCTAAAGACGTCCCGTAGAAGGAAGGTATTGCACGTCTATGCTGTAATAGGGGTCGGAGACGTTTCCTTTCTGTCTCTTTCTGCGGCCAAAATTGCTCCAAACGCTGTCGCCGTCGATTCTTCTTTTAGCATCTCTTACCAAACGTTCCCTGGTTCGGTTCTTTCTTTCTTTCTCTGTTACGACTCTCCAGCTCCCTTTTCGAATCTCTCTCTCTCATCTCTATTTGGCCATTCTTTATCTTGTCGCGACGGTCCAAGGAACCCGTATAAAACAGAAAAAAAAAAGTACAGCAGCTCCACTTCGCCGAAGATGTCCTCTGGCAGAGCCAAGGTACACGGCCCTCAAACACGTCGCAAGGCTGTCGGGAATGCGTGCGGGACGCGTTTAGAATATTCTTGCCATGCGCTCTCTCTCTCTCGTCTCGACTTTAAATATATAAATACGCCTCTGGCGAAAGACCCTCGCCGCACGCCCTCTTTCCATTGCGAGATCCGCCTCTGCTCGAAATTCTGAAAGAGTTCCGTTTTAGCCTGCTACCTTTCTTTTCTTTTTTGGCAGTTGGCTAGGCCTATCTTTCCTTGCTTGTGGACCAAGCGCCCGAATATGTCTACATCGCTTCCGCGCGCTGCGAAAGGGCTTTTTTTTTTTTAAGCCGCTAATTCGTTCGTTCAGAAGTCCCGCGATGCTTGTTTCGTTAACACTTTCTCATTCCTCCGGTATAATTGGAACCGTCCAGTTTTGTGTCCCTTATTGCTTATGCGGAGCAATTCTAACTAATAAGCCAGAAAATGTCTAGCAATGCAAAAGCCTTGGTTGTTGTTCGTAATGAGCCGGACAACAAGAAAACATCGCAAGCAAATGCCAAGGTCACTCTTCGGTCGTACTCGAGCTTTGAGCGTATATATTGGGCCTGAATACAGGCGTCGCTTTGCGTAGTCTCATTATTGGTTGTCCCCGCTAACCATTTAAGGCAGCGTGTGCGTAGGGCGGCAGACAGATTAGTCATAAGACATGTCCGGCTTGTTTTCTACCCTACACAGATGCAGTAGGAAAATGAATTTTTAAATCTAGCGGAAAATATAAGGCATTGCGCGGACCTACGAAAGTATACACCTAGCAAGCCTTTCCACCGAAACGAAACGCAAAAATTTTCAAGCTGCCGTGTTTGTGACCACTGTCCCATATGTAACGTACACTAAATATGGTAGAGGGCCATGTACTGTGTGATGTAGTTGCACGTTAAATAACACCAGATGGTAGAAATTTCCAACGCCCTTCACTATCTCCCATAATCATCTAGTGGTTTTGGGACGTAGAGCTCCCAGATATTAATATTTATTACTACTACTACTACTACAACAACTACTACTACTACTACTACTACTACTACTACTACTACTACTACTACTACTACTACTACTACTACTACTACTACTACTACTACTACTACTACGAAGCACTCGAAAGCTGATGCAGCACACCGGCCATATTCTCAAGCATAGAAACTATATACTCCTTGTGCATGCGTAGTGCGCAGTTTTGGGATGGAAGAACATTACACGCTCATCGCGCGCTTCACGGCTGAGCTTTAAGTCCTCCTTAACAATATTTGTGCGAAAACAGGGGTAATAAGAAGAGCAACACAAGGACCAGCGCAGGTATTGCCAAGCGGAACGTAATCCAACTATAGGCTGACCCGCGATATTGCTTGAGCTATGCAGATGCGCGGTGTCATTATGGTGGGTGTGTTAATGAGAACCTCGGTTGTCCGTGAAAGTTCTACCCCGGGGTGAGTTGGATTGCGTTCGTCGTGGCAGATGGCACTGACACCTGACAGGAACAGGACAGACGCGCTGTAAACTGCGCGTGTCAGACGGCCGGCGCCAAAACCCGACAACGTATACGGTTCAGTCCTTGATTCCGTAGCCAGCGCTTTTGTTTTCTGCTCGCGTGCTCACGTGAGGGCGATAGCGTTCTTGCGGTGGCGTAAAGATATGAAAGAAAGGGAGAGAGAGAGAAAAATCGAAATATCCAGCACGCTCGCTTCGATCGTTGCACCCGTGCCTTCGAACACAGCAGACGCAAAACAATCGGCACGTGTTTTTTATGGATGGATGGATGGATGGATGGATGTGGCTGTACCCTTTAGATCGGGCGGCGGCTGACGCCACCTAGCCATAATACTTAGTGAACTAACCATTACATTTATCTTTTTTTTTCCTTTAAATAATGAAGTTGAGGATTCGTACTTCGCAGTGAAGGGTTTAATTTTCACTCGTGCCTTGACTTTAGCCACCAATCAGATAACCTCCTTCTAGTTAAGTTATAGATGGGCTTGTAGCCGCCACCTGTCGGTCAGTAGCAGCGAAATCTCAGCCACGAAGCATTAGGCCACGCTCTGTTTTCCCCTATATACTGGAGTAACTAGGTACGCCTGAATAACTACGAGAGCTTAGCTCTCAGGTGAATGTTCAGTACTCTCTTATCTTCGTTCTTTTCGTTTCAGACGCTGCGTAGTCTGGCATAACGGTAATTCATCACGTACCTTCGATGGATGAATGGATGAATGGATAAACTTTATTCGGTCCTTGGGAACCTGCTTTAGCACGCTGTGGGCGTCGCTCCCTTGTCGTATACCAGAAAGACCAAGTCTCTCTGCTGCTTCCCATAGCTGTTGTTCGAGCGCGGATCTTGCAATAGCACCCTCCCATTTATACGGCGTGATGACTTCCCCACAGCGTAACGCGGGGCACCGCCAGAGCATATGTTAAAAGGTAGCTATATTGTGGCAGAAGGAACATGTATTAGTTGGCTGTATTTTTTGGATAAATTTTGTTTAATGGCGCGGGATTAGAGTACGCCCCGACCTGAAGAAGCCTGTGTGTCAGAGCCTGAGGTCTGCTTAGTTTTCTGTGTGGTGAAGAATATTGTCTTCGCACCAGGTAAAAATATTTTGTAAGTTCCTTATACGAGATGGGAGGGTCACAGTTCTCCAAGACATCAGCGCCGCGCCCCCCGATATCGAGCTACGTGGTTTACTAGTTCTCGCGAAGCTATGTGGGCTGACTCGTCGAGATTGGGCGGGCTCCTTCAATGCGTCCCACATGAGCTGGGAACCAAACGTGTGTCTGTGGTTCGACGCCTTTGCCTTTAAGAATTCGCAAAGCTGGTTCCGATATTGTCCGCTTTGCAAATGCCAGGACCGCCGATCTCGAGTCGTTGTAAATTGTGGACCTCCTGTTATCCAGAAAGGCCAACGCAATCGCCACTGGCTCTGCTATTTCAGCGTGTACTGTAGTCCGGACCGTTGTCGAGTTGGTGATGCTGCCCTCGTGGTTGATGCTCACTGCCGCATACGCCTTTTCCTCAGGATAGCGGGCCGCGTCGACGAAGGAGCAGTCCCCGGCATGTCCTTGAGCCCTTTCTAGTAGAGCCTTTATCCTGGCCCGTGTTCTACCCTCGTTGTGCTCGGTGTGGACATTTCGCGGGATGGGGACAACGGTGATTTGTTCTCGTTGCTGACGAGGAATGCTGCCGAAGTTAGACTTGATTTCCATCGCTGGAATCCCCAACTCCCGCAGGATGTTTCTACCGGAACGCGTGGTGGACAGCCTGGCGAATTGCGCCCTCTCTTGTGCCTCTACAATTTCTTCCAGCGTGTTGTGCATGCCGAGACGGAGCAGTCTATCCGTGCTTGTGCACATGGGAAGCCCGAGAGCTGTTTTGATGGCCTTCCTGATTAACGTGTTGAGTTCATCATCATGCTCCGACCTCTTCCAGTTGTGCATGGCTGCAACGCGGGTGAAATAGCACATCACAAAGGCGTGCACCAATTTTACGAGGTTATCTTCTCCAAGTCCCTGTTGCCTGTTGGCTACCCTTCTTATTAGTCTGAGGGTATTGTCAGTTTTTTTCTGGTGAGACTCGTTTCCTTCAGGTTATCGGAGCCGTTTGACTGGATAATCATACCTAGAACCCGGAGGGAGTCCACCCTGGGGATCAAGCTGCCCTCACCTGTCCTAAGAGTGATGTCAATATCCTCTAATGACTTCCACCCTCTCGTTTTGGGGCCCCTGCGCTTGGGCCTGTACAGAAGCAGTTCTGATTCTTTGCGGTGAGCACCGAAGACCAGTCGGTTTTAGGTAGTTTTCCGTGATTTCAATAGCTTCCTGTAGCACAGCCCCTATTCGTCCATCGCTGCACACCATATGATGATGTCGTCAGCATAGATGGTATGATTAATGCCATCGACTTTCGACAGTCTTTGAGACAGACCGATCATGACGAGGTTAAAGAGGGTCGGGGATAGTACTGAGCCTCGTGGCGTCCCTCTGAAGCCAAGCTTTACCGGATCCGAAACAAGATCGCCCATCGTGAGTATAACACCTCTGTCAGTCAGGAATGATTTTATGTAGTCGTGGAAGCGCTTGCCAAGCATTTTTTTTTCTAAAGGCTTAGAAATCAAAGTTCTGTGGTCAATGATGATCTCTGCGGCGTTGGTTTTTTACGTGTTAAACAATACTTTGCCAGATATTATCAATTTCAACAGTGACAGAACAGTTTTCACGTTCAAAGGACGAATTTTAGGCGAAATTCAAGTTCCCTCTCGGATGCATGAACGTCACTGTTTTCTCCTATTGTTTTCGAACGAAAATCAGTGCTTTCAGCCTCCTCCTTTATCTGACTCGAGCTCGGAGGCTATGCGCGTATCTAATCTCTATGTAAGTGACCAGATAACACCGTATTTGTGCTTTGCAACATATGTCGTACCCTTGCGTACGGAGTAACATCGAGAGGGAAAAAAAACATATTCGAATTCTCGGAACTTGCACGATGCCTCCCACACCTTCTTATATTCAATTTAGGTACACAAGATGAATCAGGCATACTGACACACTGAAAAAAGGGGGCTAGAAAAAGAGCTCTGTGTTTTTGTATTGTATACGTGTGCGGATGAAGAATGAAATATTTTTAGCAAGCGATATGAATGTGCAAGTGCTGCTTTCTAAACTCTCCATGAATTTGTCACACGCTGCTACAGCATAACTGAAAAAAAAACAATCAGAGGAGACCCTTATGTTTCTGACTATAAGTGGAACTCGAACCTCGGCGTTCCTGTGCCTTGGTGTATACCATGGATTAACTTTGCGTTTCGCCGCACTGCCAAAGCGCATCTCGGAGGACGCGTAGAAATAAACACGTGGCTGAGATCTCCGCCGCTAAGTGCCGCGACGATCGCGGCTCCTCCCAAGAAAGCCTTATCGTGGCCCTATGCTGTTTCTTTGAACTAGTGCGATGAATTTCCCTTATTATCCAGGCACTTAATTGACCCTTATTATAAGTTACCTATACTTCGATAGCATACGTGTCCGATATAACTTGAAACTTGATCAGAACTATCGATTACGTACCAGTTTTATTTTCTGCAAGACCCTTTTTTGTTAATCCAAAAAACTGGAAGTGCTCGACGGAAAGTGTTTGGTAAGATAAACGAGAGTGTCACACGTTACTTAACCACTGAGAAAAGAAAAGCTCAACTTTGATTAAGTTGATACGAAGCGAACTTCCATCGACAAGTTTTGCGTGCTCTTCGAAGTGAGACTATAACGGCAGATATAAAAATAAGTCGGATTTACTCCTGATGGGCGTGGTACGAAAAACATTCAACAAAAGAAGCAGGTTGCGTTAGATGGACGCGCTTGCGCGATGGGCGTTGCAACAAGCTCCGAAGACTTGGGTGGTTTCGCACGGTGGCGTCAAGCCAAGAAAATGCTGCCCGCATGTTAAGTGACTGTGGATCTTGGATTCAGACCAAGCGTACATCACCGCTTTGCAGATCGGCAGCGTTAGTGCAGCAACGAAATAATGTCACGGCTTTATCCCACATATATGGCCGTGACGCTATAGCGGCGAAATCGGCACTTCGATTACATTCTTGTTAACTTTATTTTTACGTTTAGGATAATAATAAAGTGTGACCTTTATATTAAGTTACGCGTCATCAGAGCAGTCGACGTGCACAAGTTCCTAGCCGTGACCAAAATTACGTTGTTACGCTGTACGTCCCCCCCCCCATATATATATATATATATATATATATATACATATATATATATATATATATATATATATATATATATATATATATATATATATATATATATATATATATATATATATATATATATATATATATATGGTTTTGCATATCTTGCTTGGCTTCATTCATTTACATGTTTCCAAAATTAAGGAGTGCAGTGAAATATCAGTTGTTCTTGCTTTTTGCTTTAGCAGAGTGTGACATTGGACGAGTTGGCGCATAGCTTAACAAAATATTCGTGGCGCAACTGGGACATGCAAGAAAAAGGAGATTTTCGTGGGACGTGAGGAGGAAAATGAACGAGTTGAAAGTCTGGCGCCCTATTTTGTCATCTTCCCTCCCTTTTTTTTTTCGTGTACGCCGCCAGTTGCACCGCTAATATTATTAGCGCAATATGTCTCCTTACCTTGGCACTTTTCACGTCACTGCCTGCTATTAGCACTTCGTTGTAGAACCTTTATCACTCCCGGAGAAAGAATCGATACAAAGTGGCATCAATTTCCGAATTCATCAAATTAATCGAATCGATCACCGTGAGGATAATTGGTTTATCTCGTTGCGGCGATTCGCCACCACTGAGACGTTGTAATTCAGCCGATGACGTAAACAGGATGCCACTCGAACCAATTAAATAAATGAAATTGAGATAGGAAAGGTGGAATAAATATAAAAATGATAACTTCAAAACCGCTGCCGTGGCTCACGAGTGCATGCGCTCGTGAACTGCGTATTATTTGATCGTCATGCAAGCCCCCTGGGTTTGACACCAAGCTACGCACTCTCGATTTTTTTCTCTTTTAGATGCCTTACTTTATCGCTCAGGTACATCCTGTACAACTACACAGATGAGACTGAATGACGCGGTCGTTTTCCTATCATCTCTGACGTCAAATGTTTCATCTTTGAGGTTTCTCTTTGAGCTCGAAACCACATCATGCGATTCGTATTTTTTAAAAAAAGATATCGATCCTTTTATTTTTCGTGGCTGCTGTTGTTGTTAATGACGTGTTCTGTGTTATTTCCGGTTTCGTAAATTATGACGTGCTCCGATTGAGAGCATATGGGTGCTGGATGTGTATATCTTCTGCTTGAAATAGGCATCTCACTTTGTGTTCTCACAAACGCTATAATTATTAAATAATTAATATTTATTTATTTATTTATTTATTTATTTATTCATTTATTTATTTATTTATTTATTTATTTCACTGGGCTCGTTTGTTCGTTCTCCCAGTCAGTAAGGGATTTTTCCACACATTCATTGCGAAGTAAAAGCAGGATTACTCGTCTTGGAAACATTATAGAAAGCGATCGAAGCTGTAATTAAGATTTGCGCCCGTGTGCTCAGATTTGGGTGCACGTTAAAGAACCCCAGGTGGTCGAAATTTCCGGAGCCCTCCTCTACGGCGTCTCTCATAATGAAATGATGGTTTTGGGACGTTAAATCCCACATATCAATCAATTAAGATTTGCGTTCGCTCGAGGCATTCGCAGCGTCACTTTTACATTAGAGTAACGACCACCTCTGTCCCGGTATCCTAGCGCCTCGTAGCGAGAATTTCGCGAAACACGACCGCAGCGGTGCAGCAGGCGGCGGCGGCAGGCAAACGGCGCACGGATGTAGTGGGCGTATAAATAAAAAGTGGAGAGGGCCGGCAAGGATGTGTAGCGGACGCTGCGCACTGCCTCTTAGTATAAAAAAAAAGCGATATGATGCCGACAAAAAAAAAAAAAAACGCAGTCAAGCGCATGAATTGTCGAAAAAAAAAACAAAGAAGAAAAAGGTAGTCGCAGGAAAGACAGAAAGCAACGGACATCAATCCGCTTCAAGGGCGGCAGGACCGGCACAGACCGGTCGATTCCGGCCCCAGAAGCAGCTCGCACCGGCTCTGTTGAGAGAGCGAGCGGGAGAGGGATCGCGAGGCTCGTTTAACATAGCCGGCCGTCTGCCGCCATACGAGCCAGACGGCGTCATTTGCGAAGTGTATAGACTGTACAGCGTTCTGCGTGGATGCGATTGGCACGCCGCGTTCAGGCCAACTGGGTCGGTTGGTCTGTTCAGTGGCCTGGCCGCCCACGCTTTTTTTTCATTGGATTCTTAAGCGAGCCAGACACGCTAGCTGCGTAGCAGACAGACCTCTTTGATCGTCGTCTTCCATTTATCCGCTCCTCGCTAGCGTCGTCGTTTTTTTTTTTTTTTTCACTGCTGCGCGCACAGGCGTGGCAGCAGCTTTTCGAGTCTGGCATGCTGCGGCACGATACGTGTTTCGGAAGCGACGATGTTGCATCATACCGCTCCGGGAACTGAGCGCGAATGTGTCTTCGCACGAAGGAATGCGTCGCGCAAATAAGAAGAAAAACATGGTTGATCCCGCATTCCCCCCGTTATAGGTATCGGCAAAACGCGAAAGTAAAACGTGTCCCTATACAGGAGTAAATTAATGTTTAATCTACATGGATATAGGAGACCTAGCGCAATGTCTATTTATGTTGGCCAGCTATAGCACCACCTAACGTGGGTGCACCCACATTGACGTTTAGTCACACACCTCCATTCCTGGCTGTGTTCCAATTCAAAGACACCATCGTAGACAGTCTACGCATACAGCTTAGAAGACAGAATCGAGCCCACGTCGTCTGAGAAACGAAACACGTCTGGGTGGATTCTACGCGATGAGCGCCACCTCGCGTCGAGAAGAGAAAGCTAAAATAAACAAACGTAACTGATATTTTTTAGTTTATTTCGTGACAAAATCTAAGCAAAATCGAACATTAATCAGATTGAGCGCCTGGAGAACCGTCTGCTTTAGTGCAGACCACCATTCGGGTGATATCCGAGCTTAAGGAGAAGTTCGCCGAGCCGCCATCTTGTTTAGACAGCAAAGTAGCCTGCATCATATCTGTCCGTGATGTGGTCTTCGGGAAGGTGTCTATTTTGCCAGCTATGTGAGAATTAAAATGGGACTCAAGTTGACCGCCGTCCATCGAGCTGTCTATTTAGCCGTCTACGGTGAGTATATTGGAACACACCCCCTATAGGACTAACGTCCATCATTAATGATTAGGCAAACCCTTGTTGCTCAAATGTTTCCGGTAGCTGTGGAGTTAATGGTAAGAGTGGAACCAGACAAAGTCATGTGACAGCCAGAAGATCGTGACTGCTTGGACGACGAATTTGGGCTAAGGTCGCCGACATGCATGTCGGAGTTAGTGAGTGAACACCTCTGCCGGATCAGAAGGAAACGCAACGCTCGTTGTGTGAGAATCCGACAGGCGTCGCAGAGCCATTTGGTATGAATGGATGCCATGAGTGACTGCGACACTTTAAAGGTCGCCGCCTGGGGGTGTGTTAAGGCGTTGACAAAATTGCACTGCTCACATGGAAACGTGTCGAATGAGACGGGTGCTTAGAAACTACGCGTTAAAGGAACCAATCGCGGATGCCACGATCGTGATGCATTACTGAACTTTACCAAGAACGCTGCGAGAGCACAGTGGTAGATATAAAAGGCGTATTTGTTTTTAAAGCGCACAACGTATGTGACAGTGGCGCAGTGAAGAGCGTGCCCGGAATCTGCTGTCGCATACCCGGGAGTCGTGGGTTCGAAGTACATTGACGGAACTTTCTTCTAACCATGCGTATTTTTCGACGTCATTTCCGTGACGGAAATACGTCGCTGAAACCCTGACATAAGACGCTTTCATGTTAAAATAAAGCGCTTCTCGGACAGGATTAAAAAGTTTCTTTCCCGAGGATTTATTAATGGTGCCCTGGGCACTGAAAGTGCCAAAAAATATGTCGTGGTGTATGTTGACGTACGTCCTGCTAAATTTTGGAAGTCTAAGTAAAGAAATATACACTGCGGTGCTTTAAATAAGATAGATAGATGTTTATGTATGTTCCACGAAAAGCTCGAAGAGCCGCTCTAGGTCGCAGCTGTGAAGGTGATTCAGTGCAAGTGGGACGAATATGAGTCACGCATCACGTTGAGGCAAGCGTTTGTGCTTATATTTTCATTCGATTAGCATTTCGCCTACAACGACAGACGCTAATTGCCGTCCGTGCAGGGGCTGTCTTAAATTTTGTCAACGACGGATTGTCACGTTGACATGATATCAGGCGTTTGCCGTGCAGAGGCATATCGGAGCGACGTATCGCATCTGGCACTAGCGCACAGTGCAATATAAGCAGCGCAAGCTGGAGATTACGACGGATGTCGTGAGTCACGTGCAAGCTGACGTTCGAATTGAGTGGTTAGTACGAACTGCGAAGTAGGACCGCACGCACACAAACGGATGCGCGAGCTCAATAGATTTATTTTCACAAGCCGTAAAGCTGCGTTTCATAGCCACCTGAGTGAATTCTAGCTTGACAATTGTTTATTAAGTGTTACTTATTTACCGGTAATTTTTTTTTTCGAGAGGCTCTCTTAGTCAGTGAGTGAGTGCTCTCATATTTTTGACAGTCGCTTGCAGAAGTAGATTTCGCGCTGACATGTTCCTTTTGACCAAAGGCACCACTAACGTTAATAGACGGAAGTAACTATTCATATCATTGACATCACCATAACGTTATAATAATAATAATAATAATAATAATAATAATAATAATAATAATAATAATAATAATAATAATAATAATAATAATAATAATAATGGTTGAACGTCCTAAAACTACAGTATGATAAAGATAGACGCCGTAGTATATTGCTCCTGAAATGGCGACCTCCTGGGGTTCTTTAAGTTGCACTTAGATCTAAGCACACAAGCCCCATGCACTTTCTTCGCCATCGAGAATACCGCCGTCACCGCGGCCGGAATCAGATCTCATTATCAGAGATAATCACTGATAGCAGACTCAGCGATAACAATTTAAGGCTGCCACAGTCCATCCACCTATGTGTGCAGCTGTTTTGCTTGCAGAATGCATCTGCTGTACGAATTCCGCTGCGATGGGGTAAGTGACGACGCCAGAAAAATGTGACGTCAGAGCAGGAGTGAAGTTAATTTTTAATGAAAAGCCCCCTCATCTTCCCCCTTCCCAGATGGAGAAAAGTTCACTTACTTTCCAAAGGCCCATACTTTGTTGAAGTCAGTAATAGAAATTATGTGTGTTTAGTCGCCTGGTAGTTTGTTTTGTCCCTTCGCACTCCTAGTCCGTGCCAAAAGCTTCTTCTCCCAATGCTTTTCATCAATGCAGTGAAGCAATTTAGAAATTTTGCGGTTCAGATGACGCAATTGCTCTCAAAAAGTAAGCAAATCGCATTACAAACTGCTTTTGTAATTTTTAAAATTTAGTTGACTCCCGTAATTGGTTACAGCTCGTTGTACATCTTAACAGCACATTACTATTACTTCTTCAAGGTAATGAAGTTACTTCGGACGTACTCTTGCAGAAAGTTCATCATTTATGCGCTCACTTACGTGCATTTTATTTACCGCAGATGTACATTGAAACACCTCAGAGATTTGACCATATTCTACACTATTTATGTGCGGCATGCAAGTGAACTTTTCTTTATTCTTTTTCTTCCTTTTGACAGTTTTTTTTTTTGTGCCATAAGGAAAGTGACAAGCTACGTTTTGGTCAAAAGTAATGGCATATTTTCTAGACATTAGTCGATTTTGAAACAAGTCATTACATTACTAAATAATCAGCTTCATCAATCAAATATGAATGTTCAAGTTTTTCTATGAGGCTTTTTTAAATTTTTGTTTGTACTCGCCATTTGCCATAGCAATATATATATATATATATATATATATATATATATATATATATATATATATATATATATATATATATATATATATATATATATAGAGAGAGAGAGAGAGAGAGAGAGAGAGAGAGGGGTATGGGATATGGCCAGCACTGATGAAGGGAGGACCCCTCCCGAAACTGTTGGGAAATAAATATAACTATCCTTGTTGACAACGCTCCCGTTGTGCCATATCCCATACCTTCACGAAGACTAACTGGCCCATTGAATTATTACTCCCACTATATATATATATATATATATATATATATATATGTGTGTGTGTGTGTGTGTGTGTGTGTGTGTGTGTGTGTGTGTGTGTGAGAGAGAGAGAGAGAGAGAGAAAACAAAAAAGAAATTTATATAACAATAGACGCTTTTGTGACCAAACTGTGTCGTCGAAATCACGACACCTAGGTAACTTATATTTACTGAAATTCTAGAAGGAGTAACGGCAAATAGTGACTGTTTCTTTGCTAGACAACGACTTCAATCGCGGGAGTGCCGCGTAGGGGCTTTTAGTTTCTGTACTTCGTTTATTACTCCGATGAAGCTCCGAAGAAGGTACAACGGGAGACCTTGAAGTTCCGTAAAAGCAGAAAGTTGAAAAATGAAACAGCGCTGGCGCTTCATGCTCGAGAGATCAGAGAGTATGGGCCCTTTTGACTTGTCCGAAGAAAGATAAGTCCTAAAAAAGCACTCCTTTAGAAGCTTTCTCTCTTGAACATCAGCTAATCATCTTCAAGAGGGACTTGGAGCTATCCTCGGAATGAACTCGCAGGGAGGGTGTCTGTCTTCGACAAGAAGGTTTCTGTGCAGCTACAAGTTCACAAAACATCGAGAACGATACACAGAACAAGAAATGTTATAAATTAGCGTTGAAAGGGCAGCTGAGTTCCTAATGAACCTTATCAACCTAATACTGATCTTCGTTTTTTTTCATTAGGGTAATAGTGATTTGCCTGAAGCCCTGGATGACAACACTAGGTTGATAATTTATAGGCGTTTCATGCACATTAGCCTACTCTTAGGTAGTTTTCATGTACGCTTCAGCGGGTGTGAACATGCGATGGTCTTTCGTTTCAAATAATATATTATATTGAAGGCAACTTGCTTTCGGCCGCTGTTACATTTATAACAACTCGCCATTAAAAAATTGTTCTTGCCAAATGCTATGCGAATACGTCCACCTGAGCATTGTTCACAAATCTGTTAATGCACAAAGATTTGTGCGAACAGAAGCTGCAGCTAGCACTGTAACAAAAAAGACCATTTCAACAACGGGCAGTTGTTAACAATGCCCCTCCGCGTTGGTCTAGTGGCTAAGGCACTCGGCTGCTGACCCGCACGTCGCGGGATCGAATTCCGGCTGAGTTTCGGATGGAGGCGAAATTGTTGTCGGCCCGTGTGCTCAGATTTGGGTGCGCGTTAAAGAACCCCAGGGGGTCTCTCATAATCATATGGTGGTTTTGGGACGTTAAACCCCACATATCGATCTATTAAAAGTTATTAACAGTAAAACATTCATTAATGTGGTCCCTCGTTCGGTGCAGAGGAGATGTGTATGTGAACGTACGATATGTTCGCGAAGCTGACACTGGCAATTTTCGAGACTATCTTTGGGGTGTAGTTCTGCCACGCACCGATCGTTATCGGCACTGACGCTTCAGCAAGGGAGTGTCGCGTGCCACGTGAAAGCGTGCACGTGAATATATGCGCGTCGCCAAACAGTTCGCGTGTCACGCGTCGTCGGAGTGTTGACAAGCAGCGCTTTGGCTGGCGGCTCGTTTCTGTCGAGAGTTTTCGCCGCCTCCTTATCAGTCTGGAGTCAGCGTATGCAAACCCTTTCGGAAACAGCCTCGCCCGATAACAAGGCCACTGTCACAAGCACTTTCTGTAGCGTATTCTTGGCCCATATTTTGTAACGACTGCTTTCTTTGTCCGTTGTTTTCCATGTTTGCCGCCCGGCTCGATCAATCTTCGTTGTTATCGTTGGGAATCGATTACTCGGTGCGATGGAGAATAAGCTAGGGATGAAATAGAAAGCAATGTATTGTTATGAAGAGTGCCGCATGACCGCAGTAATGTTCGTTCTTTATTTATCTGACACAGTACATTTTTTCCCGTGAAACGTTATCTTATCGTTCGTTACACGTCTCAGTACGTCAGGTAGGACAAACGTGGAGGGGAAAAAAATAGCATGTGTGTATATCGCGAGTGATTTACTGTTGTACTCCTCCGAATGACACAATATCTTGTTTTTGTTTTTGTAGTTACTCTGCTGCCCTTTCAAGCGAAACCCACCTTTAACATATCACAATTCTGTGTATACTGTGAATGCTGTGAATCATTGTTTTATATATCGCGATTGCTTTACGGATTAGAAACGTCTCGCCAGTTCCTGTATGGAAGTTGAGGCTACGGGTTCGGCATCCTCCATTTGCTACAGGAAACCACGAGAAGGGTTTTTCCGGTGCCCGTTGCATTGATCTCTTTCTTGGTGACAGCAGATGAGTGGAAGCTTCACAGAAAGAGCAGTGTATCACAATGGCGAGCGCTCTTTCGCTTACATCGAACACAGAGTCCTGATTGGCTAACATGAGCCCTGCTGTTCAATGAGCGCTTGAGTTCACCTAGCGGTACGCCCAGCACGTCACTCGATATGAGTATGATGAAAAAATGAAATTATATATACAGTGTGCAACAGACACAGAACGTACACAAAACACACACAAACACTCAAGCACATTTAAATATCTTAACACTGAGGCAGCGATTCAGGGTGAAGATGGAAGCTTGATATGATGAAAAATTATTGAGTACAAGTTGGTGGCTGCTTGTCGTAACGTTGGCACCAGCAACACATCCTGCTCAAACATTTTTCGTATCAGAAGACAATCAAACATCATCGCTCTCGATCTATAAAGTGCACCGTTGGTGTCTGTTCATGGGGCAGGAACGTCATTTGGCTTAGGACAAAAATGTATCCGATGGAAGCTGAGTATTTGGCGATTACCGAACGCTAAGCCTGCAAGAGCAGAGCCCTGAAGGCGTCACAGCACCGCGAAGAGTTTATGGCGCGAAGCACGATTCCTCCGAATGTTGAGGATTTTGTTCTTCTTCTTGCAATCGCAGGAAGAACTGGGAAGGTCGGTGCTCTAATTCGCGTTTCCTTTTAGTTCAACTTCACTGCATCACACTTGACCTCTTGTTTTGATTTTTCTTTGACGAAAAACTTCATCATCCTGTGGGAACTTATTTTGTTCTTTGTTCAGCGGGATCGAGAAGGGGTGCGGTTTCCTCGTTCTATCGCGTCTTCTATACTTGAAGCACCATTCCCCTCCCATCGCTGCATCCGCACAAGAACGTGCATACATGCTTCCCGGATTGACGTTGTGTCGAATGTCGCTTAGGCTAGGGCTTCTCGTGCCGCCGCCTGCCCTCAATGGTATTGTGCGCCACAGCACCTATAGATCTCGCGTCGTCAGTGAAAGTATCCGCGTGCATTTGTTTGTTGTTGAGTTCCCGCGCATGCCCCAGGAAACGTTGATTATGGGCGGTGAATCTGTTCGTGCGATGAAATCGAGTACCCCAATTGTAAGTAGACCATGCATTCTTCCTTTTTTTTTTTGCCATCAAATCCGCGTTAAGAAATTTCGCGTGCGCCATCCTGGCTGTTGATTGTTACAGTCACTTAAGGCCAAAACGAACGAGTAATTTCATCACCGGATTTATCACACTGTTATTTTCCAGTTATCAGTTGCCTCTTTTTCTCTTACGAAACGCTTCCGGTCAAGCATCTGCTTCCTATTTTCCACGTATTCATAAAGTGAGATTTAAAAAAAAGTAACGCTGCCTTGAAATCAGGGACCATAATTCAAATACGCGACATGTATATCCGATCACATATCCGATTGAAAGGTGCAGCACTTCCATCGGTCAACAGTTAATGTTGTCTCTCAAACAACGCATACCTTCTTCATTGGAGTGAATGACAACGCGAAAAGTCGAAGATGCGCAAGACTACGAACAGACCGAGTACAAGTCAGAGGGAAAGAAAAGTCGCAGTCGAATCGGGTTGGGCGTGCGAGGAACGGCAAGTTTGCAGCTGCTGCCTCTGCTTGGTTTCGTCACGGAAAAAAAGTGTAGCAGTCGCAAAGCACGTGTAAAAAGCGCATCGCGTAGCCGAACTTGGCCAAACGCGGAGGCAGGAATGAAGATGGATGGACGCGACAACGCCAAACGCAGCAGCGCATGACGTCGTCGGGTTCGAGGGTGGAACACTTTCCGATAGGTTTCGTCACAGGCTGACTTTGCGCACGAAGACGCTTCGAAAGCTTCTTTCTCGAGATCCTTAACGAGACTCTGTAAATAGCCTTACTGGGCCACTTCACATCGATTAAAGGCTTTACGATGGCTAATCTGGAATGTTTTCATTACTCAGTTTTGGTTTGTTATATCTAGTTCGTTAGTTTTCGTATTCAAGTATCATGTTTTTGATTAGCAGTGGGGCCTATGGTGTAGAAGCGCGTTTTTTTTTCTTTTTGATGCAGATGCTCTTTAATGAACCAAATATACCTGAGCCCTCCACTACAGTCGTGTCTCCTAATCATATCAATATTTTGGCGTGTAAATCGGAACCATAGCCAAATGAAAGGGAGATTGGGATGCCGTTGCGGCCAACTCCCTTCTCCCGAAATTGGAGTGGAGGGTGTCGTTTTAATGAGAACAAATAATAAACATAGGCGTTTTCAAGGCCTTCAACAAGTGGACTGCCCCTCGAAAAAAATTTCTGGCTACGGGCCTGATGTAAATCCTTAGCAACTATATAATGAGGTTGTCTCTATAGAATCACACATATCGAGCTTGTTTTCATCGTATATAAGGCCGAAACGGCACACATTTTACGAATACAGATTGGACCTCGTGTTCCTTCTGTCTTCTTCAGTTTGTGCTGTAAGTTTTCGCCTTATGAGCTTTTAGGCCAATAGCCTATAGGAACACGGTCTGTGGAGTTTCGACGGGTACAATATATCTCAAAGTATATACTCACGCGCGCTCGTTTCTGTAGCGTATCCCCACGCGCACTTCCAATTTTTCTTTTCGACATTGAGAGATGGGGTTGTTCAACGCACACTCGTCGTTTTTGCCGTCAATTCCAGACGCAGGGAGGGGTGAAAGCTTCTCGGGGCGCCAAGAAGCACATTGCCTTCGCGACATATCGAGGTGACACGACCGATCGTGTGTATCAATATATTGGGCCGGTATACACGCGTAATGACGTCAAAGATGCTGCACAGTGAAAAAAAAATTGATCTTTAAGAAGGAAAGAAAAAAGGATAGAAGGTAATGGAGAAGATAAAGTAGGCACGTTGCCAGGTCTTGTCGATTGGGCTACAGTCGACGGCGATATCATAACCAGCGGGTCGAGTGTTTCATCCACAACCAGCGTGTCGCGTATTGCGTAACAAGGCACCCTCTGACGGGGACCACACGTCGCTGGCGGGCGGCAACGGCAGTCATTAGACGTGATTCGCTTGCTCCGCGGGTCTCACTAAAACGGTGCAGCGTGACTGGGACTTCGCAACCTATGGGTGCAGCGTGGCGAGCCGATGCACAGAACTCGGGTAACATTGCTCCGCCGCAGTGTTTGCGCACCCACTCTGCATGCACCCACGTGCAGATGTCTTATTCCGGAAAACGCAGCCCTTGGTTGACGCAAGAGCGACATAGTGTCGTCCTCGATCATCCTGTCAGGAGGCGTGATCGATATAAACGGGAATAAATCGTATCATTCGAGTTTAATCACACATGAATGCTTTATTGCCTACACTTCGAGGAAGTGGGGAGGGGGGAGACGATTATGTAAGCGCATGACACGTGCGCTACAAGTAACTCGCAGTATTCCGACTTCTTTTTCAGCAATAGGCCTGTCAATTTACCCTAATGGGATTGCGCTCGGTTTGTTACCCTTTCCGTGAATCCGATCTCAACTTGTTTTTTTTTTACATCTTTACGTAAAATGAGGTATACTACATTGTTGGAGAGGCGAGAACGCACAAGCTCATATTACGTCCTACAACACCATGGCGAGCTGCCATTGGTTTTTTTTTTCGCTTTTTGTTTTCCGAGGTCTGTGTCAGACTAAGATCGAAAGTAAAAATCACATGTCGATAAGATGTATTATAAGACACCGACAGGTGCTCACTTTACTACCTCGATAGCTACAGTAGATAAATACATACAAGTGCACTATCGACATGTAAGGTATTTCAGCTGCGACAGGAGTACACCTGCGCCTTTCGAGCCGTGATCACGTGAACTGTCTTTCAGGCGCCGTGAGTTGATCGGGTACGACATGACTCTGGGAATCGCGGGAGACCACGAAAACGGCATACAGTTATAGACACCACACGCAGTGATAATGGGGGGATATTATACGCGTGCGAGATGACGAGGAATAATCTATAATGACGCCAATGTAACGACAAGATTATGACATTTGGGCGCCTAAGTCACCGGACACACACGCGTCGTTTTGTAAGAATCACCCAGAAAAAGAACCCAAGCCCAAGAACGTGGCAAAAAAATAATAATAATGGCGTCAGGACAGGATGGGAGCTTCGCGAATCAATGTGCTCGAATAGGGGCTTCGAGCTCTGTATACTTACGCGCGTGTCGAAAGTTCTTGCGACTCATCGTTTCGAAACCGTTAATTGGCTTATGTCACGGGATATTGGCTGTCCTCCAAGATCCGTTGCGCAAGCATCTTACTCCCGACCTTGGTTTGAAAGACCCCAGTTTGGCGCAATCTATAGCGACTACATCGTATTATTACGTTTGTGAAGCATTCAGTGAAGTTTGTGCGTAGAAAAAAAAAATGAATGGGAGCGCAGCATTGGCAGTTCTTTCTCGAATACACGATTCTCTATAGCGAATTCTTGAAACGATCGATCCCGAATATCAATGCACACGGATTTGTGGTCGTTTTTGTGTTTATTTTCATTCTGGGTGGTGTTAAAAGCATACCGGCGCTTAGAGAGTAGAAAGGACAGGACTTTTTTTTCTATTTGTAAAGCAAATAATGCAGACATGATTAAGGAGTAAATACAGGATGAACGGTTCAATAAGAGGGGCTGATTTGATTGTACGTTGCTCGTGCGTTTCATTATGCAGATATAGGCTCATAACTTATGCGATATTTCCCAAGCTTGCTGCTGCACTTGTTTAAAGAAGTGCACCATAGTGTAACAGTGCTCGCCTGTTGACCCTGATGTCGCGAGTTCGATCCCAACCACGGCGGTACCATTTTGATGGAGGTGAAATAACAGAGGATGTATTGATGCAATGCCAGTGCACGTCAAAAACACCAGACGGTCAAAATTTCCGGAGCCCTCCACTACGGCGTCTCTCATAATCATATCGTGGTTTCGGAACGTAAAACCGAAGATATTCTTGTTGTTTAAAGAACCGTGTGATCATTTCATTGCCTTCGTTTACCCTTGTGAAGAACTTGGCGAATATTTCTTTTCGATGTTCATGATTCGTCTTCTTTTTTATGTTGTTGCTTTTTCATTTGGCATTGCTTCTGTCACGCGGAGAGAGAGGAGTGTACGGACGGCGCCAATAAAGGCACTGACCTCTGCCGCAAAACATGCATATCAACGAAAGAACAGAATGTATAATGGGGCGCGCATGAGCCCGACTCTTTAAATAGCGTCCAGAAGGCAGCGCTCGACAAGAAAAGGATGGGAAAATGAATTTTGAAAATGTGGATGCACGGAAGAACCAGACAAGAGGTCGGCGATCGTCTCGGAATGCCGATAAGAATTATTGCACGCGCTCCAGGGTTCGCCCCCTTTCTTTACACTCTTCCCAATGTTCTCTCGCTCCGGGAAAACCGGGAAGTCTTTCTTCCTGGCGCCCAACTTCGCATTCTTCGTTTGTAAGTCGTCTGGTTCGCTTTCGTTCGCTCCTTAAGTGTATCCAGGGGGCAGGGCTACACGCAAAGCAGTCCCAGGAAAGCAAGAAAGATGACGCCCGATTTCGGTGGCTCCGCTTTGCGCGAAACAAATGAACTCCGCGTCGGACGGGTTCGATCAATGACTTGGCGCGTCGTCTGGATGGGCCGAAGATAAGCTACGCGGTGCAGCAGACGCCATACCGCTGCTGTACCTCCGGTGTGTGGCGCATTCCTTTCTACCAGACGGGACGTGCTCTGACGCAAGCTCACATGGAGCGTGTTCTCATGTCTCTTCTGCTCTCTACGGAGACCATGCACAGATAGTCGGTGCCGGTGACCTTACCCTGAGGAACGACGGCCTTGGGCAAGTAGTCTTCTGGTCGAACGAAGAGTTCTTGATCGCGTGCCCTGGTCACTTTTCCACGGATGATTCGCGGGGGGCGGGAAAGGATTCAAGTTTAAAGAGAGAGAAACATGCACGTGCGCAAAAAATATCGTTGAATTGATGAACGATCTTGTCTGTATGCGTGTATGTACGCGCGCAACCTTCAACCACTGAGCCATAGTGCGTGCAAGCCGAACAGGGCGCAGTGACCCCTAGAAGCGGCTTGAACTTCCTACGACGCCTACTGGGTGATCGACCTTCACCTCTCTGTTCGTGCGCCTGAGCATCGCCTTGAAGGGAGAGGGTGTGTTAAACACACGAAGCTCTGCCCGAATTCGTCTGGTTCGGATAACGATCTACGGTTTTAACGCATTTCGTTTAATCACGGGGGCTCATCTGTACGGCATGTTTTCAAGCGGATTATTTCTTTCGCTCGTGCTGAGAGACGATGTTCAATGAAGAAAGCCATTACAAAAAAGGAAAAGCGAGGCAGCCGCGGTATGTTTCACAATCGAGGTCCTGGTTCGACTGTGCGTTGGCATTGCTCGCCGTTGTGGCCATTTCCTTACCGATGCGCTCGATCACTATCCAGTAATCGTGTCTGCGGCCTTGGCGTTTGTGTAGTGCAAGGACAAATAAAAATGCTAATGCGTATGCTGCACTAAGTGGTGCGAGGTCGATTGATTGATTTGTAAGGTTTAACGTCTTAAAACCACCATATGATTATGAGAGACGCCGTATATAGTGGAGGGCTCCGGAAATTTTGACCACCTGGGGTTCTTTAACGTGCACCCAAATCTGAGCACACGGGCCTACAACATTCCGCCTCCATCGGAAATGCAGCCGCCGCAGCCGCGATTCGAACCCGCGACCTGCGGGTCAGCAGCCGAGTACCTTAGCCACTAGACCACCGCGGCGGGGCATTGGTGGTGGTGCGAGGTCGTCACAGTAGCGTCTCCGGCGAGGACGCTGAAGAATGCTGTCTGTCTGTCTGTCTGTCTGTCTGTCTGTCTGTCTGTCTGTCTGTCTGTCTGTCTGTCTGTCTGTCTGTCTCTGAGAGAGAGAGAGGAACCAACCTGAGTTGTTCACCCCGCTGTTTCGTTGGCTACGCCTGAGTGGTTGACATCGTTGACAGCGAAATCAGCGAGCATCTTTAAAATCCTAAGATTGGCGTTTCCTGTGGAGAGTAAGGCCGCTCTATTCTAAAGGCATCAAAATATTTTTGCAAGCACGAACTTACAGTGTCTAATCGGTATCGGATGCATTTCCTTAGGTGTATACGCATCGGTATGTACTCTGGAATCTCGAACCAAGCTCTCGAATCGAACACTTTGAGTCACTACTACTATTCGATTCGTACAAGAATATGAAAATGTTCGAACATCCTGAACGACTATTCGGGGCAACAGCACACGGTACTTTGAGCAAACGGAAATAAGTGAATTTGCTACACAGTATGTATGGTCCACTTGAAAAAGATTGGCGGATGACAGACTGTCACGTGCAACGGTAAAAGAAATGCGAGCATTGTCTACCGGAATCATATGCTAGGAGCAGGAGCGGTGAGCAGCAGAAAACGTAAAACGAGTCGATTTGGCAATCCGACGACAAGTGAACGGACAGTTCGATACTTCCTCGAAGCTCGATCGGTTTCCCGATCGTCTCACGATTGCAGGCGGACATCGTGATCGGTTTCTCCGATCGTCTCACCAGTGCAGGTGGACATCACGATTTCCACCGCGTGACGAAGGGCGAAATATAATGCATTGAAACTGGTTTTATAAAGGTTGTGTTACACGCCTATGTGGTTTCATGCTTAGGGACATAACTTCCGCTCATGACGAGATCGCAGGTTCAATTCCCATCCCCGGCTACTTGACGTAGATAGTATCAAGGTGGGCGATAGAGTGTTCGTGTACTTTGACGTACGAGCCTGCGTATGTTGAAAAATATTGGTTTAAAGCCCTGCATTACAACGCCAGTCCCAACTTTAAAGTTCGCAGGTGCGGGGCGTTACAATATACTGTTTACAATTTTATGATGTTATTGCATGATCTCATGAACAACATTTAATGGTAAAATAAATTTTTGAAAATTGAATCCTTGACATTTTGTAACCAGCCTAACTTTCCCTTTATTTTCGGCATTCCATCAAACTATATATGGATATGTGTTTACTGTAACAATTGGTTGTAGCATTTTTCTTCTTATGAACCACGTGCTATAAACGTGCACAAGGCACCCTGCGAGTCTGTTCTCAGAAAAGGCTCTTAAGTACCCATTACATCTCATAAGCTTGTAAGCATGCATTGAACGAAATGATTGTGTTATGCTTTTGTAACGAGTGTGTTTGAAAAAAAAAGAAAACAAGAAATAACGTCGCTTTGTTAACACAAGTGTAGTGAGTGATACTGAGGAATGTACCTGGTGCTCATATGTTTGTTTGCCTTCACGGGGCAAATAATTCCGGAACAAAGTGGCAAATGTAACGCATACATATCTCGGGCGCACCCTTGTTGCAGTCGCTGTCGCGTATCACTGGTCAAATCAGGCATCGCGGTGATTGCGTTTTTTGTCAGTAACCTCGTGGTAGTGACATACAAGCCGTAACAGCGTGAGCATCGCTATTTGTGTTTCTTTGTTCGCTTGTGTGGGCTTTCGTAGCTAATACACGCAAAATACGGATATATATAGGCTGACGCATTCCTTCTTTTTTCCGACGTTAACTGATTCTTCCTTATTGGAGGCTGTTGAGACGAAACCTAACATTTTCCTTAATGATGGTCATTCCGGACGACGCGGACAAAACGTGACCGGAAATGTGTCATCGCTTTCAGAAAGAGCGACCAGCGAATTTCTGTGGTAAAGTTCGTGCGTACGCCCCGCCGCGGTGGTCTAGTGGCTAAGGTACTCGGCTGCTGACCCGCAGGTCGCGGGTTCGAATCCCGGCTGCGGCGGCTGCATTTCCGATGGAGGCGGAAATGTTGTAGGTCCGTGTGCTCAGATTTGGGCGCACGTTAAAGAACCCCAGGTGGTCGAAATTTCCGGAGCCCTCCACTACGGCGTCTCTCATAATCATATGGTGGTTTCGGGACGTTAAACCCCACAAATCAATCAAAGTTCGTGCGTATGTATACAACGGATGTTCGGTCGCATCGCGACAACGAACAGAAATGCGCGTCGGTGTGCGTCGTCTCTCGGAACACTGCAGTGTTTCTACTACGTGCGTGCATCGTCGTACAGATACCTCGAAAAAAAAAGGAAGGAAGGTGTCGTAGAGGTGAAATCGACATACCGCTTCGCACCCCTCACACATTGTTGACGCTTGTTATCACGTGATTGTGACGCCAAACGAACACTCCGCGGCGCTGAAAGAAGCAACGCCTCCTACGGAGAATGTGATCAAAGATTTATCCGGCACTGTGCGAATTAGACTGTCTTTTTTTTTTTGAGCTTTCGCTTTCCTTTCTTTCGTGACCGATGTGAGAAGGGAAAAAAATGAGGCAGCCATATATACTTGCGCTTTTCGAAATGAGTGACATTTTTCACTTTCGTCGAAGAGGCATGTGATCGAGCGAATTCTCTGGGAGCCGAACGAAAAATAAGAATAAAACGAATCTATCTGTGTGCGTAGTTTCTGCCGCATGCCAAAGGCGCCGTGGAGAGGGCATGCAAGAAATACTGCGGGCCTATTGGCTAGACGAGAGGTGTGTGCTCGAGCCCTGCGGCTGCAAAGAGCCCGACGATTTGTCGAATCGGCTGCTGACTCGTGGATGCCGAGGTGAAGAAGGCATAAAAGGACCTCTCCGCGAAAGTGCCGCGCAGGCTCGATAAAATTTGTTTTCCCAATCGTGTTCTTTGTGTACATATACAGCGGCGCCGCTTCCTGATGCGTGACTTCTTCAGATTCAACACTCGCGGTCACGTGACCAAGCACGGGAAATGGCAAGCACTGGTAATGTTGTCACTTCTGCTTACTATGCGATGCGCAATATCCAAACGTACACGCGGTAGCCCTTAAGTGGGCACGACCTTACACCACATGAAAATGAAGCAGCAGAAAATAACAGAATAAGGGGCGGTGATTGGAAATAAGAGTTAGAACCAATATGCGGGAGCTATAAGCTCTGCCAGGTGCACTGACTACGAGACGGAAAACTTATTTGGTGATCACCTCGGAGTGCAGACGTTCGTCTTCTATTGTGAAGCGTGAAATGGTGGTGGTGGTGACAAGGTATGTACATGAGATCCCTTGTCAGTAACTGGCACACATCGATACGCTTCCCGCTCAGGACGAGGAGTGTGCCGTGTTCGTACATTGATCGCTGCATTATTTGTACTGTGGCCGAGCCGTTGCGACGTGCCTATGTTTAGGTGCCGTCGGTCGCATTTCCGTGGTTTTCAAGAACAAAAAAGGGCCCATGTGGAGGTGGGGGGAGTCAGAAATTTCTAGGCCACGCAGCCATAGGAATGCATACGATAGTGGCCTGAGAACTTTAGAACAGTCCTTAGTTTAGAGGTAGAGAAACCGAGGTGGTGGAAACTAAGCCCAAGTGCCCTTACTAGGTCGTGCTTCAGAATCACATCGGTGTCGCGACCCGTAAAACCCGGGAAACCCGTGCTTCAAACACTCGCGTATCGTGGTTCACTGGCTGCTATATAGAGCTATACACAGAGTGGGAAAGCAAACGAAACTTCCAACGCACAACCACCCTTCTCTAAACACGCGGGTGGTCCACCGCTTTGCGCAGCGCAGCTGTGCAGTTGCCTTTAGCTTCCTTTGGCTTCGAGTGCGTGTGTACCCGTAACCCAGATGCGGTCACACAAACAAACCTTTCTCCGCGCCGCACATTCAGCGCGAGTGAGTGGGCCGCGGCATGCGTGCATACGATTGTCAGCTTTGACGTCAAGGCTGACGCCTCCCTGACACGCGGACGCTTGCGAAGATGGACTCTCGTGCGAAGGACTTGCAATGCTGCCGCCTCTGTAGCGCAGCCATGCACGTCCGTCTGTCCGCGTGACATTTTGTTTGAAAACACCCATCACATCACGGGAAGTAAGAGGGCATCGAATCGCGGACCTGCGAACGCCAGCCTCGCCTCCCTTCGACACAGCCTTGTTCGCCTCTTTGACCAAGCGGCGTTCTGTTGAGCGTGATTAAATTTGATTTTGTTACGAGGAATCGCGGACTCGAAAGAAGCGCGTCTGCTGTCGCCCCCCCCCCCCCCCATCATCAAGGAGTTAACCTTTTAACTCGCCACTCACGAGTGTTGTATAGAGCCTCGCTTTTTAACCGAGCGCGTTCGCTTCGTCCGAACCGTGCGCTCCGTCCAAACACTGCGCATGACGCACGCGTGAGGTCGCGGCTGTGTGCACAAGCGGACCTCGCTGAATGACGTGCGAGATAATTGAGCCGATTTGCATAAACGTACGTCGCGCGCGTGATGCGTGCGAAACGTGACCACGTTTCCTCGAGTTTTGTATACATACACGAAAGAGCGTGTAAGTGGTCCGAGACTTTTGAACCTTCACTGCGTAGAGCTGAACGCATACTATAAACAACGTGCAAAAGCAAAAAAAGAGGGAGGGGGGGGGGGGTAGAAAAGAAATACGTGAAGCATTTCGCCGACTACTGATAGCACCTAAACCAAAATGGCGATGATCGGTTGCATAGCTAAGGGCTCAATAGTTGCATCTAGCGTATCAGAAATTACCCGAGTTTGCTCTCCAATGAAATAAGATGGTCGCTATAAGAACCGAAGATGCCATTATGCATGAGTTCTGAAACGGAGTGTCAGAACAATAAAACTACAGCTGGAAAAAATGATGCTCCTATTCTTGTGCAAACGTCGTTCCTATAGCCGAATAATGTATGTGGAAGACTGCATGCTTTCGATAAGAGTGGCTCATACACTTATCCCCAGTTACACATAATTGTTATATGCATCCAAAGAATAGAATACTTGAATAATGTATGGAACATTGGCATGCTGTAAAAACAAGATACATTGCTAAATATTTCCCACTTCCTGTCGCTGCAACTGAACGAGAGTATAACAGTGTAAGCTACATTTTTTGTAAAAAAAAATGTCCCTTCTTGCGTCACGCACTGACGCAACTTTCATGGACGACTAATCTCGATTCCAAATCTAGTTAGCCTTGCGCCACGTATTTCGCTTCTGCATAGGTGCAGCTGCCACGATTCACCCAGCCTCTGGACTGTCGTCAAAGCATAAATGACATGACCCGAGAATTCGCTCACGATGTCTGCGTAGACCAAACTGCATGCAAGCGTGTTTCTTCTGCCGCTCCACATCTCTGTATTGTCGCCAGGATATCTCAATCGCGTACGATCGCAGTGTCATCAGCATACGACAGTCGGAGCACGACCATTGTAGATGTGATTGCGCGTTGCGATTGCACTTTGTGTGATTATACAAATCAGGATGAAGTTCAAAGTGAAACTTTTTTTTAATAAGTCTGAGGAAGTCGTTAGTTGATGGCAGTTTTCATAACCTGCTGATATCTTTTACAGATGCCTACACCGCGTATGACGCAGAATTATGGTCCTTAATAGGGTCTGCTGTATGCTGTTAGTACCCCTAATCTATGAGTAGTTCTCTTCTTTCTGGCATTTCTTCTTATGGGTCTGCTGGCTAGGGTGTCGGTCCGCTGACCCTTAGGTTGCGGGTTCGATCCTGGTTGCAGCGTTCGCATTTCGATAGAAGCGAAGTGGTATACTGTGCAATGTCAGTGCACGTTAAAGATCACCAGGCCCTCCACTACGGCATCAGTCATAACCATATCGTAGTTTGGGGGCGTAAAACCTTACACGTTAGTATTATCTTACCGCGGCCTGCCTCGTGAGTCATCAGAGAGACATTCGGAAAGCCGGAGAACTACGGCGGTGTTAAGGATTCGAAGCCGTGTCACACGAGCCGTTAGTTAGCAAACTATACGGCTTTGTCCTGACGTGAACTTGGATGGCAGCCAGGCACGTGTAAGCGACGCGCTTGTACTGTATACACGTACACGATGACATGCCTCAGTATATTATGTCGAACGTGTATGAAGCTCCAACTAAATGCATCGGGCAAACGACAACTTCGGATGAATAGATAGAAACCACACGACAGCGGCTACCACGTGATGCCTATTTCGGCAGCGTTCGCAGTGTGTACGTCGCTCGTATGTGGTCGTGCACCACTACCACGCGGGAATTGCGGGCTGAAAGGCGTTCAACACCACAATCTACTAAATAAAGAGAATGAGCTGTGTGCAGGTGATGGGCGGCAAGAGCTCTATGGCCTTATATGGAAAACACAAGCGGACTATTGGCGCGGTGTCTATATATGACAATCGCCCTACGTCACCTCCTGCCGCCGACGGCCTTCGACGACAGTGAAGCTCTGACTTACTGGACCTGCTCTATGCAATCTACAGACGCCGACAACATCTCTCGCAAGTGTACCCCATCCTCGGACTCCAGTGACCGTGCTTCCATCTTTCCTGTCTCTCCTATCCCCTCAGTTTGTTGTTGCTTCTTCTTCCTCTTTTCTATACCTTTACTTCTACCCTTTTTATCCCTCCTCACCCCCATCCCTTGTGAGCCCTGTGGCGGTGTCGCTCACTGAAGCAGACAATAGCGGGACTCACTTTTCTCTTCCTTTCTCTTTCTCAAGAACCACTCGCAGTGATACGTGTGGGCCCCGTATTAGTAGCGCATAGCCAGCAAAGTCGACGCCGAAAGTTCCATGCCTTACTCCTGAAACACGTCTTCCTGCGCTTGACGCTTCATAAGAACCACATTGCTGGCGGAGCCAAGGAGCGGGATGACGATAGTTATAGCGCGAGAACAAAACGACGACACAGAGCGGGGTTTTGGGGATGAATGTTTGCATGTGTACATGCGCACGCACACGTACAAACGCACGCACGAGTGAATATGCGTAAAAGATGGTTTAAAGTTGGTGATGTGGCTCGTAGACAAACTATATACGCACAGAAACACTATAGAATGGTATAACCACTCTCCCCACTTCCGCTCCCCTACGAAAAAAAAAAATTCGCCCCGAAAACGATCCCTACATTGCTAGCCGTAAGCATACTCGTCGTTTCTAAAGATTGAGAGCGTTAATCTTCTGTAAGTTTGAGCCTGCTTCGCTTCGGCCGGCGGGAATGGACGTCGCAGACCTTCTGCGGTGGTGCACAAAGAAGAAACGGCAACTAGCCGAGGTCCTCCGGCGCTAAACCGGTGCCTCAGCGGGGAAAAAAAAGCCTACTGTGGATCTTATAAGTCTGGCAGCTTGGGCTAGTTGGTATGACATGGCGATAGTTGTAGCGTCTGAACAGAACGACGCCAAAGAGACAAGTGTCCTTCGTGTCCTTCTTGTCTCTGTGTCGTCGTTTTGTTCTCGCGGTATAACTACTGTGGAACGTTTTCTCGCCTTGTTCGCTGTCCTCTTTCTTTCGCGTGGAGTGCCTCGAGAGACAGAAGGATAAAAGCCGCCACCACCACATTCCAGTTGGACACCTTCCCGTGTTTCTCGAAACTCACGAGGAACCCTCCGGTTTTTCGCCTCAACGGTGCGATGCACGGCGGGATAAGAAAGAAGGCTATCGTACGCTCTCTCTCTCTGTCTATCTCTATCTTGCGTTCATTGTCATGACAAGGGAACTAAATACTCCTAGCGCATGTTATATTGTCGGTCAGTGTAGATGGGTGCATGAATGGTCGAGGTACGAGGCAAGTACAAGGACGTGTTTTGTTTTCGACGAACAGACGGCGACTCTCGCGTTCTTTCGGACATGTGTGCTATCAGTGCGATTTTCTTATGGGCTAACAAAGCGTCTAAGTTGTTCATGGTGTTGTTGTTGATGATGATGATGACCACCACGGCAAGGCGAACGCGATGATGCTTGGGACTGTCAACACTTTAGGGGTAGGTTTCTTCGGGCGTCAATGCATGTACTGTGAAATGTACATCGTCTCGTCATTCGTACATTTATTTTTAAGGCGATATATCGCGTTAAAGAGCTCGTTTCGCAGAAACTCTGGCGTTAGCGGTTGTGAGCGAAAAATCATCATCGTATGCGTGACTGAAAATTTGAGAACAATGCAAATATGATAAAAAAAATCCTGGGTCAGAGTGGAGACCGAACCAGGGTCGTTTGGGCTCCAGTGGGGATTTAAACGGGGTCGTTTGCATAGCAAGCAGATGTACTACCACATGGTCACGCGTCTACTTGTGAATGCAGTGTAAAGAACTTCCTCTGCTTGGAAATGCAGTGAAAGTAGCTTTCATGCTTCACAAACGCATTCTGTACACATGTTTCACAATGCAACATGAAATATTGCAATAATTATGCGTGGTACAAGCGCCCGTTGCCAGCGGATGGCAGAACATATGATTATCATAACGGCTTCGTGGTTCAAAGCCGGTCACACACTACAAAAGGTACACACGCTACGGCGCCTATTCCCTTAAGGCCACGTAGGGGGTGCATAGCAAGTTCTAAAAGGTGTCCCGCACTCAGTGTTTGAAGCACGCACTTGGAAGAAGATATCGATGTCGCGTTCACTGCTAAAGCCGAATTTTGAGGGTCTCCTAATTTTTTAACGGATAGGTATACTTTTAATAAAATCATAATAATTACAAAGCCACCTAGTTCATTTCACCTTGTTACTGCAAGTTGTAAGGTCCGTAAGTTAACGCTTCCATTCGCGCGAGGAAGACCGACTACAAGCGAAGGAAAGCGCGAGACAGCCAGAGAGATATATATATATGTGCACGTATGCTACCACCGCTTTGTTATCATCATCATCATCATCATCATCATCATCATCATTATCAGCCCGACTGCGCCCACTGCAGGGCAAAGGCCCCTCCCATGATCCGCCTATCAAACCAGTCACTGGGCTTCCTGCTGCGACGTTATAGCTGCGAACTTTTTGATCTCATCCGCCCACATAAATTTCTGTTTCCGCTTCGTGCGTTCGGCTTCTCTGGGAATCAAGTCAATTACCCTTCATTACCAGTGGATATTCTGCCTACGTGCTACGTGCCCGGCCCGTTTGTCCATGTATTCTTCTTGATTTCAACTATAATATCCTTAACCCCGGTTTTTTCCCTCACCAAGCCGTGGTCTGTTTTTGGGCTTTTTCTTGTGTCTTTTTCAGCCTCAAGTGATTCGTTTTCATCTTTTTGACATTCATCAAAGGCCAATCTTGAAGCACCATTTCTCTCGGATTCTGAGGTTTCGTTTGCTTCTGGCAGCTTCGAGGACTTATTCATGGGCAAAGATGTTCGAGGGCTGCAACAACGGGTGCTTGCTTTTTTTTTTTGCCAGGGCTGAAATATTTAGTCTTTGCCGCTGACACTTACTCAATCTCGTACCATCAGTATTGAAGCTCGTACTGACCATGTCACTTGTGGCCGCATCTGCAAGCGTGCGTGTGTGGACACAGAGGGAAGACATTAAGATAACACGAACGCAGGTTGCGAACACTGGAACACGGCGTTCGCGTCTTTATCTCTTCTTCTGTGTCTATGCCTATTCGCGCTTACCTTATTTTATCATGAGTTCGCACCAACTATGCTCGGGGACAACTTTCTGGACAATAAAGGGAAAGCTACGGGGGCGGAGCTACTATGCTCATGTACTCCTCCGCGAACTAGTCTGGTGTGGCTCGCGTTTCAAACCACGGCCATGTTCAGGCAATCCCACTGCACACCATTTGGCACTTCTGCATGCACGGCTGTTTTTGAGTGGAATCCGACACAAGCTCCTTCGGCGAGTCGTCGGAATAGCTGGAGGACAACGCGCGTTTACCATAAGGACGTGTGCACGTAAAACGTGCGATGTTTCCAGACGCGCCAAAACGCGAAGCGACCCTTCAGAAAGTGACAACAGATATGAATATCTCTTCGGTGCGTGCAGCGTCTTTTTTTATAAACAGCATCCAGTAGAAAATAATGTTGTTGTTCTTTATTATCTTCACGCGGGAAAACACGGGCGTACTTGTGGCACTATACGTGTATTGCGGTGGCACACGCCCACTTTGGCTCTGTGGCCTTCCCTTCGTTGCCACAGAAAGTTGTCCCCGAGCATATCTACAACTTCCTGCAGTTCTTGTTACCCGCATACGCTGATCAATTATTATTCTCCTTCGGGCGCATATCACTGGCGCGTCACTGTATAGCGCAGTGCAGCCTTTATCGGCGGTACAGGCTACACGCGTTGGTATACTGGTCCAACGCCAGCGCACCGGGAACGGTGCGTTCAATTATTCCAAGGTCGGCGCAACCAGACAGACGTCTGATGATCGATACACTTCCTGCGAGATGACGATGAGTCCTCGTGGAGAACCGTGATTGTAAATGAACTGAATTGCTCAACGGTTAGACTGCGAGACCCGGTTCTCTTCGTTACGAACTGGATCAGCATGCATAGTATGGATCGAATCCGGTCCAACACGCCTAGTCTGTTTCTACAAGCCTGTCTTCGAGTTACTTACTAGCTGTACTGCTACGCAGCCGCTTTGAAAATAATTTAATAAATGTAAAAAAAACATGGCAAGGAGCCTCGCAGTTATGTAACTCAATACAATAGACGGTCTGATTTGCGAGTAAAAATGGCAACACATTCGCACAAATATAGATTACTTGTACTAGCTTAAAGCTTTCTTTAATGCATGAAAAGAAAGAGGGATACCAATAAGTGACGCCGGCAGCTCCTCTTTTTGTACATGATAATTGCCGTTGCAAAGTGCTGAACGAGCGCAGAACTCTATGAATAGACACTTGGAGGAACACTCATGCACTGTAGTCCCGGTTCCCTAATGCAAACAAGGCCCCGCAAGAGAAAAGTTCACGAAATCCGCGCAAACAAAATATTGACACATAACATATATAGAAGCTCGCGAAGATGTCCCAGCCGGTCGTTTGGCACTTGTAGAGGGAAAATGTTGTCGAAGAAGACGGAGTTGTCGGCCCGAGCTAGTGCGCTCCGGCCTGCAGCTCTGCACAGTGGGAGAGGAAAAGGGGAGAAAAGAGTGATGAGGTATGGTTATGGTGAGGGAGGAAAATGTGTTACGTATGTGCGATAGCCTCATCGCACATTGATTTCCCTATATACAACATAAATTGTCTCCTAAGTGCTGAACTCAAATGGAACAACTATATGTATAATAGTTGTAATATTGGTGGGGGTGGCGTCCCAAAACCACGACATGGGAGGTGCCGTAGTGCCCGGCTCCGAAAATTTCTACCACCTGGGATTATTTAACGTGCCTCTACATCTAAGCACACGGGCCTCAAGGATTTTCGCTTTCATCAGAAAACACGTCCGCCGTAGCCGGGATTCGATCCCGCGACCTTCTGATCAGCAGTCGAGCATCACAGTCACAAGACCACCGCGGCGGGTGCAAATGCGATGTTTGCGCAAACATGTACGCTGTACAAGCACAAACGCGATTGCCTGAACAAGGGACTACGTGAGCAGATGGCTTACAAAGGTACACGCTCAACATAGGATTTTCTTTTTTCATATTATCTAAAAAAAAAAGCGTTCTTTGTTCGCAGACCAGTCTTTCGCACCAGTATCGCATGAAAAAGTCAATGATCATTACAAATCGGTCGTTAACTCTCTCGAAACGATAGCACGACGATTGGGACGACTGGGTTAACACGTTACAGGCAAACAATGCAGGTGAAAAACCTCGCTTGAACTATGTTCGTCTGCTAATACTAACTACATGCATGCATACCATGCACGTGTGCATAAAATAGTAAATAGATCAATAATGCCGACTCAATGCTATTTATGGGAATGAACTTGCAGCGTGCTGTAATGTGCCATATTAAGAAGAATGGTGCATATGCCCCTAAAACAATCACACTTTAAAAAACGATAGAGTGGTTTTTTCTCGCCTTCACTATCCTTCACCACTATATACTACCTTGTTCATAAGAAACATGGACTGTGTCAGCAAGAAGCTTTGAGAGTGTCGGCATTTCGCGCTTTTCAGCTACACACTGCTGTCTCCACTTGCGCAGGGGTCAACGCACAAAACAAAGTCTATTGATCGCCCACGATAGTCGGGCGAGACAAGACAGAATGGGTGGGCGACAGCATAGATAATCAGGGTAAGAGGCAATTAACAACTGGTATTCCTCGCATGCGGACCATTTGATAGCTTGTATCCTTATGACGTCACGTGACGGGACTGCTGGCGTCACAAATTTTGCCGAAAAGAATGTAAACTCCAGGATATAGACTAACGCGCTCGTTCTTTGCATTTTCGGAGGTCATTTAGGGGCCCTTTTAAAATAGTCATAACGTGTGTATGAATAAACAATATTTTGTATTGACCAAGCTGTGACGGCCGGGCAACTCTGCCATTCAAGGCAGCTAGTGTCGATAGCCCTGTTCGCCAAGTGTAGCTTCTATATACTCCGCTCTACAATTTGTAAGATGGGCCTACCACTTATCTTCTATTGGTGCTCCCGTGGATTAGCGTTGGTATCACTGGGTTCTTATTGCGTTCCCGTACGATACGGTACGTGGTGTTTTGGACAAAATTACGAAGGAAGCTGACCACACTATACGTCGCTCCAATATGGTGACTTCTTACACTCACGACAAGCTTGCATTGCTGTGCTTGGTATATGGCCGCGTGTCAAAAAGTTTCTTAGCACCGACAACCGTTGATATACGCCCAGACGCTCTCAGTGAGCCACGACACTGACTGGCCATTCTATCGTGAATGTTTTGCGCCATATAGAAATGAGCTAGTTTTAAAGTACCATATTCTTTAGCTCGTACAGTGACGTCATAATAACGTATAGACTTCCGCTCGTGCATTGGGGTGAAATACACGAGTGAAGTTTAGTCGTGGTTTTCGGGTCAACTCCCCACTCGCGAAATTAGAGGTTCTTAGCAAGCTACGGAAACAACCTTACGGAAATACGACTCGGTTGCTTTCCGTATGCGCGTACCCTGTTCGCGCATGCGCACTCGTCAGCCAGTTCCGCGTTGCCGCTTTTCCGTAACGTGTTTCCGTAGCTTGCTGAAAACCTCTAATAACTACAGAACCAGTTTCGCACAAGTACGGCTTGTGGGACTAAACTTGTTTGATCTTGATCTGCACAGTGCGCCTGTTGAGCGGATATGAGGAAATTAAAGTTCATTGCGTGGAGAGAAGTCAATCAACGCAGGCCGTGCCTACGAAGGCGAAAGGCACTGGGCGTGCACGTGGCTGCAGACATGCAAACAATTTGCGAGTTTCGATCCAAACACCGTCTTTTCTATATGCCACTATTTCTTCGTTCGCAAAAAAATTCTGTGGCATATTTATATAGATGGAAAGAGAGGAAGAAGGAGTTTTGCAGATGACTGTAACCCCGAGAGATTTACTGTCATTACTGAAGGAACATTATACATATATATATACGGCAACGCGATTGTTAAAACAAGCGATTCTGTTTTTTTTTTTTCAACCACTTTTCTGTCTTTTTCGATCTATTCGCGATGCCTTTTGTCAAGCATAGAACAAGGAAGCCTGCCAAATATCAATTTATAATTTGAAATTGAACAGCACGTAGTTTCAATGGACAAGCTAGAAAATAGATGCCACGCAGACTCAAACTGTTCTGCAACATAATATTTAACACTAATGAACTTGGATTATTCGTATGAAGTAGGATATAAATGCAGGTATACGCTTGTTGCCAACTGATTATACAACGGGGAAAAGTTAATCAAACGCGTCATCTGACGCAAGGAGCTCGATATTCGACCACGTTACGAGATCATAGTTGCTGCAGTGTCCACAGATGAAATTTCCATTAAGACTTCGTAAAAGCGCCTCCGCAGGGTTAATTAACAAACGTAGTCAGAGGGATTGCGGCGTGCTTGAAGTGGTTTGAGGAGGCGACTGTCTAATGAAACCCCTGCATGCGCATTTGTTACGCAGCGTTTAAGGCCAGGGGTGTATGCGTATACCTTTTTTCGATTCATATAACACGAATGAAAAGGCTCGCATGTGAAAGTTGATAGATACTAGCGCTGGTCGTCGACTTCCGTTCGCTATTACGTACGTACGCGCATTCTATGCTTTACGTACGCGTCACATGACCCGCCATTCACATCCACCGTAGTGCTTCACCGTTCACCGTTGGTGCCTTGTAAGTAACAACAATAAAAAACAATGCTTCGACGCACATGTGCACGGCTGGGATCAAAATGGCTGTGCTACGGGTCCAGGTTCATCTGCCGTGATGCAACTGGTTCGAAACACCTGTGACGAACTGGCAGTGCACGGAGCGATTCAATGGGTTGACGTTAAGCCCTGCTTCCATACCTCGTCGCGACTTGAAAAAAAAAAAAAAAGAGTAGTGCCCGTGAGCACCGTGTCGAGCGGAACTTTTTAATGAGACGGCGTCGTCTGGGTCTCTCGGTCGCTCGCGTCGGTGTAGTACCTGTACAAAAAGGTGCGCCTCTTGCCAAGAACCGCGGCTAGAAGCACGTGACTTCAAACTGAGCACCTCCGAAGTACAGAGGGCCTCGCTTTTATTGACAGCCCCGCAGTCGGCGTCGTAGGTCACTGTCGACGGCGACACACGTCGGCTGCCCGAGAGAAAGGAAGAAAGCAGCGGTGTTGTTCGAACAGTGCGCCTTTGTGACGCCGCGAGACGAACTCCGTGGCACCCTACGCCGCCTTTTTCGTGTATCGTCGCCAGTGAACGCCGTCACGGTTGTGTTCTGAAGAAGCGAAGTCCTTGTGTGTTGCACGGCAAACGTCGGAACGCCCCTTGCAGCGAGTGAGCCGTTGAGACTGTATACCATGCTTCGAGGCATACCCCAGTACTACTTCCTGAAGTCCGGCACCAAGGATGGAGACGAGGCCGACCATGAGCCGATGCTGGAGGTAACCAGTGGCGTCCGTGAACAGGTCATCATGTCTGTTGGAACCTCCTTGTGGGATAAGGATAGAGAATTGGGTGTGTTGCGGTGCGTTCATTGTTCAGAGCGCGAAAGAAGAAAAAAAAGAAAAACGCACACGGACAAAGGAGACCAGCGCTCGTGTCGTCTGGACCCATCTTTGTTCGCGTGCTTTGAGGCTGTACATGAATACCTGTTGGGACATGGCACTCGGCGCGCCGTTTAGTGCAACGCACTTATCTCGGATGGAGGGCGACAGCAGGCATGGCTGTAGGGCTTTGCTTGCGAGGGTATTTCGTCTTGGCCCGCTAAAATGTATTTTATTTATTTATTTAAATCACCTCAGAAGCTCTTACATAAGGGTATTGTGTGAGTGGGGTTACATAAGTAGGGATAACAATAACTGGAGCATGGGAACAACTTTGTACAATGCTTGTTGACGTAGTACAGAACACTAAAAGTACAAATGAAAAGGAAAATAAAAATAAACCCATAAACATTGTTATACAATAGATGAATAACATATTATTTGAAAATATTGCCATTACCTCGGCCCTAGATTTGGTTGTGCAGGAACGTGATCTTGCTTGTTCATGTGCCTCGGAATCCAAGCATTTGAGTATTTCATTAGCGTTCCAGTACTACGAAATCGGATGCAGATGCAGTATATCTCACATGGGTTGACAAAACTTTTTTCATTTTTTCTAATTTTAAAAACGTATCAAGGTTTACGTCGAAGTGAACGTGCCTTTGAGACAACACGCTGGCGTGCTTTCAAGAAAGAACGAACACGCATTTCAACGTTTCATGTGAACATACATTAATAAGCAGTGATCTGTGACAGCTGGTCTTCGAAAGAAAGTAAAGAAAAATGATGTAGCTTGCACCAGCTGTGTCTTGTGCTCACTCTTGCGTGGCGTGGTACGGTACGGAGATGAGCAATTGTGTCAAACCGAATAATTAACTGCGATTGTTCTTGCCAGAACTTAATCATACCTTGGTTTTGGGACGTGAAACACCAAATATTAAATTAGTTGCTTTTATCACATAAACTAAAATTGTACGGTGGTTAACAAAGGCTATTTCAACCTGCCGGAAGAGCTGCGAGTGATTTCACGCGTGCTCTTGAACCACGTGGCTTATGAACGTAGCACATGCTTGACTGAGTTCACACACTACTTAATTAGAGCAGCCTAAATAGTTAGCCTAAATAGTTCACATAACCTGAATGAGTGCAACGAAGCGAAATTGAATTTGCGATCTTAGTGACTCAGTGGTTGAACACCATAGTCATTGATCCATCGTTATACGAGTACTTCTTATTCTATTCCTGGTGTTCATTAAAAGCAAGGTTCGTTTTGTTATGGTTAGAATGTGTCACGTACCTTTTTCTGCACCTTGCCATCGATGCAAACATGACCAGACTTCTCGCATTCCTTGTACACCACGGTTGAGCAATCTGGGATACAACTGCGCCACTGTTTCTCTTCAGTTTGATTGCTTTTATTAATGACTGGCTACTTAACATACAATGCCTATTTTAAAGGGAGAAAGCAACCGAGATATAATGATTATACAATGACTACTACTGGAGGAGCCACGTGCTTGAACACTCGTCGAAACATTTAATTAGACGGTACCGAGGACCATGTACACATGACGCATCGTTTAAACCTCCGCTGCACTGTGGGTCGAATAACTCTCGCACAACGAATGTACCATAGCTTTAATGTCCACACAAGAATGCCAATCGAGGTTAAGTGCTGTGATAATTATTTGTACCGGCCGCTTCCTTTTGCTACCTCACCTCTTAATTTTCACACTTGCGCAAGACACTCTGGTGTACCTAGCTCAAGTTTTAAGATCAGCCCTTTATGAAAGAAAGGGTCTTGAGAGCGTGTCTCAAAGCTAATTATCTTAGATAGTCATACAAACCCTCCTACAATACTGCAATGCCTCATGCATGTAAATCAATCTAGGCTCATGCTATCTCTCTCTTAATACCTCGTTCCCGTCTCCACGTGGAGGGTATAACAATATGGACGACGTCTAGCTAATCCATTATGTATTTTTTTTCCTTCTCACTTCCCTCTCTGTGTATCGCTCGCCGTTGCATATCAACCGGCACTGTCACTGACGGCTTGTCTCTCCTCTTTGGTGCAGCAGGCCAACGGAAACCACCACCACCACACCGTGGCGCTGCCGCCACCCCCGCCGGACATCCCCGAGGTGATCATCACCACCACGCGCGATGTGGACGAGAACAAGGAGCGCGGCAACTGGTCCTCGGGCGTCGAGTTCTTGCTCTCGTGCCTCAGTTACGCCGTCGGTCTCGGAAACATATGGCGGTTTCCGTACCTCTGCTACCGCAACGGAGGAGGTGAGACAAAGTGAATCAGTGCTTGCCTCGTTTCAATGACGGTTTTGATTGTGGCCCTCTGATTTGTCTCATATACCCACTGAGCCAAGAATCGGGCACACAGACTTTAAGCTACGCCCACTGCAGGGTAAAGACCTCTCCCGTGTTCTACCAATCAGCCCGGTCTGTTGCCAGGTTATACCTGCAAACCTTTTAATCTCATCCACCCACCAAATTTTCTCTTTCCCTCTCACGCGTTTGCTTTCTCTTGGATTACAGCCAGTTACCTTTAATGACCGGTGGTTATCCTTCCTACATGCTACGTGCCCTGCCCATGTCAAATGCGTCTTCTTAATTTAAACTATGATATCCTTAACCCCGGTTTCTTCCCTGACCCACTCTGATCTATTATTGTCTTTTAAGGTTACTCTTAAATAAACCATATAATGAAAAAATGAAAGCATTTTGCAATTACGCAGTCAGGCTAGCCAGCTTAGCAAGAAGAATTTAGTAGCATACTGCTAGAATTCCAAAAACTTTTTCTTCTTTTTTTATAGCCATTCATTTCTGTAGAGACCCACATAAACAAAAGAAAATCAGTTTGTAAGCCACAGAAAAACACGGTAAAGCCTTAGAACCCCAACTCTCTTCATTTTTAGCAACACATGTCCTCAAATAATCCTGCTACAGCTAAGACAATATCCTTCTACCTTCTTTTTTTTTTCAAAATTTGCTTATAATAACACTGCCTTCCGCAAGTTTCTATGGTGCAAACATATAAGTGAATCATTTGTTTTCTGAGCATCTTCACGTTCCTCCCCATCGCTCATCCTCAATAGCGTTCAGAAGTTTAATGCACATGCAGGCGGCAGTATCCGCAGTACACAGTTACATTTGATCGCATATATGACCTATCTTCAGGTAGGAATTGTGACAAAAAAGGTACACAAACTGGAAATATCGCACAAGGTATTGCAGGTCGGTCGTTTCACTTCTCGTTATCACTCATGTCGTATGCATGGATCCTTGGAAGTAAGATCCAGGGGTTCGCTTCAGCATAGCTTTTGTGGAGATGCAAGGTTTCCGCTTGCCAAAGGCTATATTTTTCTCGCTATTTGCATGAAAATAATTTTCTTTCGTGCTCAAGTTATTGCTGATGCTGACAAACAAACGTTTTATTTAGTTTTATCTTCCTCTGCATGGGTTATATATATCTGCAGATTTATTCTGTCACAATTAGGCATTGTTACTCGACTATTGTTTCCATTAAGCTCACTTACGGTCGATGCACTTTTCTGAATAGATGCCAACAGCAATTTAAGAAACCTGCTTATGTATTTACTATATGTTTCCTTTTATCCCATATAATGCCGTTGATAGTACCATACAGGAAATTTTAGGGGCGAAGCCCCTTAAGACGTCACAGTGCTCGCAAACCACCGTCCGCGGCGTCTGCAGAAGATGCAGTGCATGTGCGTGTGAACAAATCGAAACATCTGTGAACAACAAAAAAGTTACCAAAAGGTTGTTAACTAGAACGAACGAAATGAAATGCCGCAACGTCGTAAAACATCGACATTTAACCACCCATGCACCTATCAAAGCATATGACAGAACAAAAGGTTAACAAGAACAAAAAAATAAAAGGCGGTTAACCAGAACAAACTAGAAGGCTGCGATTCATGACCAAATGCACACTGATTCGCCCCGTTATGAGCATTTATTTCGTATGTGAAACAAGACTACTACCTATAGCTTTGTCCCACCGTTAGCATGCACTCAACTGCGTGCACAAATATAAACTTTTTTTGCTTTTTTTTTCGCGCAGGTGCCTTTCTCATCCCGTACAGCGTCATGCTGTTGTTCGTGGGGCTGCCTCTCTTCCTTATGGAGCTGTCGTTCGGCCAGTACGCCAGCGAAGGACCGATTACTATATGGAAGATATCGCCGTTATTTCAAGGTATACCACATCACTACTAATCCACTCATCATTGTTCAAAACGACGCTCGTGAAAGAAACGTTGCGTTATACCATTCTCGAAGCATCATTTAGCCTTGTAAATAGCGAGAGGCAACACTATTTTCACACGTTACGTTCATGGTCACGCAATAAGTCGTCATTTTTCATGCCACATAAAGATCTTTTGCCAGAATATTTTGCCAGAATCATAAAGATTTTTTGCCAGATTTTGCCAGAATCAAATGCCTTGCAGTAGACTGTTAACCATGCGTGGGCTCACGCCCTTGTAGTGCATTCGCACCACTTTTCTGGACACTGTCGAAGTGCACCATATTGTCAAGTTTCGCAATGGCGGCATTTTAAAGGCACCGTATCAACTCTCGAGGCTTGAGTTGACCAACAACGGTGGAATTCGACGAGATTGCGGATTGTGAAAATTTACAAAATAGCACTCTCGGCCTCCGCTTTCACAATCAGAAACAAAGTCGACAGAAAGACTTACGGCTAAAGTGTACTGCTTTTGTTCGTCGCCGCCATCATCAACCAGAAAATAAACGAACGGGATTGGATAATGGTTGTATGCGTAAGTTGTCCACATTGAACAGTACTTAGGTTATGACTGTCGACATGAGTAGTTATATACTAAGGTTATCACCTTACTACTACACGTGATTCTTTCGCTGTACTGCATATTTTTCAAATAATGAGAAACTTACGTGCATGCGCAGTGCGATTTCATTACGAATCGTATGAAGCATACAGTACTATTGAAAAGTGCCAATGGGTCTGAGGTCGGGATGGTGTAGTGGACTTCTCAACATGAATTAATTAGAAAGTAAGTGACGCAGACACTTACCAAGACGCCGCTATTTGTTGTCAATGAGATTGTTGATATGGCGATTCCTGTTGATGTTCAGTTTTTCTCTCTTTTTTTTTTCATTGCTAGCTGTCGGAACGAAACCTAACGCTTGCTTGAACACCTTTGCATCCCTTTTTCTACAGGAATTGGATACGCTATGTTTCTCATGACTGGCTTGGTAGGAGTGTATTACAACATGATTCTGGCCTGGTCATTATTCTACTTGGGTTCGTCTTTAACCACGACACTGCCGTGGAGCTCCTGCAGCAACTGGTGGAACACAGATGGTAAGCTTTGCGGAACGGCATCTGAACGAGTTTTTTTTTATTTGTACCACTCTAAACAGCACTTATCAAGCTACAAAAATACATGAGGCGTGGCATCATCGAAATTGTTAGTATAATGTAGGTGAAATCAATGGGTTCATACATTTAAGTAGCTAGTCGTTCGTTGCAGTCACTCGCCGTCGGAGCCACCTTTCTTCGTTTTAGTGTTCACTTTCTAAAGTACCCTCGGAAAAGCATAGCCAGCCATAATGTGAACTTTTTTTAATTGCGAAGCATTTCTTAGCGAGCTCCGGCGACTTTGAGCGTATCTATCTATCTATTCGCTTACGTTTGGGTGCTCTCGTGGTCACCCCCTTCGTTTGGCGTAAACCAAAATTACTATGGGAGGGTAAGTTGGTTTGACGAATATGACGCGCTGGTCAAAACATGAATAATGTCTCAATCCCGTTGCGTACGGCATCAAACACTTCCCGCCAGACAGTGGCACATACCGACGGGCTGGGATGTACCGCTGGTATGCGGGTATGTGCCACAGATGATTGGCACTTCTATTCAGGAACGACGAGAACACACATGGTCAATTTTAACGCGTGAGCGTTAAGAAATGCCCGACATAGGTAGCGTCGGCCCGACGAATGCAAGGAATAAATTTCAGGGTCCCAGCTGGAATCGAACCCAAGCATTCTGCGTGACAATGAAGCATTTTACCACAGAGCTACGCCAGGTCTCGGAACTGCTTTTCAAATAGACGCTAATTTTTATGAAACGTCAATAGTGGTTGCAGTGCTGCCTACCAAACTTTATAAACATTACACATGTACTCTTTTGATACAGCTGTCATGTCGAGTTAACGTAAGTTGCGGTTAGTTGCCACGCGCTGAAGTTGATTTATGTAGCAGTGTCCAGAGCCAGCATCTTCGCGAGCATCAGCGCTTCATATCTGCTTCTGGTGTTGCTAATACGCATATTCCAGTTGGCATCGTTGCGCAAATACAAACAACTGGTTATATAAACATCTGCAGCTCTTCAACCTATGTCGGTGCGTGCAACATTTGCACATATATTTAGCGTCATTTCATGACGTGTAGCTCTACAAAAAAAATTGCATTACGGTCACCTTCCTTCCGCATGCTTCGCGTAACGTCGATTCCCAGGTACGTGGGATCTGCCGAATTTTTTTCTTGCTTGGACACAAAGATTTAGACACAACTGGGAAGCGTCTTTTCTGAAAAAAGTCTGACAGGGTATTCGTTCTGTATATCTTATTGCTACAAGCCGGTTGGTGAGAATAACTTTCGGTCACAAAACCTTCCGCCATCTTTCGGGCATCCTTATCACGGACTTGGCTGCTGGAGTGTGAAGAAATATGTCTCGCTTTTCGTGAAGTCTGTGAAATTCTAATAGTAAGGCTTATCACTAATGTAAAGTAGCGTCGCTTCTCTCGTCCAGGAAATTGTAAGCAGCGTGTAACCGCGAAACGCTATTCATTTCACGATATGAAAATACCATAGCTACATGACAGCAAGACAGAAACAAAACGCGGAGAGAGTTTAGACTACTGAGCAATCACTATAGTGTAATTACTTCACGTAAGTTTTAATTTTTTTTTGTTTTTATAACACTGCACTTTAGTTACGGTAGCATGCTACCTAATCTCGGCCCGGCTTGTATGAAGAAACTAAAGCGTTCCTGGCACAAATTAAATATGCAGCCTGCCGAAGGTTCGATACGAAGAACTGCACGGCCCAGGGAGGGGTTCACCTGTCCAACGGTTCCTGCATCATCCAGAGTGAAGTGGACCCGGCTGTCTGGGATGCGGTGAAGAACTCCACGGACAACACGAAGATGGCCAGCGACGAATTCTTCCAGTAAGACTCTCATTCTCATTTGCCGTAAAGAAAGAGAGAGAGTGGGAAATGGTGACGGAAGCCAGGGAGGTTAACCAAGTTTTGACTCGGTAGGCTGCCCTACAATTGGGGACTAAGGGGGGGGGGGGTGCATAATATAAAAGAAAAAGATAGAGAAGAACGAAGAAGGGTAAAAAGAGTCTGATGAACAGTTAGCTTGGAACTACACAACACGGGCTCGCGCTGTTCGTTCACAAGAGTTCGTAAAGTCTCCTGGTTCTCAAAAAAACACAAGAGAGCATTCGCAGTAAGATATGCAGTGTGGCTATGGTTCTATTAGCCTGTTATGAGTCGGCCATGTGCTTGTTATTGTAATTATTCTAACAATGTCTTAACTACATCTATATGATCAACAAAGAAGGAAAACATGCGATCGTGACTGGTTAGCTGGAAACGCCTTGTTTCTAATACTGTATAGACCTTTTCAAAAACGGCTCCCTGGGCGCCGCCATAGTCCCTTCTCGCTGCGCAAATTAGCGTCACCCCACATAAGGGCACTGCTGAGGCTGTGACTTGTGCCTTCGTACTACTCCAGTGTGCAGCCCATCATGGCGACGTTTTTTATCAGTGTTGTCATTTTAATAGTTGAATCATATTCTTCCTATCTCGCCTAAATGCAATACTATAAGGATTAGCACGAACGTCGCTTGCCTTGATATCGATAACGCACGAATGGGACAGACTGGGCGTCCTATTGCAGAACACACAAGGGGACCTGCGGCGACACCCCCCCCCCCCAATTTCTGACATATTGGACACTTTCTCATATCACAGTCATAATGTAGATTGGTTTGAGTTCCTTATTGTTTTTGTTTTGGTGGGAATGAGGTTGGAGCGCTTTTCTCACCACTGTGGCGCCTGTGTTTCATCCTGCCACTTACACGTTCGTATTCAGGTGCTATTTCGCGCGATCGTACCATTGATACTTGCAGGTGTTTTTTGTAGTTTCATGGAACACTCACATAATTCGTTAGCATTAGGTGCAAAAAATGGTAAAAAATAAAACTTGAACCATCTTCCCGAAGAGAACCCTGATGGGATGCGAAGCAGACGCGTTGCACACGGTTGGTATCACCGTTTGAACGGTGCTAACGCGGGTGCTGCGGTGAGCGCTGGAAGATTCGCTTGAAGCGATGGCTGCCGTATAGGTGACACGTACAGACATGTTTAAACGCGTAGGTTAGGCGCGCGTCAGGTTTACTGCGTGTGAACCGACGAGGCCACCATGTAGCGATCGGCGGTCGCGGCAGGTCTTGCGGGCCAACTGAGGCGGCAGCTGCGGGCGCCGCGGCGAGCTCCCGGCAGGCGAGAAGATAGTAGCACGCACTGCGAGGGGAGCATGACGTCAATGAGCAGCAGCGGCGTGACCTACATGGCGCCGCGCCAACACCTGCAGCCCGTGGCACGTTCTTACGGAGGGACAGCGTTACACAAGCTGGTCATAGAGCTATTTCCCATCTAAAAAAGTGTGCAAGTGTGTGTCAGGCCAGACGATATCGCTTACTTAATTCCAGTACTTAATTCCAGGTTATTGAACCAATTGAGGGTGATTTGAAGTAACCATGGCTAGCTAAGACGCCCTTCTGCTGCACTTACAAAAAAAGCCGCACTAAGTTTTATATGCTGTTTTTAAGCTCATTTTTTAACCAAACGAAGAAAAAAAAAGCCATGGTACATTTCTTTCCTTCTTGGGGAGTACAACACCTCAGGCTACATGACAGATGTTACGTTACAGGTTTTCGAAATTGCCCGTAAATTCACTCTCGCCGTTCGCTTATTGCTGTTTGTAGCAACTATGTGCTGGACCTGACTGAAGGACTACATGACCTCGGCGGAGTGCGGTGGCAGCTGGCCCTGTGCCTCTTCATCTGCTGGGTCATCGTGTTCTTCTGCTTGTACAGGGGCGTCAAGACAATGGGAAAAGTGAGTGCGGGTGTTTTAGTATTTATTTATACGTGTCAACTTAACTTGTAAGTGGTTATCTTACGGATACATGCACCAGTTACACTGTTCATTCAATACTGCCGCGGCTATGCAGTTTGATGCATTCGTTCAACCAAAATGAATTCCGAATCTATTCTATCCACCGTTTCTCAATGCGCTAACATATTGGGAGCATCGAAGTTGAAAAAAAAGTAGTGCGGTCTACCGTTTGTATGAAGCTTAGCGTATTAAAGTTGATATTGCTTTATTTTGCCATCTCGTATAAATTACAGATTCAAATGTGGTGGTTGTAGAAAAAAAGCTATCCAGGATAGTTTGACGTGTCTATGCCCCTTTCCTTTGGCAGGTGTAATTGTTAATAGTCATTTACTCATGTAACATCAGCATTGTCGTCTAAAGGTGACGATCAGGGTAAGTAAGGAGTTGGAGGTGGATAAAAGTGATACTAACGCCTTTCTCCTGCATTCATAGCTAATTTCGTCTTTATTTTAGCTTTTCACACACAAAAAATCACAAGTGAAAACGCTTTCAATATACTTTTTAACTACATAGGGATAAGTAACTTTTTCACTTTTCGTATTTTAGTGCGTTTGGCGAGGTTGGTCGAGTGTCGGCATCACTTTCGTGCTTGAAGCTTCACCGCGATCTTATGCTTAAGGCTATCTTTTTACTTTGACTTTTAGTCCTTGTCTTTTTTCTTGTTCTTCTTCTTTTTATGACCTGCAATTTTTTTTGTGGTTTGCAGGTTGTCTACTTCACAGCCTTGTTTCCATACGTTGTGTTGGTCATTCTGCTCGTCCGAAGTTGCACTCTCGAAGGCGCTTACGACGGCATTATGTTTTATCTCACACCTCAGTGGGAACGACTCATGGAAGCTAGGGTAAGGCATCTTCTTTGGCACAACGCGTGCACGTTTCCGCGCGATTTCTCTAGCCTCGCGCTTTAGAAATTGCGCGAACTTGTGATTTCTTAAGCCTTGCTTGATTTTGTGTTTCGTTCCTGATCCTCACCTTGCTCTTGTGCTTGATCGTTAGCTGAAACGTAGAACTTCTAACACACGGAATATTATTCAATAAGTTATTCAATGGATCATGTTGCTGTCACTGAAACTTCTAATGATAGTATCTCATGAAACAAGCTTTAATTAAATCTATATTGCTTATGCAAATTTTACCAGATACTAATATTTTTCTTCTTATGGAGACACCAGCAAATGTTCACCAGAGCTTTCTTTCATTGTGCTAGTTCTTTGTTTTCGGTGTTTATTTATACACTTTTACTGAGATTATAGTGGCGCACTTGTTACTAACTGCTTGTTTTCAGGTCCCTTTGGTAAGTGAAGCGCCTTAATGTGAGCTCGTCGCTGGTGCGGAGTTCTAACAACTGTCAGCTTATCAAACTAGCCATCGACCAACTAATCGTAGACATACTGCGACGTAACTGTAGACAAGGCGCGTCTTTTTCGTCTACTAAAAAAAACGAAAAAGAAAACAAAGAGAGATTCTTACTTCCTTCCTGCCTTGCACAAGGGCACGCGAGTCTGGCGAGGGCGCGTGAACTGCAGGCAACCCTATTACGACTGCATAGATTCTTTTCCCTGTGTCGTCTCAGGTCTGGGGTGACGCTGCAATGCAGATCTTCTTTTCCTTGTCTCCGTGCTGGGGAGGCCTTATTACTTTAGCCAGCTACAACCGTTTCCATAACAACTGCTACAGGTGAGCCACCTTCACGTGCAACTGCACGATTACATCCTCCTTTTGTGTTTCTTGCTTGACTTGATGCATTTGTCAGAACAAAATGCAGTGTGTGGTGCGGCACTTGTCTTTGGTGTCTTCTTGTGTGCCGATCTTTTGTTGAATTCGCAGTGTTTGTTTGTTTTTTTGCGTTGTCGCGATTGACTGATGCGTCGTTTTGCCTTCGAATTGTTATGATGCATTGGTGGTCTGTGCAATTACGTGTTGACACGACGGGAGCTTTTTGCTTCTCCTTGTTTGTTTTGTGCTGGTCTTTCTACTGAGCAGGATCGTTTGGCTGATCAGTGTGGGTTTGGCTGACCACCGTTCTCGTTTCTTTTGCACCCTCTCTTCGCAGGGACACCCTCTTCATCTGCTTCGGCAACTGCGGCACCAGCTTCTTCGCCGGATTTGTCATATTTAGCATAGTCGGTTTCATGGCACACAAGCTGGGTGTGAACGTGTCTGAAGTCGCTGCTCAAGGTAATTGCTACTCAGAGACACTGCAAAAACCTACTACTGCTATGCGTGTGCCTTTCGTTGTGACGTCCCGCAATCAGTCGTGCCGGCTGCTCACGCCAGAACAAACAAAAGCGGATTTGCATTGCGCAATGTCGTGATCATTGAGATCGACGCGCCACCTGACGGTGAGCGAGCGCACTATGTGGTTGGCCCAGGGGCGAGTGGCGCCGCTGTAGCTACCCTGTGGAACTCTGGCGGAAGTTTGCTTTTCGTGCGCAGCACCTACGGATCCATTTGTGGATGCCAGGCACCAGCTACGCTGGCAAAGTGTTTCCGCTGTTTTTACGGTGGCTTTAAGAGGAGCTTCGATGGGCTTTCCTCATACCCGAGTCGTTGCCCAGGACGTGACAGTTCACGAAGCTTCTCTGAACAGAAAGAGCAACAAAATGGCCACAGAGATTCAAATGATGTCTCTTTCATTGGCACTTATACGCCGTCAAATTTCCCCCAGCAGGGTGTATTCGATTGTAGATAAATTAATTCTCGCCCGCTCATGGACGGCGGTGCTGCTCTAGAAAACCAAATCCTGCTGTACAGAGAGTCAGGAAGAACTCATGAGCGCGAAGGTAAGTCACCGGCTAAGCTTATGTAAGGCACGTACCACGTATTCGACACGATCCAGCAAAGCAAGATGACACTGGAAGATGGTGGACAATGGAAGACATCGAGTGACCAGCAATTCTGGCTCGCCGGGCTTACGATGCCTGTGATCGAGCCAGTTTTCATTTTTTTCCCCGATTTTTTCGCCATGTATGTACGATTCATGGAGGTGATTAAAACTCTTGTTGTTCCAGACCGGAGTGTTTGGAATGATTCGAGTGTGCCCGATTCAGAACGTGCGATGAGAGCGTTGACAATTTGGGCGTCGATTCTCTGTTGTGTGTGTACGTACATGCGCTGGCTGAAAGCATTAAACTTTGTTCTTTCTGGCGATGTGTACTGATTGATTGCGCTTTGAAAGCGCTGAACAAAACTTTCTGTTATTTGTGACAGAAAAATGAAATGCAAGGTAAGTGCTGAAACCGCAGTATTATGGTTTTCCCAGTGGAACTGATTGATTATTGGTCCACCATACAGCGTCAACTTTCAAACATGATTTCTGTGATGTACCTTCTTCACGTTGTTAAGTTCTTTAACTTTGTTCGTAACTGCTACTTCCGGGGCTCAGTGAGTCCTTTGCATGCAGTGAACTGATCTTGTTTGTATTGTTTTAAACAGGACCCGGATTAGCATTTGTGGCTTACCCTGAAGCGGTTACTCACTTGCCCCTGCCACCTCTCTGGGCGTTTCTATTTTTCTTCATGCTGATGACCCTGGGAATGGGAACTCAGGTAAATGTCTTACACGTTACTCTTGAATGAATTAGCTGGAACTCAGATCACAATTTCTAAATCTGCATCAAACTTACGGTATGGGAGGCACATGAATTTCAAGTATTTATAGTTTCCTTTGAATGATGCTCAAATCATTTTGTTCTTGCTGTCTTTTTCAACTCTCCTCTACAGTTTACGATTATCGAGACGGTCGTTACAACCATCGTGGACACCTGGCCAGAGAAGCTTCAGCATAGAAAGCCTCTCGTGTTGCTCGGAGTCTGCACGACACTCTTCTTCGCGGGACTCGTCATCTGCACAAACGTGAGTGATTGCTGGGTGAATTCCTCGAGACTTCTGCTCTCATTCTCGCGTTTGTTCCATCGTTCCATGTCTTATAGCCCTCTTTTTCTCTACTTTGCATGATATGGCCCTAGTCAAAGTGGGAATGCCATTTTCTAACTGTTCATTAGAATGTAAACGGGGACTGAATTGAAGCCGCGAACTTTGCGAATGCGAAAGCATCGGTCTCATCAGAAGGACATTCAATCAGTTAGTGTTCAAGTAAAGCTGGGCTCTTTTTTTTCTACTTTGCATGATATGGCCCTAGTCTGTGTGAGAATCCGGTTTTCTAACCGTTCATTAGAATATAACCGGGGACTGAATTGAAGCCGCGGACTTTGCGAATGCGAAAGCATCGGTCTCATCAGAAGGACATTCAATTAGTCAGTATTCAAGTAAAGCTGGGCTCTTTTTTTCTACTTTGCATGATATGGCCCTAGTCAGTGTGGTAATCCGGTTTTCTAACCATTCATTAGAATATAACCGGGGACTGAATTGAAGCCGCGGACTTTGCGAATGCGAAAGCATCGATCTCATCAGAAGGACATTCAATTAGTCAGTGTTCAAGTAAAGCTGGGCTCTTTTTTTTCTACTTTGCATGATATGACCCTAGTCAGTGTGGGAATCCGGTTTTCTAACCGTTCATTAGAATATAACCGGGGACTGAATTGAAGCCGCGGACTTTGCGAATGCGCAAGCATCGGTCTCATCAGAAGGACATTAAATTAGTCAGTGTTCAGGTAAAGCTGGATGCAATACCGCATGAAGCATACCAGAAACATCTATTTCTTTGTCACTATTTTATCTCCTTCTTCGATTCAGCATTGTTCAGAGTGTGGCTTCTTGGTATGCGCTGATGCAACATGTGAAGCAGCAATGAAATCATTCCTGGTTCAGTGTTTTATTAAAACGACTAGCTTTGTTGACCCTCACTATATTCAGGAAGCGAAACTTTTTTGCTAAAGTCGATGTCGGTATTAACAGACTCCTCACTTGAATTCTTAATGCATTACATCACAGTTGAATTAAAGCACCTGCACAAATATTTGTTCAGGGGTGAAGAAATTAAGTGGATAGCCTTAATAGCTGGTTTAACTCTCTCATGAAGAAGTTACATGTAGAAACGTTATATCTTAGTTCACCTCCTCACTTCACTAGTGACTAGCCCGTCCTCAACATTTCATAACAAACATGCACAACGGCGACGTCAAAGATATGCAGGGTTTCGCATGACCTATACATGTATAATATTTGACGAATAGCTGTGGGACTGACTTTCGTTTCCAATGAATGTGATGTTATTCTGTCTTTTGTTGCATCGACGACTAACAGGATCAGACTGGAAAAATAGTTATTGGTTAAAACTAGTACGGTAAAGACCTGAGTGATCTGTGAATGATGCATATATACTTAGCGCATACGTCTGCTCTTTTCCTGTGCCTTTCTTTTTCATTTTAAGCCTCCTTCCTTTCTCCCTTTGCATGGTAATCGCACCTTTATATTAAGGAGTGTCTGTCTGAAATCTTTCTTTCTACAGGGTGGCATGTACGTGCTGCAATTGATGGACAACTACTGTGCCAGCTTCTCTGCCTTGATGATCGGCTTGACAGAAATCATCGTGATTGCCTGGGTCTACGGTGAGTGACTGCATACTATGTCGTAACAAATGCAGCCTTGTAAAATGGGTCAATAAACAATAAATCAGCAAAAACTGCATAAGGAAGTTATACACAAATGAGTTTGTAGCAAGCTGTGACAATAACAGGCGTTTAGACTTAGTCCAATGCCAGATCTACCCTGTGGAAAGGCAGCAGTTCATGCACGTACAAGTTTCATATTTAGACAATTGTATCGTTCGATATGTGGGGTTTAACGTCCCAAAATCACCATATGATTATGAGAGATGCCGTAGTGGAGGGCTCCGAAAATCTTGACCACCTGGAGTTCTTTAACGTGCACCCAAATCTGAGCACATGGGCCTACAGCATTTTCCCCTTCATCGAAAATGCAGCCGCTGCAGCTGGGATTCAATCCCGTGACCTGCGGATCAGCAGCCGAGTACCTTAGCCACTAGACCACCACGGCGGGGCATTTAAGTAATTGTATGTGGAGCAAGATCAACTTTGAGTATAATAAAATCTCATAAATAGTGTCTCGCCTGTTATTTATAAACTTAGCAATGTTTCGAACGCTGAAAACTTGTTCCGCGTTCCTCCAGACTCAACGCTTTTTCTGACGGAATACTTGTCACGAAGCTAATGCTTGTTCTGCTTTCGCAGGTGTCGATCGCTTCATGGAAGACATCAAAGTCATGCTGGGTCATTATCCGTTCCCCGTGCACTACTGGAGGCTGGTTTGGAAGTACCTGGTGCCCACGCTTATCTCGGTGAGACATTTTATTCAATATCTTCGTGAAATCACGAATGCCGATTACAGCCCATGCGAATTATCTCGCATAACAAGCGCCATTTCGCACTGACGAGAGAGGGTGATTTCGACTTCGGGCTGTTCGGCGTGCCACTACAGCCCATGAGGGCAATAACCGCTGGCGTCTTTTGGAAGTTCACGTCGTTGAGAGTAAAACTAACTTCAGATCTCACTTGAATTTTATTGCGAGGTTCATGGCTAAAACATAAGATATACTTCTCGTCATGGATTGCTTCTATAAGCCGTTATCTCGCTTCTATTAGGGGCGAAGCTCCTTATTCCGTGGGTCGTACGTCCCTTGTCCTTGTAGTCATCGTAGTAGCCACTTGCATTACATTGCGTGTCAATAAAAACGGTGTCACAGCATATCCACGCAGTGAATGATAATGAGTGGGACGAAGGGTCCATCAGTCCGGCATGCGTTCATTTCGGGTGGTCTGGCCTCGTACTTCTGAACGATGTTGAGCTCTCAGACGTCGGTGGACGAGGCACTGGCATTTGCCAATTCCTCGTTGGTCTTACGCACTCGTATTACCACGAGGACGGGCTGTAGAGAGCTTCGCCCCACTCGTCATCATTCACCTCGTGAATGTGCTGTTTTTTTTTTATCGATGGACAACGCTACATGCTTGTGTTTCGCTAACGACAGTTAATTTTAAGAGATGACACCTTCAAGAATAACAAACGCTGATGATACACGCGGCTCTCTCCACATCGAAGTGTTTAAATCAACGTTATCTAATGTTTATAAAACCATCTGTACATGTAAATCTTAGTATAGTGAAAGAAAATTGCACTTCTAACTAAATTGCATAAACCTCTCACAGAGACAAGTAAGGAAGTGAAGGAAGTATGAACAGTGCAGGGCCTGTATACGACAGCCTATATGGACGCCGATATGGTTCTCATAGCCGCAGTGCACACACACTAAAGTTAACTGGTTTTTCCCTCATTACACACACATATTGCACGTGATTCATGCATGAGTGTGAAAGAAAATATAAACGTTGTGAAACTGTGGAGAAATAAACTTCAAACTGCTCCAATGCCCCTGTCAGATTTTTCACTGTAATTGAGAGGTCTCTACCTAGAGTTTCCGACCACCTGTTCATGAAACACAAGCATACTTAGGACACCGCGTTGTGCACGTGACCTGTCGATCGCAGGCCATCTTGGTGTTCTCCTGGATCGACATGCCCTCGACAAAGTACGGCGACTACGAATTCCCCACCTGGGCCACCGGCGTCGGATTCCTGTTCTCCTTCACCTCGATTAGCGCCATCCCGATCGTGGCTGCCATGAAGATCTACAACGCCAGGGGAACGTTAAAAGAGGTGAGTGTCAGCGAATTGCGCTTGCATTGTTCTACGAGTCAATTGGTCACACATTAGCATATGAGCGACAAAAACGAAACCAATAAATACGCGATAATTTGCAGCAATGACTGTAAACATGCCCTAAATCAACGCTTAAACGTAACATAAAATTCATTATCATCATTGTTAGCCTGTTTTAGTCCACTGCCGGACGCAGGTCTCCCCCAATAGTCTCCAGTTTACCTTGTCCTGTGATTCTATTTTATCACTGCAAACTTCTTAATTTCGTCTCTACATCTCACTCTCCACCTTCCCCTAGTCAGTTTCCCATCACTAGTTAACAATTCTGTTACTGTTTATGTCCAGCAATCTGGGACATCGACCAGTGCGGCAAAGTGGATCCCAAGGGGAAGCGCTGGACGCCAACGTTAAGGGCAGCGTTCTTCAAAAAAAAATGATTACTGAGCAATACTTGATTTTTTGCTAATTGCAGTTAAGGCACTTATTACTGACAACGCTCTTATGCTGTACAGCGCGAATAGTTCTAATTCGCTGGATGAATTTTTTTCTCCGAGACACGTTTGTGTATCCATTGAAAATTTATGGGGTGATTTTTGTAAAGCTAATTGTAGCGCAACGATAAGTTATTTGCTGATTGCTCTCTAGTGTCATGTATGGTAAGACAACTTGTCTTTGTGTTTTTAATTTCGTGGGATTACGCTGACTGGGATTTTTTCTGGAGAGCTTTCCCAAATCTATGGTGCAGGAAAGCAGCATTACAAGGGTAAAGAAAATCACCAGTCGGCAAATTGATGAGAAAGTGGCCGTTGATCATGGGAAAAGCTCAAGAAAAGTCTGCAGATGTGATGTACATTATGATGTACAGCATGAAGGTCTGTATGCCACGTGGTGTGAAAAACGGTGAACTAAAATTGATGTCCTGAATGGCTGGGTATGACTGTTCACCGCTGTGGTTTATCCTATGCATGACGTGACCTGCTCAGGTTAGCTGGTTAATTGAAAGTTAGCTTGTGTTAGTTAACCATGTACACGAAGATAACGTGCTAAAAATTGTGGGCTTGGTTAGCAGGGAAATATGTAAGAACGTAATACTTGTAGTGACGCCGTATTAATGTTCCTGCATCTGCATGACGTCAAACAGTCTGACAAAGTATGTTCGCGTCTGGTTGGTGAATTGCTGCTGGATGACAGACAGTTTTTGCGTTTTAAACGAAAAGAGCGCCAACATGGCGGGCTTCTAGAACGCTGCTAAAGACTCGCAAATGCAGGGGTAATATGTTCATGTTCGGTAGGTCACTTCCACATAACATGGCTGAAATATCAACCAAATACTTAGGAAGGTATCTTGGCTTTTTAAATGTTCTGCAAGTGATAAGAATGTCTACCAATTTTGCTGAAAGAGCTTAAATATAGACCCTTAAAAGAAAAATTCAAATACCATATAGAACGTCTCTCGATGTGTGTATTCTTTTATTACTATTGTCATATTCCTCCGCACCGTTCAATATATTTCCTCGGTGACAATCGTGTTCGACGGCACTAGAAGAGAGGAAGATAGCACATAACACAGCACATACACAAACATGCCGTCAGTCACATGTCCATCACGCTGGCGGGGTACGTGACATGCAGCTGCTTGTCGAAGTTTGTTTTTCTTAGAAAGTTCAGTGGTTTTTTGGTCGCCTTCAGCTTTCTGTTGACCTCAAGAGCCCCTATCTTGTGCATATGCATTTCTCTCTTACCCCAGTGACGTTCAGTTTGCCCACACATACTTCACGCAGCGAATCAAGATGCTTTCCCAACCTACGGCCGAGTGGGGACCCAAGCTGCAGATGCACCGCATGGAGACGCACAGCCCCAAGCACACTGACTCTCAGGTGCCTCTGGCGCTGCCCAGCTACAACCAGGACGGCGACGACGACGACGTCTTCCCCGTTTACTACAAGCCCGACAACGGTGACTCGGAGTCGGAAGCCGGCGGCATCAGCCTCAACATCCGGAAGAGCTCCTACGAGACGGGCCGATGAGGGCCGCCGTCTCGGGCTGCAATGCATGCAGAGAGCGCCAGCTACGGGACTGCTCCTGTCGCGACGTGGCCCCGACGTCGGCGCCGCCGGCACGACGTGTCTTCCTCCGCAAGTGCCACAGCAGCACCGTCTTCCACGGAGATGTTCGGGGCCGGCCCCTCGGTTACCCAGACAGCCGGAGGTCGTTCACACCCTGTAGCTGTACCTGTAGCCAGTATCTCAGTTCTGTTTTGGCTGCAAGGCTTATAATGCACGCCAGGCCGAGGTAAACTGAGCCGCCTGCCAAACGCCCGTTGTTGATGAGAGGCATTTGGGATTATAGTGGCGCTACCACGTCCTTCCCTTCGGTCTTCTGTGAGGTCTCACCTCTCAGTTCCGACATGCAGTCCCGGACGCCGTTGACCGATGTCATGGGATCGATCCCTGCCGTATCTTATGTGATCAATTGAGGTTCACGAGAACAGGTTGACCTCACCTCTGTTGGATAAGCCGACGTCGAGAACGACGTCATCGACGAAAGCATGATGTTGCACCACATTGGCAGCTCACGCTTTTGTCTTGTGGAGCGTACTTTGTCGAAGAAGCTACAAGCTAAATGGCGTTTGTCGGGCGACCGGCTTACAGCTCCTGGATAAGAAACGTTACTAGAGAGTCACATTGTCATCAATGTGTGACGAAACGGCTCAATTGCACTTGGCCTACAGACTAATCGTGACCTTGCAGTTGACACCAGCTCACTGAGACTGTCTCAGCCTCGATAAGTGCTAAAAAGAACGAAAGCAAACGCTACCCTCAGCTTTGTTTCCTGTGCAAAACTGCTTTGCAGCTACGTTGCAGTGAGCGTTAGTTGAGAAGCCGGCTGAGATCCGCCGGTGTGATAGACAAGCCAAACATGAGTCCCAAAGGATTTAGTACTGATTGTGTCAGCTTGTTAACTAGTATTGTGTACCTTGTAGCAAGGTAATGTGTGGCCCCGGGAAGGCGTTCGAAAACGAATACTTTTTTTTTTTTGCTTCCCGAGTTTGATTTACGCAAACTGCTTACGTCATTTAAGCGTGTGAGTGTGTCTATAGTACGACGCTCAGACACTAGACGTAACAAGTTATGTTATGTAAAACAAAAAAAGAAAAAAACATCTCTGGCATGGCCACACGACACGTGCATAAGCTGAGTATATAGTTTAAAAGTTTGTATATTGCCGGTCTTTACCTGATCTGAGACGTTTACCTTGTTTCAGCCTGATATCTGATGCTGACAGCTACTTTTTAGGAAAACTGTAAAAAGAAAACCCACGAGAGTCAAAAAGCGAAGAAGATTAACTATGCATATTTAGTAGTAAATGTATTTGACTAATTTTAATTAACAATTTCTACAAAAATTCAAACTTTTGCTGCTCTATTTAGAAAAAAAAGCTTTTTTTTTTTGCCGATAGGCAACTTAATATGCCTCAGTGTTAGGCTGAAACGAAGTACACTCCTGCGAAGATGGTGCTCTGGGCATCTGTGTGTGTCCATGTATTATACGACTTGTTTAGTGTAAGCGAATCCGTTGTACCAGATACGGGATTTCATCGATCATGCAAAATTCAGCTATTGTACATCGCGCTTATTGTATTGTATGCAGGTTTAATGCAATTGAAAAGAAATTCACTTTCACACACAAACACTCACACACACACACACACACACAGACACACATAGAGGAGACCTCTTTATACATAATGTCCACATATCACCTTTATCTCCGTACTGTTTGTTTAGACGTACAGTCAACTTCTCGATGACCGCCACACGTCATGAGTGTAAAAAAAAACAAATTCACGCACTTCAGAAACGCAACTATAGCACTTTAATAGACGTGGAATGTGCAACACCATCTTTCATGCACGATATTGCGATTTGTTAAATATGCTTATTTCATGACACGATGACATAGTGGAAAAAAAGTAAAGGTTGCAATAGGCCTATCATTTGAAATGAGAATTCAATTCGTAAAATTGACTTTCCCTCATAAACCTTGACCACGTGAAAGCGTGGTTCAGTATTTTGGTCTGTTTACGGTATTAAAAGGTATAGGCTGCTTTTTCCTGGGCTTTGTACTTCACGCAGTTAGCGGGAACTGTTTGCAGATTAATTGGTGAACAATAGATGATCAGATTCCCGATAATTGTATTTCAGCGTGTCTGTCAAAATGCATATTTAATCGACGCAGTGATTGCTGGAGCTGTTTGTCGAGAATACTGAGACAAAATTGGGTCACCCTGGATCGGTTTGCTCTGTTCATGAAACATTTTTCGAGTTACGACGTGCAGTTGAGGCTTTATACTTGTAAACCACGAATTGGGGGTTGCCCTTTCCAGTAGTTTTGTGGAGAGTGCAAACGTGTTTTGTCCCTTTCAAAGTTTGTGTCGTTGAAACGAGGGTGGAATGTGAAACGCGGGAGCCCATTTTCGAACGCAGTATTTGAGCATTTCTAGTGTGTACACTCGAACATGAAAGGTGACAAACTCTAGCTGTGATGTTGCTTGCTCACGTCCTTGAAGGAAGACGGGAACTGTAAATTCATGAGGGTAGTGCGCAGAAGAAGAAGAAGAAGAAAAGAAGAAAGAAACGCGTGTCTTCGTGTCTTCCTCTACCTGGCTTGAACAGTATCCAGAGAGCAGTGATCAACTTTGTACATAGTCATACGTGTAGATTTTTGTCATGAAAACTGCATGGTCTGTACTTACACGCACCACGCCGTGATGTTTGCTTCTTTTCGTTATCACTTCGCGTGCCCCCATTATTTTGACCATGTTGATGTTGTTGCTGTACACGCGCCATCTTTTTTGTTGTCGGGATGTTGTTGAGATGAACGAATATGTTGTTCGCTGTCTGTCAAGCCTTACGAGCTAGGGTAGGAAGGCTTATCAATTACAGATTACAGTTGAAACAGAAAATGAACTGTTATGACCTTCACAATAGCCAATTAGACATCTTAAAGAAACAGTCCATCCTAGCGAAACAGTACATTGGGAAGACGTTTGCTTACAACTTATCGGCGATTTGTCGTTTCGTAAATGGGTATCAGCAGAAATTTCAAATTTTTTTTATGAACGCAGAATGATGTCGAGCACTTTGCGGAGCATAACCATTTTGGTTAATTACTGTTTTAGTTTGACAAAATTGCCAGCTATTGGCTATCTATCGATCGCCTGTAATGCGACGTTCAGCATGTTTGTTCATTCAATTCGAGCACTAGGGTGATACCCTTAAAAGTATACTCCGTTGCCCCATGAATAACACCTTGCAAACTTTCTATTATAAACAACAGCAAGCTCTAACTACATTTCCAATGAAAAAAGGTGTCGTAAGAAACTTTGTAATGATTCTTCTGTTCACCTTGTGTGCGCAAAAACACGACTCGAGATTTCGGCAGCGATATGTACGAAAATTTTACTTACTGCACTTTTCATACCGTCTATCGCATGTATAATCGTCAAGTACGATGAAAAGCCGGTGAACAAGAAGATTGCGCTACCTGCGATTCGAGCCTACTCCTTAAATGCCAGGGTGTTAGTCACGAGACAGCTGAGCACCATTTTTACACCTGTAAAGGTGTTCTTAGTGTGTATACTCGATCCTTGAAGGTGCACTACGAGTGTAACTGCTCGAAGCTTACAAGAAGCCCCCTCTGTGAAGTTGTACATACGTGTATTTACACCGACGATTTTAGAGACAAAACCATTCTTTGTCCTTTTTTTTTTTTTTGCTTGGAGAGGTAGAAAGAGGAGGGTCAGGAACATCTCTCGCGGCTGCAGACTGGGAAAACACACGACACGCGAGAATCGGTTCAAGCCTCGACACCGACTCTTGCGAACTTGTGCCAACTGGGACGCGACGATAGTGCGTCACGAGTTTTTCTTTGTTTTCGCGTGTTGTTAAGCGTGATTGCTAGTCATTTTAATGCCCGCGCGACCGAAGGCGCTCCCGGCGCATAGCAAGATCTGTCGTGCTCACGGTGTAGGGATTGCAATTAAGTACACTTTCGATTCACGAGTCCCGAATGAACCCGCCCACTTCTTTGCGCGTTTCGCTGTCGACGGTTATCAGAAGCAGCAAAAAAAAAAAACAAATGAGGCACTACTCTCAGTTCGGTTTCATTACATGAAATGCGCAACCTGATGATCGAGCAAAAGCTGGTTTATAGATAACGAGCGCTGCGCCGATAACTTGTGCTTCGGCTCGTATATCATAAACTGATGTACTCAAACGTGCAAACCCTTCCTGTAGTTAGAATTCCATCATCGTTGCGTTGATTGCTTGGCATTCTACTTGGTAGTATACAGACAGATCACCGTTCGCCTGGCGCGGCCAAGGTTTACAGTCACGTAAAACTGTGCTATCGCTGGTGATAACATCTGACGTCATTTTCCTATCCCGTCACCATTTATTGATTCCTAGCTTCGTGGAACTGATCCGTTTTCTATTGCAGTGCATTCTTTTGTAAAACATTATCTACTGTTCAAGTTAAAAATTATCACGACGCGCCGTGAAAATGGTGAGAGAACGAACACGGGACTTCATGTACAGGACCACAGAATCAGCTGTAGGCAGCTTTGATCTAGCCGTGTTCTAGCTTTTGCAATTCAGTGAAGATCACAACATGTTATCATTCACACGAGCTCTGTTCTTGAGAAATTCTTTTTTTTTTTTTACGTCCTTCGGGTTTGGAACTAGTGCTCTACTGTATACGGGTCGTGATACCGCCAAAAAGTTAACCAGTGGAGTGGAGTACACTACTCGATATTGGGCAATGTATTTCAATTGTACAAGCTAACGCTTCGTGTAGAATAATGCGAAGGTGGTTTCGCTACGGCGATGACAATAAGTTTGAGAATTTCATTGTTGCGAGTTTGTTTCCGAAGGATACTTCTCGCAATACTTTGTTTTGCACGCAATAACCCGAGCTCGCGGCGTTCTCAACTGAAGATGCGTGAGACTACAAGATTTTTTTTTATTTTTTTTTTCGCATCCATCTGCTTTGTATACCACTTTACAACCAGCAATTGGTACTCGCAGTGTATACAACACCAGTGTCTATGCGCCGAATGACTGTCTGCTCAACGAAGTGTTTTCGAACTGTCTCTTCTGTTTTGTACATATACGTAACATAGAATGACTCATCACATTGTTCGAGGTCCTGAAAACGTGTTTTAATATTTTTTTGTTTGTTTGCATGGCTTTCATATCATCACTCATGGCATTGAACTTGTTGCATGAATGATTACATAATAAAGATATGGTGAGAACATTGTGTACTTTTTCTCTTTATTTATTGCGTAGCGGCAGGCAGCGCGCTGTTTTGGCTCCTCTGAAGATCAGTGGCATAGCCGTAGCCAGAAAGTAAGACCCCCCCCCCCTCCTTCTTCTTCATTTTACCATGGTGTACAAAGCACCAAATTACCCTAGGCGACATCTCCCGGCCCTGCTCTACTTCAGGTAAAAGTGGTGCCCATCTACGAAAAAAAAAAGTGCCTACGCCCTTGCTGCGGAGGCTAATCTACTATAATCGCGAACAACTTTTCTTGGCATTGTAACGAAGGCAACAGAGTCAAATCGCGCATATCCTACCGCTAACGAATCTAGTCCCACAACAGTGTTCTTTTTTTCTAAGGGAGACATGAAAAAGGCTGCCTTCATTTTTTGCATGTAGCTATCTGACACAGGACACAGCCCACACCAGTAAGATATTCATATTTGTTTTAACTTGTTCGTTGTCACTTCGCATTTTTTAATTTTATGTTACCTCGAACGCCAAGTAGCGTCTGCGTCGATGTGAAACGCTGGTCGCACTCGGCCATCACTGCCCACACCGGTACGGAACTCGTGGCATACCGGACTAGGTCGCGTAGCGCTATATCGTATACATGTGCAGAAGCTTCTCCCCGGTAGCTTTCCGTTCATTGCCGAGAAAAGCTGTCCGCAAGTACACAAGAATTGTTCATTGTAGCGGCAAAAGGTACTGCTCGGTTCTCACTCCTAACTTTCCAGGGCCCTGCCGCGCATGCGTCGTAAGCAGTACTGATAGCAAGGCGGCGCTGATCACGTGAGATCGCCAGTGTTCACGCAGTCTTTATCGCCATAAAGCATGCGAATGGGCGCGTGTAGAGTATTCACTGATTCAAACGTGACATCTTTATTATTTTTTCTTCAGTGTAACAAGTGTGCAATAGCTGGAGATGAACACGTCATGTCGCGAGGAAGTTCGAACCTGGTCACTTATGATAATGTTGTCGCTGATCTACGCGTTAGAGCTGAAATTACACTGGTATCTCCCAATTTGAAGATGCTAGCAACGAAAGTATGTGTGTTACTAAGCCTTAAATTGTCTGCAGTTTCTATCCATGAATACTGTACGTCCTTCCTATACATGCGTATAGCGCTAAATGAACGCGCAGAAAACTAATATAACCATCAACAAGGTTTGCTTTTACGCAACCAAGCCTGCTTCTGTTTTGAAAGAGAGTGCGCCGTATAGGCTTCATCGGTTATTCAATGTGTTCCGTGACGCCGCCTGCTGAAAAAAAGTTGGCTTTCGCAAGTTCCAGAAACATGGGCCGAATGCAGGAAGCTTTCCAATCGGTAAGAACAGTTTTTCAATGACCGGACAACCCTGGCTAACATTACCATACGCTGTCGCAACTTGTCGGTCACCGGCCAAGCGTAACGAAGGCTTTGTGAGAGCAGCACAACCAACTGTGCGTGCAAAGGTGTTCCTCATGCAAGAGAAGCGTGGAACGTAAACTTATTCGTTCGCTATTCTCCAGGTTACATGATGCAGAAAGGGATATTTCACATGCATCGAAAGAGATTTTACGACTGTCTAAATAACGGGCAAAGTCATTGAAGTTGAGCAAAGTAGTATATAATGCAACAAAACAGAGCGTTGTGCCATGGCGAAAGAGATTTCTGGGTCTTCTTGAATATTGTGGAGTTATCTCATAGCTATCAGAAGATACTATCTTTTCGTAGCTATAGGAAACCCATAGAAATTGATCAATATGTGGGGTTTAACGTCTCTAAACCACCATATGATCATGAGAGTTGCCGTAGTGGAGGGCTCCGGAAATTTTGACCACCTGAAGTTCTTTAACGTGCACCCAAATCTCAGCACACGGGTCTACAACAATTTGGCCTCTATTGAAATGCAGCCGCGGCAGCCGGGATTTGATCCCGCGACCTGGAAACCCATAGAAAAACCCTGACACTACTATAGACCGTTTTCCGAAGCTTGTTTGTCTCTGCAAAACTAGGTGGCGCCACCGCACCGAAGCGCCACGGCCTTCTCCCCGGTGGCACGGCCGCAATGTGGCTGACGTTGCCGAGCAGCCTACGGCGATAAACGGTAGTGGTAGTGATTCTTGAAGAAGGAAAAGGGCACCTAATGGCGACACGGTGCAATGTCTAAAAGGGGGAAAAACAAAAAAAAAGAGAGAGAGATAAACTGGCGGCGCAGACTATGCGCTGCGCCCGCTTTGCTGGCCTTCAACCCGGGAGTGGTGGCGGCGAATCGGCCGGCCATCGGAGACGGTGAAGAAGTGGAAAAAATATGCCATTAGATCACGTGTTCAAACGTGGCAGCGCCCGTTCACTGTTGCGTAAAACCGTCTATAGCGGTATATTTCTACATTTACAGCTTCGACTGAAACCAGCTTCTAATATTTCAATGCGTTAAGTAATATAAAACTAAATTAGTACCGTCTCTGCAGTGGTAACCACTGCAGTAACTCCAAGAAAGTAAGTGCAACCAATCGTGCAGCGTTCTATAATCGCCGACTACTAGATCGAAATTGTCGACTTCGGAAGGACTTTATGCAAGGTAACTGCAACGTCTAAACCAGCATGTTTTTTTTGCATTTTAAAGCAAACCTGTGGCTGTCTTGGCATGCATACGACAACCCGTGTAATAGGCAAGAATTTCCAGAACACAGTTTCACTGGTATACGAGTCTTCATAGGATTAACTTTGTCGATAATGTTAGAGCGTCAGCGTAATAACCTATTGAAGGTACACTAAAACAATGTTCGCAGCCTGCTATTTTACAGACTCATTCTGTCTTACATGACATTTTTCATATGCGCTCAAATATAAGTAAACCCGCAGGCGTTTCTCAAATTTCGTTAGGAATCAAAGCAGTGACCTCGTCCTCAGCATCATTACGCGTCAGCCATTGAGTTATGACGAATGTCTATTTCGTTCGAATTATTTCGACCTTGTATATACGTATAATTTCCGCATACTTAAGTGTATATGCATTAAAGGTTATGAATGTCATCCACATAGAAATTGGATGGAGATACAAACAAAAACCGTACGTGCTTCGAAGAAAGAAATTTTCTCCGCTGAGTAAAAATTCATAATAGACCTCTACTGGGGTACGTCACAGCGTGACGTCACCGGTGCACGTGCAAGGCGGTGGTTGGCAAAACGCTCCCACCGGTGGCTGAGTGGGGTACAGTCGCGCGGGGCTTGGGGCAATTTTCTTTTTCTTTTAGATGCGGAGCATCTTATACTCGCGCCTTGTAGTGCGCCGTCCGCACCGCTTCTCGAACATTCGACAGCTGACGCGCGCGCATGCGCCGTCACGCCGTCGCCCACTCTTCCACCATCTGTGCATCCCTTCCTCCTCTACACACCGCGCGCGCTTCACTCCTCCACCATCTGTGCACCCTTCCTCCTCTACACACCGCGTTCGACATCTACAATTCTCCTGATTCTCCAGTGGACGCGCATGTGGCGTCGCGCTTCGAGAACATTCAACAGCTGACAGTGCATGCGCCGTCGTGCTGTATAAATACTCAAGGTCGGCGCTCGCTCGCTCAGTTGCCGCTCGTCGGTTGGTTTGTACGGCGCATCGACGTCCAAGGTCGCGGTGAAATGAATTCCAACGAATCCACAAACACAATGATCGACGTCCCTTCGACCAGCGCCGCCCTTTCGCATACGTGTGTACGTGTTCACTCATTTAACACCCCCTCCTACAACCACGTTAACCAATTTAGCCATCGACCCAAGTAAGTCGCAATTTAACACCCCATTTCACAACCACGTTAACCAATTTAGCCATCGACCCAAGTAAGTCGCACTTTAACACCCCGTTAACCAATTATATGGTCCGCATCCTCCTCAGTGTTCCCCCGAGGGAAGCTGCGGGCAATTTTTGAAAGCTTAACCTTCATCTCACAGTGACAACATTAGCTGTGGTATGTTATAGAGAACATCTAGGTGTGTGATAAAGTGCGTGATGAAATATTCGCCACGCTGGCTGGCTGTTTAGTTCGGAGAAGTGAACACACGTGGCGGCCTGTGCGAAAACCAGCGGCATCGTCTTCGAAAATGTGAAGTGTTGACTGCACATTTGTGTGGTGTGCGTTGAAAGGCATCGACAATATTGTTTCATTTTTACGGACGGTGAAACTGGGAATATTGTGCGTGGTGTGTGCAGCAGGAATAACGCGATGCGTCGTGTTTGCCGAAAACACTGGTATTCGTTGTGGGCCGGCTTTAGTAACCGGTTGTCGATGTAAATTCACGATCTCGCATTGTACTCAAGGTAAAAATACATTTGACGCGATCATATGCGAGTGGGTACATCTCAGCGTATGCGCAGCGTGCAGGAAAATAAAAGTGCCTGATCTCCGGGTGATATATGCGACTATGCATGAGCTATAAGCATGTTGTAGCGCTGCCGAATCTGCATATATGCTTCACAATGGCTATAACTCGTATTATCGAATACTTGATATGTGTTAATGGAAATAGCGGAGATATTCGTTTCTTATCTACTTTGTACATTTACGGCTCGATTCTTATGAAGTGACAATTTGCATTAGAAGTGTGTATCAGACCTAAAGAAGCAATATAGGTACGAAAACACGTTATAAGTGTCAAATGCATGAAGGTAACTGTGCTAGATAATATTATATATTATTAAGATGTCGGGTTTTGCATCACATGTGTGTTATAGAGAAACGCAGTGGAAGAATTACACTTGTGTTTCTTTTTTTCTCATTCATATCTGGTCAGACTTTTGGGCAATGAGTGAGAATCTTATCCTTGACGTCATGCACAGCAGCTCTAAACCATGCTGCCACCAATGCTGTACCTCGTTTAAAACTACATTGCACATGCCACGATGGAAATTGGATAAATTTACATCCATGCCATGCAAATATTTCTCAAAGTGCCAGTAACCGTTTGCGTTCAAAACGTTCGCTTTCGGAAAAGATAAAATTTTTTTATGTCTGCCATCTACGTGGGTGAAGCCCACTGCGTGCTATTCGCGTCTCTCAGTACTCTAAACAAAGTTCCTCCATCCATCTAACTATGGCGAGCAAATTCCCACACTATGAGCAGTGACCCTTCCGCGACCCCCTTCTTTCAAAAGCTGTGACTTTAGAACATAGCAATGTAGAAATTTCTGTCGAATGAATGCAGACACGCAGCTCTGCTATGCGGAAAGATGCCGCCGGAGGAACTTTCTTGCCAACCAGCACCTGCTCCGAGAGAGGGTATGAAAGGGTGGGGTGCCTGCAGTGACGTCACACTGTTTACAAAGAGGAGGGAGAGGTCTATTAGCAAGTACTTCCCATTCCCATGGGATGACTAAGCGCAACTTGCCAGCCCACATAACTTTGAAAGCGAGCTTTGCCCCCCAACGTCTCTTAATGCAGAAAAGCCAGCTTTCAAGGAGGCCAAAACGCGTGCACGGGCGCTTTGCGAACCGCCACTGGTTTCCGTGACTAAATTGCTGCCTGTTTCATCTAAGATGCTATATGTGAGCCGAATAACACTTGCGAAAGCTGTTATCGCTGCAAAGTTGGATTGAATAAACGCGGCTTCCCCTCGTGTGCGGACGCATTCAAAATCACGTCTACGGACTGCTCCAACTCGCGCTAACTTTCAAGCGGGCAACGAGATGGGGACAATTCAACGTTTTTTTTTTTTAATACAGATTCATGTCTCATCAAGGAAAAAATATGGTGTGTGTTGGCGAGTGCTAGGCGAGTGAAGGCATCACCTCCCAATGTCGAGAAAACTTACGTGTTATGACATCACGATGTCGTCATCACACGCCGCCATGCGATAGTGCCGTGGCTCAGATACTATTGAGAACTCTGCGTTTTGTACTAATTTAGAACTTTATTTCCGCGCAAAACTCAGTAAGTTATATGGAATACATTTTCCTGAAGTACCCTGTACAAGTCTGGCCCAACCAAAAACGGAGGAAACGGAATAATTGCGATGAAGAAGACGCCCAAAGAGGAGGTTGTTGATGTGCCAACTATAAGCATCTTTTATGTATCAGTTGTTCTAGGCATATATGACTCGTCTAAGGGTGTTATTGTGGACACTGTCTAATTCTGTCATACGGCCATATTCAGCAACATGTAAACTCTTATTGACCCAGAGAACTGCTGCGGGCTCTCATATTGGCTTAAATGCCGCCATTACGAAATTTGACAACATGGAGGACATTTAAAGTACCGGTAATATCACTCCGAAGGCCGTTCATCACTTTTCAAGCCCCTGTGATCATCTCTATACCCTGCGGTATGTAACGTGTCGAGCAGTGTCGGTATCAAGTTACACTACTTCACTGCGACAGTCTGTAGCGCAAGAAACATCAGCAACTATACCGGAAAACAATAAAGCTGTCTCTATCTGTCGTAGGGATTCATGAAATTCACACAAATTGTCACCCAATGCCCACTGCGTGTGTTTCCGGCGGATACGCAGTGCACAAGTGGTAGACACTGCACAGACTCATTACAACTGCGTGTGCATCTCATGTGCACATTGTAATTTGTAACCTCATGCAAAAGAACAGAGGAATGACAAGTGAACAAATAAGGGGGTACACGTCCCTTGTACGATGCGCTGTTGCCAGTTCACTTTTTCCAAGTTCGACAGAACAGTCAACCATTTTTCTAGATCAATGTAATCAAATACCGCGTTTGTACGCGCTTGAACCTATCAGAAAAATCTCCGTTTCTTGAAGTATAAATGAGCAAAGATCTATGAGCCATAAAATTTGACCAGAGGTCTCAGACACGTGGTTCGTGGCTTCACAAGGAATATTTGTTTACTTCGCTAAATAGCATTCGCATGATTTATTCGTATATTGCGGTTACTGACGCGGCTGGGGTAAACTTAAAAGACGGTACTGGTGTAAAGCATTTTCTTTTCACGAGGAACTCTATGCCATCATTTTGTGTTTAAACACAACCGCGGAGCCAAATCTCTGATCGCTGTCCCGATAATAATCCAGAACAAATGTAAATAATAATAAAATCTAGGGTTATACGCCCGAAATCACGACATGATTATGAGAGACGCCGTAGTTGAGGGCTTTGGAAATTCCGGCCATCTGGTGTTCTTTAACATGCGCTGACATCGTCCAGTCCACCATTTCGCCTCTACCGAATTGTGACCACCGCGGCGAGAGTATAAAGGAAGCATATACAGTTATCCAGTTACTGTATATCAAATCGTGATGATATGTGCGAGTGTAGTGCTAGAAGACGTTGACGACGAAGATGACACTCTTCACCTGCTGCACGCGGCGCAAGGGAGACTCTGCCAATGAGAACCTTCCACGATAATTCGGAGGAGAATAATAGAGTGAAGAACGGAGGAGCAGGGCCGGGAGTAGACGTGGCCGGGAGTGTAGACGTGACCGGGAGAAGACGTGGCCGGGAGTAGGCGTGGCCGGGAGTGTAGACGTGGCTGGGAGTAGACGTGGCCGGGAGTAGACGTGGCCGGGAGTAGACGTGGCCGGGAGAAGACATGGCTGGGAGTGTAGACGTGGCCGGGAGTAGACGTGGCCAGGGAAGACGTGGCCGGAAGAAGACGATGTCCAGGGTGCGGGAGTAGCAGGCCAGCCGTGCACCTGTCCGTGCCTGTTCACCCCAAATGGTGAAGCTCGCATCTTTCTTTAAAAAAGTGTCACTGTTTGATATGCTCGTATTATTTTGTTTTCTGATGCTCTTGTTCTATCTTTATTTTCATTGTGTTCTGTAAACATATCGCTGCGTAGCTGACATATCAGCGATCAGAAGACGACATTGACGAAGTGGGCTGGCTTGCCCGCCGTGCGTGCAGTGCTCCGTCTTGATCGGTGCTAATACACTCACCAATAGTCACGTCTCGTCTCATTTTACGTGACAATATTGTTCGTAAACAGATGGCCCCATTTCTTTCAATGACTGTATATGTTATTGCTCTCCTTCACCAAAAATAAGCACCGTAATTTTGTGACACACACACACAATAGGCAGTCTATACAGAAAACCTAGTGCAACGTTGTTTCCCTTGTCGGGGTGTGTATAGTCGAAGCACGTAAACTTCTCATAGTCCTTGCCTAAAATGCTGTAAAATACATCTTCATTCTATGACGTCGTCTTTCCTAGTAGGGAGTTTTCGAATAGGGGCCCCAATAGTTTGGAGTCCCTAAGAATTTTTTGTATGCACGCTTTAGGCCAAGCAGGAGCTAAGAGTTTTAAAATATGGGGTCTGCGGTGCTCTGCACATCATCCACCTATTCTAGGTCAGCTGTCACTTCAGTTAGTACCACTTTTGTCTGTCGCAAAGCTTTTGGAGCAGGGTTTTGGGCGCCCGCTATTAGCAATAGCGTCCTCAACGCAATAACCAAATGCGGTTCACGTTTTGCGCATGCACAGTGGTATCGGTGCTCTTTATCTTGGGGCCCCAAACTTTTGGGGCCCCTACTCGAAAACTACGTAATAACGCAAGCAAAAAAATTAGCGCAGCTTGCACTAAAACGCGAGAGGCAGTGTCGCATCAGAACCGCATGGCGGCCACCTAGCTGATCCTGACTTGGCTAGGCTTGTACCCTCTCACCTATCTCTTTCCATCCACTTGCTGCATTATATTGTTATGCCTATGCGATTTGGGTATGAGGCTCTGGGTAGTGGGGAACAGCCAGATTAGAAAAGAGGACGTTCGGCTAGCGAGATAGGCTTCCGGTGCACGACCCCTTCAAGTCTACCAGTACGCCATAGCAAAATAAATACATTTCTAAACGTAACAGAGTGGTGGAGGTGCTGGGTGTGATAAGTGGAGTGCGCGTTCAAAGTGCACGCCTTTGGAAAGGGCGCGTCACAAAAACAGAACAGAGTGCACGCGCGGTGCTGCTTAGACAACGACGATGACAACGGCAGTGAAGACGTCGCATGCATGAGGACGTGTGGCACCCCCTGAACAAAATAAAAGATAAGGCAACCAATGATCATACACCACGGAGATTTAAAGGCCCAGTGTCTGGGTACCACGAAAGTACAGAATCTCCAATCGGGACGAGACAAGTGGGCCAGAGCGGAAGCATAAGCCTGAGCAGAGCAGATCAAGGGGAGTTCCAAGAAGACGGGGCAAGCGGGAGGTCGTCACCAGACCGGGCGCTGAAGATGGGCCATCGGACCCGAGCCTGCAGGACTTCAACCGGCCGGGGCCTCCTGCCGTCGTGTTCCCGCTCGAGAGGACCGCGGCCATCCGGTCCTGAACTCCTACCCAGGGTCTGCGGACTTTGGTTCCAACAGGCGAGCAACAGCCGTTGGGCTACGGGCCCGAGCTGTGCGCCCAGCTGCTTGGCCAGGTTGACCCTGCTTCCCTGACGCGTCGCCACCAGCCCGCGTTCTCTCGTCACCGACGGGTCCACACTCCTAAAGCCAGAGCCACCACGTTCCGGTCTGGTTTCTCGACGGGTCGTCAGCAGCCAGCGTTTCTTCATCCCTGTCCTACCCGCGTCCTGAAGCCGGAATCACCGCGTTCCGGAATTCAGTGTGTGGGTGAAACGGAACAGATATCTTGCGCTATTCCACCGCTCAGCTCCATTCGGACGTTAGATTCAATTGAACACTTTGAACTTCTTTGTTGAGTGTTGACTCGTAGATGGATTTCACCGTGTCCAGTTAACTGTTTATTAGTTGCTTCGTTTTATGGGGGATTTTCGTCTTTTTACTTTTCAATTATTCTTCTTGTTTGAGTTTTGGTACAAACGGCTTTGTCCCTTCGTTAAGTCTCTCGTAGGTTTAAACCTTACAGAGCTCTTCTTACTAAACATCTAAAAGAACCTTGCATGACAAATTAGCGTCCGCGACAGGACAGAGCCGTTTGTTTTTTATGCAGATTTTTCGACGCAATGAAAGTCATAAAAAGAACTTCGGAATTATTAGATCTGGCGGAGAGTATAGGTCTCAAGGGAGCGGAGTTCAAGGAGTGGTACGACAAGCAAATGGCGCAAGCGCAAGAGGAACGGGCTGCGGTATGTGACGCTAAAAAGCAGCAGATTGTATTGCAAACACACGCTAAGAGAGGGGAGTTCGAGCGAAAAACACGGGCTAGGAGAGAGAATCGCGAGCGAAAGACACGCGCTAAGGAGGAGCAGCTTGAGCTAGAAATGCGTGAAAAGAAAAGGCTGCTCGAGATAGAGATGCGCGAAAAGAAGAGACTGCTGGAACTAGAATATGAGGATTTGCAGCAGTGGCTTGAGAGGGAAAACGCTGAATATACGTGGTCTGAGAGCCAGAGTAGTCAACCAGTGGATGAGGTGTGCTCTGACAGCAGTTACATCGGGAGCGATTTGAATTTACGTGAGACTGACCCTGTACCTCGTCATGACCTTTCGCTAGAGAAAGAAACTCTGAAAGAGTATGACAGGGAGGCAAACAGTCAAAAGACTAGGAGACTCGATAAGCTTATTGAAGCGCAGGAATGCTTTGTGAGCATGGAACAAGAAGGTTCCATTCAGAGTAAAGGGTATTTTGAAACCTGTGAGAGGTAAAGCGCACTTTATGCAGAGGTAGGATTGCCTCTGAATAGCTCCACTGAAGGAGCAGTAAAAGGTCTCCTAGGTAATGCCGGCGAATGCCATAATGAAAGCTCTGATGTAGCTGCTACCTATTGTTTTGGGCCACTGGAGATAGCAACAGACGCTACGTACATGGTTTTTCACCATGATTATAACTTGCCCATACAGAGAGATGGCTTGAGTTCTCGCGAAATTGTAAATGATGCTTCTAGGAGAATATTGGAGCAAAATGCAAAAGCACTTGTTGAAGAACAGAGAGTAGAGTTGCAATGTAGGTCAGCTATATGTGACAATGAGGGTAGTCACGATGACCCAGGCAGAAGGGTTGAAAGTATTGATGAACAAGCAATACAGAAAGCTGAAGTGATGGAAAGTGAACCAAAAGGCAGTAAATCCAGCAGGTCATTCATTGTACGAGGAAGGACGCCGACTGGTGCTCTGTGGCATCTTCGGTTGAAGAGGTCGCTTCTGTTAAGATGTCTGAACGATTAGCAGCTTACGAGCTCAAGCAAGGCGTTCCTGGGAAGGATGAAGTGATTCAGGCGTGGTTGTACTGGTGCGCCTGGAGGCAACGCCTCCGACTGGCATACAGACATTCCAGCGTGTATGCTTGTGATTTCGAGGTTGGGCGCCTGGTGATACACAGCTTTAGGTTCATACGAGCTTACGGTCGAGAATCCTTCCACTGGCGTCCGATTCCTTACTCTTGTCAAATGGTTAGAGCCGTTAAACGTCTTGTTCGGGACGCTGTAACTTAAGCGTCAAATTCGATTTCCCGGTGGTTTCTTTTGGATCTTGATTGCGGACCACGGAAGGGTGTTGCTTGTAAATAGTTGAAGAAGTTACATGCAATGTAACATTAACATGATGTATAGTTTTTGAGATGATAGAGTATATATGATAAAAAAAGGGGTGGTGTACTACTAATTTGGGGATTTTCACGATCCGCTAGATGTGTCCATACTTTTTCTCACTTCTTGCGTATTTTGAGGTTAGTGAATGTGGACCTTTGGGCAATGCAGTGAACTGTGTGGCGGACATATATGTGGGTAAATTGTGGTGTAGTGCGAAACGCGCACTCAACGGCAGTTTTTTTTTTTTCTCGGAAAAAAAAACTTGAATTAAAGGGGGGCCTATGTGATGAGTGGAGTGCGCGTTCAAAGTGCGCGCCTTCGGAAAGTGCGCGTCACAAAAACAGAACAGAGTGCACGCGCGGTGCTGCCTAGACAATGACGATGACGACGGCAGTGAAGAAGTCCTCCCATTCACTAGCCTGGGGCTGAATTTCACTATAGAAAACATACTTTCCTTCGGTGCTTACGATCTGGGCTTCAGACACGAGAACGTTTTCTATGCAGTTTGCAAGTACCTCAATGAAAGTAAAAGAATTAAGCTTTTAATTGCGTGATTATTATTCGTGCAAAAAATTACAACGAACACAAGAGCATTGTTTAACCATGCTGATTCTTACTCAAGATAATGAATAATTGTCTTATCTGAACGAGTGACAAACAACTATTGCACTCCTGTCATTCTGCCTAGGGTGTCTTTTCATTTTTCTTTCTTTTTTCTGGTGGGTAGTTTCGATATTTAAAAAAAAATCTTTTTGAATGAAGTCATCGATTCTTGGCCGATCCCCCTGAGTGTGTACGAGCCATGGAATTGGAATCATCATCATCATCATCGTCGTCGCATGCACGAGGACGCGTGGCACCCCGTGAACAAAATAAAAGATAAGGCAACCAATGATCATAGACCACGGAGATTTCAACGCCCAATGGCTGGGTGCCACAAAAGTACAGAATCTCCAATCAGGGCGAAACAAGTGGGCCAGAGCGGAAGCATAAGCCTGAGCAGAGCAGATCGAGGGGAGTAAGAAGAAGACGGAGCAAGCGGATGGTCGTCACCGTACCGGGCACTGAAGATTGGCCGTCGGGCATCGGACCCCAGCCTGTAGGACTTCAACCAGCCGTGGCCTCCTGCCGTCGTGTTCCCGCTCTAGAGGACCGTGGCCATCCGGTTCTGAACTCCTACCCAGGGCCTGCGGACTTGGTTCCAACAGGCGAGCAACAGCCGTCGGGCTACGGGCTCGAGCTGTGCGTCCAGCTGCTTGGCCAGGTTGACCCTGGTTCCCTGACGCGTCGCCACCAGCCTGCGTTCTCTCGTCACCGACGGGTCCACACTCCTAAAGCCAGAGCCACCACGTTCCGGTCTGGTTTCTCGACGGGTCGTCAGCAGCCAGCGTTCCTTCCGCGTCCTGAAGTCGGAATCGCCACGTTCCGGTTTGCTCATCGCCGCCGGAATTCAGCGTGTGGGTGAGACCGAACAGTTATCTTGCCCTACTCCACCGCTCAGCCCCATTCGGACGTTAGATTTAATTGAACCCTTTGAACTTCTTTGTTGAGTCTTGATAGGTGGATTTCGCCGTGTCCAGTTAACTGTTTATTAGTTGTTTCGTTTTATGGGGGATTTTCGTCTTTTTACTTTTCAATTATTCTTCTCGTTTGAGTTTTGGTACAAACGGCTTTGTCCCTTCGTTAAGTCTCTCGCAGGTTTAAACCTTAGAGAGCACTTCTTACTAAACATCTAAAAGAACCTTGCATGACATTGGCTACACGTGGATTGTGTGCAAAATTGCTGGCACACTATGCGGGACCTTATGTTGTTCTAGACCACATAAGCGATGTAACTTACTGCGTAGCACGTCTTCATTCAAATGGCCGACGATCTGCAAAAACTGAACTTGTCCATATAGCACGTTTGAAGCGTTATATTCCCAGAGAGGCCCTTTAACTCGCCCGGTGGGCTTCGTCTGCGCGGAGGGAAATGTTATGCATATGTGTTTTGGGTATGAACCTCTTGGTAGCGGGGAACAGGCAGATTAGAAAAGAGGACGTTCGGCTAGCGAGATAGGCCTTTCGGTGCACGACACCTTCAAGTCTACCAGTACGCCACAGCGCAATAAACACATTTCTAAACGTAACAATATGTAGCTTGCTCTCTTACACAGCGAACTTAGTTGTTAAAAGATCACAATAAGAGTGCCGTAGTTGCCCGCCACTGCCACCGGTGTCTGTAACCGCTATCGTGTGAAATGAAAAAGGAGCTAAAAAAATCACAGCAAGTCCACGGAGCGAAGGATGATGAGTGGGGCAAAGTGTCCTTCCGTTCATGTGTACATCTGTTCGTGCATGCGTCCACACGTCCGATCGCGTTCGAGAATGCAGACGGCGCGCGGGTAACACCGACGAGACGCGAGCCACGGAAGCCGAGCCAAAGCGTCTTCAATGCGCCCGCCACTCTGCTTCGTCCATGCCCCACCAACGATCCGCCACGTACGGCGACTATGCAGGAGAATAAAAGAGGCACTCGTTCTCCGCGTACCCAGGCACAGCCCGCGCAGCAGCCAATCAGAGAGTTGTGGTACAGTGCCATCTAGAATGTCCCCACTCAACTGCAGTTTGTACGTACTTCTACGAAACACTGCCGTATATTATACTGTTCGGGAAATACGGCTTTCTTTTCTTTCTCGTTTCTTTTTCTATCAGTTACGTGTGACGCATGACAAGCTTAGACTAAGAAGAGCGTCACCCCTAAAAAAAAAAAAACAGGATTGAACGGGATTTGAACTTGGGTAATATCCGTGGCAGTCCAATGCTCACGCAGTGAACTACGGCGTCTTTTTTTTTTTTTTTTTCATTGCAACTGAGCTACGTCAGTGCTTGAAACTCCGTTGCCAACTAACCCTACGGAGGCTTCATGTATGGTAAGAAATCACGTTAACATGTTTAATAAGGCGCTTCAGAACAGTAAAGCAACAACCAGGCGTTACACTATGCGAATTGAAGTGGGTCGTTCGTTGCTCCAATTCACTACAAAAACCTCAGAGATATAATTCCTTATTGTCATCAGTCACAGCATCAATAAAGTACACTTGACGCCTTACGTGTAGCATCGCGCTTCTCCAAAAACTGACTAATAATATACAATTTACGGCGTCGTGGGCACCATGCAAGTGTGCTTGTAGTAATGTCCCCAGAAGTGAACAAAAAGGTTTTAGAGAGGCCGTTCTTTCAGCTTTCGATGTTACTATATGCTGCGTCTTCCGCGCAGGCCTGGCGGTTGTTTCTTCTATGTATTTTTCTATCATTGTCGGATATCTTTCTCTTTATGCCTATTTATTTCTCTGAGCTTTTCTTTTCCTCTCTTTCCCTTTATTTGTATCTCTTCCTTTTGTCTCTCTTTAATTAACCTCCCCTCCTCCTCCTTCTCCTCCTCAGCCTCACTTCTTTTCTCAACCTCTCGCTATGCCATAGTATATACAAGAATATGCGGTGCTGTTCGTCTGGATATTCGAGTGTTTACGATGCTCGCCTACGGAGCGTTAATGCGTGGGTTCGAATATTGCCTCGCCAAGAAATTCTCTTTCTCTCTCTTTCTCTCAACATTTATTTCTTTCGGTACTCGTTCCCTCATTGCCTTTCACGCCACACAAATCTGTGCATGTGCTCTGGGAGTGAAATAGAAGAGGAAACTATATATGAGATGAAGAGAGCGAAGAAAGCGCGCGCGGGTTCACGTGATAGTTTGCTATTTACCACACACGGTGAACCTCTACAACAACTCTGCTGTAAAAGCGATCTATCGCTCTACAAACTTAGTTCAGCTGCAGCGATTTCTTTATTCATAATATGTGAAATGAGGCAGCGTGCCTGCGCTTGTTTGTTCTCTGATCGACACACTCGGCATTCGTATGTGCGTTCTCACAACACCCGAAGATCTCATTAATAAAACAAGATTCCTACTGTTTTAAAGCAATATTCACGTTCTTCAGGCCACTGGCTAGAGAATCGGTGTCAGGTGTGAGAGGACACGAGCGTAACTGAGTGAAGCAGAAAATCTACAGGTGCATCTCTACTTTGAACCGCTAACACGTCCAAGTGGCTCGGGCCTCACGCAGTTGGAAGGCTTAAGTTGCATTAGTGTTCTCTGCCAGTACATGCACTCTCATTCAGTCTTCAAGCAGAGCACATTTCGTACTTCTAAGCGTGCAAACCTCCGATTAACCTAGATAGGCTGTGACGCAGTATAGAGCTAGCGTACTTTGAATGTTGACTAGTGTGCCATCCGCGGCGCATTTGAACAAAAACGAGAGGACCGCCGCAGCGATGAATTTTCGCAGAGAGCGCTCTTACGTGTAGGAGCGTGACCTTCTAAAGGTAGTGCATGTGATAGAGATGATATAAGTTACACAAATATTTTTTAACCTTACACAAAGAGGTGTAACACCACGATTAAACTTCATTCTTTATGTATCCCCTTTCCGCTTGCGGACCAGGGAGATTAGCAGGGAGATTAGCTCGTGAGAAAATGGAGAGCTTTCACGCAAGATCTGAGGCTCCAGCGGAGCTGTTGCTTTCTATTACTCCATTTTCCCTATTTTTTACATTGTATCAATGCCTTATCAACAGGCTTCTTCTTTTTTTTTTTTGGGGGGGGGGGGGTGAAGGTACGCATGCGCGCCTCAGACATTAAAAAAAAAACATACCTCTACATACTATTCGCAAATATCATTGAAAATAAACGTATTTCCCGAAATTTTGGATGCTACAAAAAGGCTAATGGAAATGAAAAGTGAAAACTGTTTTTTATTAGCTGACTTAGTTTGCGCGCGGATGGGACAGAGGTACAATTTATTCTTTTTTGTTTATCGTATAGGCTTATGTTTTCTTGCGACTTCGATCAAGAAAATCACTAAGGACATCCATTCATTGGGATTCTCTTATAATTGTGTTTTGTTTGTACGCGTCGTCTTAGTGTCATACCCACTATGAAGAGAAAAAGCAGCACCCATATCCACTCCCAGGCAGCTTCCATAGTTAGCTTATGGTGAGTCAAGTTGAGCAAATACAAACGAATTAAACTTATACAAATACAAGCATAGTAATAGTTATTTTCCAACATATATGTACAAACTGCATAAGTAAATAAGTTAAAATTTACCAATCAAGTCTGAACGTTTTGAACTACTTGGTAATATTTATAAACTTTGAAAGTAGAAAAAACAAGTCCGCTTGTCGAAACGTCAGCTCCAGCAATCACCCTTTGTTTTTGAATTTCTCATCCTAAACCTAAATGAGCAGATATAAATGGCGAAGACGGTGCAACCCTGGTTGCAATCAGTGAATTTGTTCGCCAATTATCGCTACAGAGCTGCAGAAGTCTATTCCAAAAGAACTCAATTTATCATTGGTGTACAAGGCAGAGGTTAATAACAGGATGTAAACAAATGCACCTTCGCAACGACGCAAAAATTTGGCCTAATGTCCATTCGCAAAACAGTCAATGTGGTTTTTGCGGCGCCTCTGCAGCGGGTAGCGCCCTCTAGTTTAGGGCGAAGCGGCAAAACGAATCCGCATTTTACCACCATACGGTAGGTGTTCTCTGTATGTACACTTCCAGTGTTCCGCACCTGATTGGTCGAATTTGTGTGTAACGGATAATAACAACGGATAAATGGGTGTTCTCATCACACCGCGAACCTGATGTGGTACAGGGGCTGTGGCTCGAGCGAAATGTGATTGTGATTAGTTGTGTATGAATTTTAATATTGACGAAACTTGTGACCTGGTTGTATGGCTGTATTCGTGCATCAGTGATTCACAGATCGTTCGTCGATGCGACTTGTTTAGGTAAGCCCCGAAAATCGTTTGATACTGCGCGCTCTTGCCAAAACTGAGCAGTGGGTGAGCCAGTTTACTGTTTGTATTATCATTTCGTTCGTTTGATGTCAAGCGCAGAAAAACATAGTATTCTTTGACTGTCTCGTTCGTTAATGGAGTAGCGTGACGTGTTAACGGTCTGCGCCGAGGTTCGTTAGCAGAGTTTTGAATTTTGACAGTCCGTCCAAGGTGCGTTACAACACGCTGGTTGCAGCGTATGCATTTAAATGTATGTACGCTGTTTCGGCTACGAATATGGAACGCTTTTACCCCAGCCTTTCAGCTTTCTTCGCCCTCCATTTGACTGTCATTTTACCGATGGCCGCCACGGTTTTGAGACACAGTTCGTACGTAGGCGGCTGGCCTCTCGACGTGTCGTGCTACATATACCATAATCGATTGCACCAACGGTAACCACGCCTTGACTTTTTTCCGCGTTTTCGTTAAAGACTCTGTGGGCAGTTGAAGATGACTCGTTCAGATAGTGCGGATTTCGGCGCGATCGATATCTGCGCGCCATGGTTTTCTTCTTAGTTTTTCTTTCATTTCTTTTCGCTTACTCGGTAATGAATCTGCCTGGCCGCGCTCTTTCTGGACGCAAAGGACGACAAATTTAAAAATCACTAGCGCTACAAGGCACTCGTTCTTTTAGCATTCGTCTTGAGCGTTTAAGTACGCCGTCACGAGTGAACGAAACCGCGGCATTGTTTCAGAACCTTATTTTATAATTTGACTGGTTCGGCCAGTGAGCGACTCTTCTGACAATCTCGCCGCGCGTATGTTGACCTTGATGACCGCCGCGACAGCGCACACTATTGTTCTGTTAATTTTCATCTGCTCTCGTTTCGTCCGAGGCATCACCTGTTTTATCCGCTGCCATGCGGAGAAGGGATCCCTTCCGCCGCTCTTCCTGAACGACGGTTTGAAAGTAAACAAGTCGCTTTGTGGCATTTGAACGGAACGAAACGATTCTGTTCCGCACCGTTTTACCGTAATACTTTCTCGTCGAGTACACAGAAATTCCGTTTTCTTTTTTTTTTTTTTTTTTTGCGAGATGTGGATGTGGCGACCCTGTTGCTGGTAAAATAGGCCACAGGCGTTATTCCTGCGGTAGTGGCTGCTTCTCGTTTTACGCTGGAAGAATCGACGGCCTCCCTAAGTGTGGGCCGGTGTCTTTTCTGTTGCCGTCGGATGAGTCTGGAGACTGCTTTGCTAGTGGAAGTGAAGAGATTTAAGGTCGTCCGCAGTTCGAAGGTGCGCGACAGCACGTTTCTGCTCTAATTCGTTCCATGGAAGGATCCGAGGCCGCTTAACCGTAACAGCCGACTTGTAGTTATATTTACTGGAGCGTGCATGGTCAGAAGCTACTTTGGTGCAAAGCGGCGTTATCTGCATTAACGAACACATAAATCGACGTGCTCTAGTGGAAATGTGAAAATAAAACGTTGCTGGAAAGCAACGCTGCACTTGTTAGTGGCATTGGCTAGTACATTGGGTGCCTGTCTCTTTTGTATAGTAGTGTTAAAAATGCAGCCCCTTGAGGTAGCTTTTCATTTCTGGTTTTTGAAATGGTTAATTCGTTTGCTGTAGTCTGCAGCATTTATCCCATGCACTACGGCTACTAAGCATTGCAGTTATTGTCGATATATCTCATTCCTCTGTGCTTTCTCAAGGGCCAATGTGTGCATTCATATTTAGATGTATTTCTATATAATGCTTATTGTGGCATTGCTGGTACATGCCACAAAACTTGTGATGCCTTAAGTAGTGTATTTGGTTATACACTTGCAAAAACTTGCCTACCTCTTGTGGTAACGTGCAAGGAAATGGTATGCTATGCATGTTCTTAAGCCAGAGCGAATGCTTTAGGAACATTCTTATACTGCTTGAACCTAATCTGTAGACAAACGTATGTTATTCTCGGCTAGTAGATTGTTTAGGGAACTCTCCTGTTTTCTTTTGACTGAATAGGAATTGGATGTTCTTTCAGGCATTGCATACATTAAAAACTGAAGTACTTTGTCGCCTTGCTTGAAACTGACGGTTACTAATGACATTGTGTTTAGTGGGAACGTTTGTTGCTGCACTAGCTTTTACTGAGAATTTGTTATTGGAATAGCCACATCTTTACACCTAGTGGTTATGCAAAAATGGATTTTTTAATCGGGACTGGCCTTCAGAAATATTAAACAAGCTTTGAAAAAATCTTACGTTAGTGAATCTACCATAAATATGGTGTTTCCAATTGTGATGCTGTGATGCACAGCTTTCTGGTAATGTCTGCATGCATAAAATAAATATATTGTGTAATGTAGTGATTTATGCAAATGTGCTTTTCAACTTGCTCTCTTGTAGGAATGGTCAAGAGTGCCTCGTAAACAAAGAAAGACATTTAGCCTATAATGCTTTGAATGAAGAATACCCTTTATAGTACAATGCATTTTTCATGCGACTTTATTCTCATTTATTGGAATGGGTTGCTAAAATGCATGCAGTCAAGCAAGCTCACGCCGATTTGTATCAAAGGGATGAATTATTTTCATATTCCCTAGACTTCCAGCGTAAAATTTTTTGTACCATACTACTGGTGGTGCCAATTTTAGGCAGTTTTCATAGAAAACAACACTTTTTAGCCTTATGTTCCTTCACTGTCTGTGCTTTTGTACAATCACAGTTGTTGCTAATATTTACTTTCGTGGGCTTTGCTGCTTTTATTTCAGACAGTTCTAAATTGAAAACATGGCTGATGACACTGAGTATTTGAAGCTGTCTGTGGAGGACCGATGTCAACATAAGGTATTGCTACTGTTCACTTCATTCACTACTCTTTGCTGACTAAACATGACTCTACTAATAAGAAAGATAGAAAGACAGGGCATTGTGCTTTTATACCAATTCTGTTTTGTTAGTATTCCTGGTACTGTGAAAACTATTTTCTGTGATGACATCGATCTCAGCATTGATAACTGTGATGCTAGTTTATAACATAGGCATGCATAGTACTTCTAATAACTTGGGCATTGCACCGAAATAGCAGTGTGTGAACAAAGCTTTTTTTGAATTCAATGTCAAATCAAGTATTAGTCGCATATTGGCAGCTTTTTTCAAGTTGCATTGCTGAAAGCATTGCACAAGACTGGAACACTGTACACTAACTACTGCTCACCAGTGGCATAGTATTCAACGGGATGTCACTACCTCCAAGTAAATTTGGCAGTAAAATTTTATATCTATCAGATTGTTGGCTGCTTATCATGAGACATCTTTGTACTACATCCACAAGGTTGTAAAAGCTTTACCTGTTGGTTATATTTTGATAGAAAAAGGATGTAAATAGAAAAAAAAAAGAATCTTGCTTCACATGAAATAGACATACGATTTTGTATTTGAAATTTTCTGACATTTATACACTCGTACAACACATTCTTGATATAAGTAGTAAGTACAGCTTGTCTTTTACATATTTATAGAGAATATGAAGCCTAACTTCTTTGAGCGAAGTAACATTCTCACAAATATTGTGTTTGCTTGTTTCTTCCTGTGTTTGTTTTTAAATGTGGTGGCTTTTTTTACTACCAGTGTCTGTGTTATTGCCGAAAATGTGCAATGCTGTACCTGCCACTTGCATTGTTGGGTTTCATTTTGCTTGATTTGGAGCCACTGTTCGAAAAGCCTGTTCTTAACAATGAAGTATAGTCTGCCAAGCTATCGCTAAAACAAAGGTTTCACATATTGTACAACCCCCAATGTTTCAAAAATATTTCCTTACATGTATTGCTGTTTAGTTCACTTTCTACAATTTTTCTTTGTTCTTTCTTTCAGCTGTGGAAAGCTCGTCTTAGTGGGTATGAAGATGCCACCAAGCTTTTTGGTTCTGTCACAGACCCCAAGGGTCCAGAGTTTCAGAAGTTTCTGCCTCTCATTAAGAACTTCGTCACAGATAGCAATGCTGTGTCTCAGGAAAAGGGCCTCGCAGCCGTCCTGTCGTTTGTTGAAAATGCCCACCTGGCCAATCGCATATGCGGCGATGTCCTCACCGGGCTCATCACCAAGTGCATCGCCGCTCCGAAGCAGAAGACACGGGAACTGGCGCAGGAGATCATCTACATGTATGTCGAAATTGAGAAGCAAGAAGTGGTTGTGGAGGAACTTGTCAAAGCACTGGATAACAAGAACCCGAAAATAGTGGCGGCATGCGTGGCAACACTGCGAGAGTGCTTGCGCCTGTACGGTGCCCGCGTTGTAGCCATAAAGCCTCTCTTCAAGGCACTTCCGAAACTCCTCGAGGACAGGGACAAGACAGTGCGTGAAGAAAGCAAGCTGCTGACTGTCGAGCTCTATCGATGGATTGGAGATGCCCTGAAGCCGATGCTGCAATCTCTGAAGCCCATTCAGGTGTCCGAGCTTGAAGCAGAGTTCGCCAAGGTGGAGAAAGGCACTGCTACTCCCGAGCGTTACATCCGTTCGGAGCAGGCACGAAGAGCACAGGCAGCTGAGGCTGGCACCGATGGCGTGGATGGTGTCGAAGAGAGTGAGGAGTGCGGTGGTGATGGGGGTGCCACTGTTGACGCGTACGACCTGCTAGAAGCTGTCGACATCCTCTCCAAGCTCCCCAAGGACTTCTACGAGCAGTGCGAGGCAAAGAAGTGGCAAGAGCGAAAAGAGGCGCTAGAGAAGCTCCTTGAGCTCGTGAGCAATCCTAAGCTCGAACCTGGTGACTATGGCGATCTCGTCAAGGCACTGAAGAGAATTGTGGCCAAGGACAGCAACGTAATTGTAGTGGCGCTCGCAGCCAAATGCTTGGCAGGGCTGGCAGCCGGTCTGAGGCAGAAGTTTCACCCATATGCGAATTCGTGCATTTCGACGTACATAGAAAAGTTCAAGGAGAAGAAGCAGAACGTGGTGACTGCTCTGAGGGAGGCTCTGGACAATGCATTCCAGGCCACAAACTTGGAAGCAATCCTGGAGGATGTGACGGGGGCCTTGGACAACAAGAATCCACAGATAAAGGCGGAGACAACCCTGTTCTTAGCACGTGTCTTTTCCAAATCTACGCCGGCCATGTTGAACAAGAAGCTGCTGAAAGCATTGGTGACGTCGTTGCTCAAGACTTTGAATGACTCTGACCCAGCTGTGAGGGAAGGTGCAAGCATGGCCTTGGGGACGGCGATGAAAGTGGTCGGCGAAAGGGTGATAGCACCTTTTCTTGGTGACCTGGACAATCTCAAGATGGAAAAGGTAAGCATAGTATATTCGATAACTTTCTGTTCATTTAACAGGCACAAGGGGGGCATCCAACTGTTCATACGAGGCCTGCTTTGTGCAGGGTAGGGTTGTGTGGCTAAAGTTAGGGATGGATGCAGCCACTCCCTGTAGGGGCAGGGTGCCTAAAGTAACATTTAAAAAAAGGGAGAGGGGGGCGTGGTCATGACTTTGTTTTAATTAGCAGAAAAACCATTTCATAGCTTAAATACTGTTTATGTGTGCTCACAGTGGCTTCACTCATATCTCCTAATTGCTGATAGGAGGTGGAGTACAAGCACTGAAGTGAGGGGGGGGGGGGGGGGCTGACACAGGCTTTTGGGGGGATCGCCCCTACTGCCCCCACCCCCTTTGGATCCGCCACTGGCTGAAGTGCTACAGTTGTTCCAGACTAGCCAGCCTTGCTCACTCTCTCCATTCGTATTGTTTTCTGATAACAAATATTTTTCATGCCATGAGAACAAATCAGTGTTAACAAACATAGCCTGGATGACAAGGAACTTTATTACTTGGGAGGTATAGTCTGTACTTGAAGTCACAATTGGTGTGGTAGAAGGCTTTTAAGGGCTTATTGCTTTATTAGATGTCGCCTAACTAAACTGATAGTGACATCAAGGGAGCCATAGAGAAAATTATTCATATAGTTTTTTAGTAATGGTGTGGTCATTTATCAAAAAGGAAGCGAAGTGGAAGAAAAAACGCCTCGCTGCTGGTTAACCTGGGCTTTAATTAGCAAAGCACACTTTTCCACCCTATGTTTTTAATGCATGTTTGCTATGTTTACCTCATTTCGTTCTTAGTTTTATTTGTTTCCAATTTATTTCATTACCTTGTTCTGGGTCAGATATAAGTTGATATAAGATTCGGATATATGTCGGCTCTCATTGGGTGTGCTCAACGTTTCTTTTACTTAATCTCCGCTATCTTGTATCGTTTTGTTTCCTAATGCATAATCTATCCAGCTTTCCACCGTATTGGTTAAGGAACAACATGGATACCTCGATAAGCCATCGGAAGATTTTCATGTGAAGCAATTTGCTTGGGAGTAGGCTAAGAAATTTGGCATATAGCAAACCATACATGCAGTTCCTGGTCTCTTTAGTTGCAACTATATGTGTAGGCCCCACCACAGTACAGCAAAACTGTAAATGGGTGTTAAGCATAAGTACAGTAAAACCTCCATAATTCAAACTCTGTTATTTTGAAGTGGTGCCTAATTTGAAGTATTTCCGCGTGCCCGTATTTTACAGTGGAAGTTTAAGCAGATAATTTGAAGCGGCAGTCAGCATAAGTTGGGTTAATTCAAAAACCTCGGGTGCAGTGTGCCAATTCTTTCCGATTCTGATTCCAGCGCAAGTCCGCAGAAACGACAGCCCTTAAGAGCCACTAGGCAGTGTACTTTAGCAATGCTAATGAGTGACAGCTGAAGCACCCCAGCCTTGCTACTTCCAGCACGAATAATAAAAGTAAAAATAAAATACAGTCTCGTAATCAGCTTAAATGTGTGCCTACGGATAAACAAGATGGGCTTCACTGCAACACAGTAGTGACGCGTTGGCAGCACGTTTTATGCTTTTTGCAACATCAACGCATCATGATTTACCTATTCTTTCTGGGAATTTAAAGAAATGAATAAAGGTCAGTCTGGTGGAATTCGCGATATATGCGACTCTCCGATTGGTGGTTGCTGGAGCGATTTGCGCACTTGATCTGCTAGCGGTGCTCTTGCCTACAAGGCCTAGTTTGATAACTGTTTGCAAGCTTCAAAGATGACGTTTCTCAGCCAAAACTCTTAGTGAATTTTGTCACTGTCTATTATTAACTTCTTTATTTTACGTGCTAACGCAGGGAGGAGCAGGTGACATGCTGTCCGCATGTCACTGTTCTGTTGTAGTGAAGATGTCTTCTTTTTCACAGGCGCGCATTTCAGTTGATCACCCCCTTTATTATTTTTTTGTGATAGCAGCAGCGAGGCCTGCCATTGCCCTTTGTTTTCGGCAAAATTGTGGCCAGGTATTACTGGAAAACATAACCCTTGGAACCACAAACTCGCCGACACAGCAAACGACCAGCCCTGATTACTTTGAATAATTTCAAGTCCCTTTCATCTCACTTTTTGTGTGTTCCGTTAATTCGAAAATGGGCTTAATTCAAAGAATTCTCACGGTCCCAGTGACTTTGAATTGACGAGGTTTTACACTTGTAGAAGCGAGTAACTGTGATTATCAACATTATTGTGCTAGCTCTTTTTCATGTCCTTGGTCACGTGCCCGAACTCGGCATATCGGCAGCCTGTGAGCTTTGATTTTGAGATCTGTAACTGGAACATTTCCCTGTCAAAACAGGTGAAAGAGTGCTGCGAGAAAGCAGAAGTGGTTGCTGCGCCACCTCAAAAGGCCCCTCGCAAGCCTGCTGCTGCTGCATCCTCAGGCAAGAGTAGCACAGAGTCAAAGCCGGAAGCACAAGCCGCCCCACAGAGGAAGGCTGCAACTGCAGTGGCCAAGCCTCGTGGTGGTGCCCGGGTCGTGAGACCGGGGGCTGCTTCTTCTGCTGCGCCATCGTCTGCCCCTGCAAGAGCCACGCAAAAGGCCAAAGCGCCTGGACCTGCGAAAGCACAGTCGGGCAGCAGTGCTTCTTCCAAGGTTTGTGCCACCCCGGCCTCTGTTATCACCTCGAATCGCAGCTTTGCCATTGAGCTGGAGGTTGCATGTGCGGCACCAGTCGCAACAACCACATCTTCAATGCATTGTGATGCAAGACTTGTGTTTCTAAACTTAAAAAATCTTGGTCGAGGAAAAAATTAATTCAGAGGTCCTGCTTCATACCTTGTAATAGTCTTTGTAATTGCCACATAAAGAAAAAAAAACCTCGATTGGTTGTGGTTTCCAAGTATGTTTTCTTCTCTGCTTTTCCTGTGATGGGGGCTCAATAGCTACATCATTCCTACTGCTTAGCAGAAGAATGTTTTTTTTATTTATGCTTGTTCTAAAACATGACTGCTACGGGCACATTGGTGCCCCGCTGCGGTGGTCTAGTGGCTAAGGTGCTCGGCTGTTGACCCGCAGGTCGCGGGTTCGAATCCCGGCTGCGGCGGCTGCATTTCTGATAGAGGCGGAAATGTTGTAGGCCCGTGTGCTCAGATTTGGGTGCACGTTAAAGAACCCCAGGTGGTCGAAATTTCTGAAGCCCTCCACCACGGCGTCTCTCATAATCGTATAGTGGTTTTGGGACGTTAATCCCCACATATCAATCAATACGGGCACATTGGCATCCCATCATGTGCTGAGTGTATTTTATTTTTCTAAAACTGTTGCGTTAAAGCACTCATTATCAGAAATATCGGTGTCTACATCTTTGGTATTAAGCAAATTATCAGCATTGTCTTTGGGGGAAAACTCGAGATAGATGCAAACAAGTATAATGAAACTGTTTCGTCCAGGTGTGAATCGAACCCAGGTTTTCTGTGTGGCTAGAAGGTGCTGTACCATGGAACCATGGGAGTTTTTGAAATTGCTTTGAAAAAATTTTTTTAAAAATGTCGTGTAGTAGGTCGAGTCCCTAACACACGTCATTTACTGTACCTAATGTACCCTTAGTCTGTCCTCGATTGCGACTGCATTTTTCACCTTTTTTTATTGCATATTTTGTAACGCAACTATCCTGTAACGGCCTTCGGCCAACGGTATTGATAAATGAATAAATAAATAAATGAAAATTTCACATGGCTGAATCGTACTCGAACCGCACCAGGTGTCAAAAAAAGTGAATTGTAGAACGAGTCGGTGGTTCAAAGCTGCCAACCCCTTATAAAGTGTGCACAGCACCTTTCGTGGAATTAGCGAATACTTCGCCCATTTGTAAAAGGAAGAATTGTGGCCTAATGGACACTTGGCTACTGTTCATCCAGCAAACATTCTAGAATGGTTTTAAACAGCCAGTGTTACTGTTGAAGATGAAGCTCGGGCGTACTCCCAGATTTTTTTTTTTTTTTTTTAAGCCAGGGAGGGGTTCGCCTCGTAAATGGTGGTGTGGTAGTGATGACCATTGAATGGATACTTACAATTAACAGGCTAGTTCGCATCCCCTGTTGGCATTCTAAGAACACAGTATTAACTGGGAAGGCCTTCACAAGTTTTTCATGTGCTGAACACCCCATCTGTGCACAAAGTGAGGGTAAATTTTGTATACAAACACATGCACACACATGCACCCTACATGTGCACATACATCCATTTCAGTGGTGTTGCACTCCTTCACTACTATTGTTTCGTACCCCTTTTATTCTTACGAAGGTCTCCTTGTTTCACATTCTCTGCTGTTTTTGTCTTTGCAGCCTGTGTTCTCCGAAATGGCTCTGGCAGACGAAGAGGTTCAAGGCCGAGCAGCAGCCTTGTTCCCAGAGGAAACGCTTGCGGCTTTGGGGAGCGCAAACTGGAAGGATCGCTTGTCTGCCATTGAGAAGATGAAGGAAGTTGTCGAGGCTATGGATGGAAGCCTGCCTGTTCAAGTCATTGCGAAGACGCTGTGCCGTAAACCTGGACTTCGAGACACAAACTTCCAGGTTTTCCATTTTCTTTAATATTCGTATGAAAGCTTTCTCTTCTATATACACACAAAGCAAGTTTTAACAAAATTGCATCTTGCAGTTTGTTATGTTCGAAAATTTGTTAAAAGGTTTATTCCCAACACTATATATCTATTGCTAGACAATTTTCATTTACTTTGTTGTAACCGGTATTTATTTTTATCTGGGTTCATTATATTTTAGTTTTGAGTGTGTATAAAGCATCAGTTATATTATCAGGTGTGTGTATGTGTGTGCAGATGTACAACCGTGTGCATTTTTAAGCTTCAGAATTTTAAGACTACACCTGCATAACTTCTTGCAGTGATACTGTCACTTCGATTTCTGTATTTTCAGACTCTCGGTACAGATTCTAGGGTTTTGTTGCTGTTTCTGCTTCGATCTCCTGCATGCCAACCGATGCATGTCTGCGCAGGTGCTGAAGCTGAAGCTGGAAACCCTAGTGGTGGTACTGGGTGGTGGGCCTGTGTCCCTGTGTGTGGCCGATTGCATGTTGGCAGACTTGGTGGACAAGGTCGGGGACATCAAGAATGGCCAGGGCGCCGCATCTGCCCTGACGGCCCTGGCGGAGGCCACCTCCCTAGACCATGTTGGCCAGGAGGTACTGGAGAACGTCTCCTACTCGCGTTCATTTGATTCTTGCGCTTTCAAAATGCACAATTCATGTGGACGTCGTAGTTTACATCCGTTTGTGGCATTTGGCACCTTCTGGGCCAAATTGCTATTCAACAAAATTGCTATTCACTGAATTCACCTCTAGTAAAAAATTTATGCACAAGCCTACTTTATTCACTAAATAAGGTGCTTCGACTTTTTTTTTTCTATTTTTTTATTAACATTAACTTTCTCTGTCCGTGTGTGCAGTTCAAACTTAGCAATGTGATGTTTACGTTTTCCACATTTTAAAATTTAAAGAAAAGATTGCGAACTTCACTGGTTCTTCACTGGTTCTTACTGCGACAGGTTAATCTAAAACAATGGCTGCGCATTCTGGTATTCATAGCCGCATGCTCAAGGCAAGCATTGCAATGCACTTGTCGAATTCATCTACATATGATCAATGTAATGAAACCTGTTAGCTATGCAATGTACTTTAGTGTGATATATACATTGATTTCATTTAATTTTTACCTTACATGAAAACCGTAATTGCCAACAGTTCATTTTTTTTTTTACGAGTAAAATGCCACAAAAGTCTTCAAATAATAGGGCAGTATGAACAGATGTAATTTCGGTCATGAAAAAAAAAAACAAAAAAACTCTGTAGTGTTTAACGTGACAGTCCTTGACAAAAGTTTACTCCTTCATGCTACCCCCACAAAGTCTTCCTTACAGCTAGCCTGTGCCTTGTGAAGAGCTGAAACTGATTCAACGTACACAGCTATATGCAGCTTAAGCACCAGAGTTTTCAGGTGCTATTACTTGTAGTTTGCTTTACTGTCATGACTAGCATAGTCTCTTGTGCATTCGCTAAGCATAGTAACTGCGTTAACACAGGAAGTAGATTACAAACTCTGCTTTGCTGCAGCATCTTAGGCAAACTGGGTTTTAGCTTAAAGCATTTTTGGAGCATGTGTTTATTTTAAATTTTTAGTTAAAATATGTTAGATACCGAAGCTTTCAGGTTGCTTTGTGAGTTTCTGTTGTATATTAGTACCACTTTATTTTTTTTTCTTCCTTCTCCAGGTTCTCCAGCTTTGTTTTGCCCAGAAGAATCCAAAAAACCAAAGTGAGAGCCTGATGTGGCTGGCCAATGCTATCAAAGAGTTCGGGCTTAAGTAAGTTTTTTTCAAAAACTGGGCAACTACATTTCAGACACGCCAGGTTTGAAGTGCGGAGCACTTTAGATGCTCGAGCTGTCGTATACTGCCAATGCCTGGTGTAATGCAGGCGAAACCACGTATAGCATAGCCATCTATAACACCAAGAAGTGATGATGATATTAAGTGTGGAGGAGATTAGAAACTCGGGAGGTCGTATGCTGTCACAAGCATTCACCTCTTAGCATAATGCACGCAAACCCGCATTAAAAAAAAAAAAGGGGGAGAAAGCAAGGGATACATAGAGGTAAAGGGGGGGAGGGGAATAGGAAAAAAAGGAAATGCAGAAAAACTTCGAAGAAGACAGGAAAAAAAGGAAAACAAAACTGAAGAGAAAAAAGAAATGCCACCCAGCTCTGCAAATCCTTTGGGCTTCGCGCAACTAGTGTGAAATCGCCTTAATTTTTTGCCAGAGCAGTCGACGATTTACAATTGTTTGAAGCATTGCAATGTTCTTCACTTGTCTGATGTTCGCATACTTTGCAGGGTTCCAGTGAAACCAGTCATAGAAAGCATAAAAAAGGGTCTGGCTGCTTCGAATCCTGTAAGTATGAGCCAGAGCTTTTTTTTTTTTTTTTTGTGCTGTACAGTGCAACTGTTCACCACTGTCGTCACGTAAATGTTGCACTTTGTGTGTGAGGACTTGTGTGAGCAAAGTGCAAAGAGGGCGCAAATGATAGATGGTGAGACAGCAAAGCCAGGCGTTTCCGCGGTGCAGGGCTTGCGATTACCACCATGGGTGTGGAAGCTTCCTATTGCTTTTGTGCGAAGGTTTCTCTGCGCATTCACTAGCGACTGTTGGGTATTGTGAACACAAGTGGCTCCATCCTTGTAAACTGTTTGCTAATGGAGACCTTTTAATTTTACATTCTTCTTCTCAGTGTTGATGCAGACGTCCTAGCTGCATTTTGCGTTGTCAGAAGATCACTTCAGTAATATCAATTGAATGAGTGAACTTAAGGGGGGACACGGGTCTTGAAAGCGAAAAAATAGCGAAAAAAACGATTTTTCAATTTTGTTGTTGTTGCATTCAGGACATCTTCCTGCACGTTCTCGCAAAACTCTAGGCCTGTAAACAGTATAGTTTTCCCGGACGATCATATTTACTACGCGAACTTTCTAGTTTCGCTCGCGGTAAACGCCATAAAACGATCAGTTTCGCGCCGCCGCCGATTTGCAACCGTGCCACGGAGCGCAGCCATCTTGGCTTCCTTTGAAACTGCATCCTTCGCCCTTTTTTTTCCGCCAAAAGCGAGTTTTCAGTGATACGCTGTAACTGAATAATCAAACAAAAAAGAAAACGAAACCTAGCTATCTCATTGGCCCACAGCCGCCACGTGACAAAAGTGCGCCTCCTCATTGGTCCGTGGTTGTTTCCGGCTGCTTGCAGCGAAAGCGAACTGCCGCCATTTTGAAAGAGAACATTGTCGTCTGTCGTCGTGCGCCATGCCTAACGGTTATCGGAAATTTCGCACCGTGCACAAGTTCGGCAAATCGCGACGGAACCGTGTTGCGAAACGAAGAAATGCATCGCTGCCTTCGACGGAGCCCGCTGTGCACCTTGGACCGGCATCAGATAACACGACAACGGCGGAACGCGAGCCGGCGACTGACGCGCACGCCCTGGACTTCGCCCCAACGGTTGCGGCAGCGGCCGTGCAGGACACCGGAGCTGCGCGGCCTGAGCGCACAAGATTGGACTCGACTTTTTTAACAAGTGCAGATTGTGCTTTGCGCGAGCAACAAACGCAGCAGAGACTTTCCCAGCTAGCGTCAGTATCGGCGACGGAAAGGAAAATGAAGTGCGTCGCGAGTGACAGTGCCCCGAGTTCAACCACGGCGTATACGGTTGTTGACCTGGACGTTGTAAATAACCTGTTCGAGGTTGGTAGTTGCCGTGTGTGCCGTGTGATCTAACTATTGAGAGGGACACGCGTGAGTACGGCATCGCCGTGAAACTGACAGTGTCGTGCAGCAATTGCGGTGAACTGCGATCGCAGTGGAGCTCGCGGCGAGTTGCTGGCTCGGCGACGTGCAATCCCTTCGAAATAAATATTCTCGCTGCACGGGCGGTGCAAAGCACGGGGATTGGGCAGACTGCCCTAAATGACATTTTTTCTGCCATTGGAGTTTCTCACAGAGGTCTTCACAATAAGACCTACCAGCATTATTTGAAGACCAAGCTGAACCCAGCTACGGCAAAAGCATGCTCTGAGAACTTGGCAAAGTGTGCTGCCGAAGTGAAACAGCTGTACAGTGACCTGAATTTTGGAAATCCGGGTAACATTGCTGTTTGTTTTGATGGCTCATGGCACACACGTGGACACTCTTCTCACATTGGTATGGCCACCGTGATTGAGCTATTTACAGGATATGTGCTAGATTACGTGGTTCTCTCCAATTTCTGCCTCGGCTGTGAGTGTGGGCCGCAGCCAGATAGCCCAGATTATGCTGCATGGAAGGCACAGCACTTATGCCAAAAAAACACAAGCTGCAAGGCAGGCCAAATGGAAGTTGAGGCAGCAAAGATTCTGTTTCAACGTTCACTCTCTCTGCATGGCCTCAGGTATACAACCATGCTCTGTGATGGTGATAGCCGCTCATTCATTGCCATTGATGAAGCCAAAGTTTATGGCTTTATTCCTGTGGTAAAAGAAGAGTGCACCAACCACATTCAGAAGCGAATGGGCACAGCGCTTCGCACCCTTGTGCAAAAGCACAAGTCAGGTGATGCGCAGCGCATTAGTGGTAAAGGACGGCTGACCGCAGACCTGATCACCAAGATCTCCAGCTATTATGGATGGGCTATCAAGTCTTTTGCTGGAGACTTGGATAAAATGCACAACGCAGTGTGGGCCACATTCTATCCCATTACGTCGACAGATGAGAAGCCCAATCATAACTTCTGTCCGGATGGTCCTGACTCATGGTGTAAATATAACTCGGCCATGGCAAAAAACGAACCACCACCAAAAAGCAGGTACAACTTGCCAGAAGCGGTCAGCAGTGCACTGCGGCCCATTTTTGAGCGTCTGGCTGACAAGAAGTTGCTGCAGCGGTGCCTGAGAGGACAAACTCGGAACGCTAATGAGGCACTGCATTCAGTCATTTGGAGCCTCGCACCCAAAGACAAAAATGCCTCACTATATGCAGTCGAGGCAGCAGTTGGAGAGGCTGTGATGAGGTTCAACCTTGGCACCCACAATGCCAGCTCAAGCATATTGCGAGAGCTCCAAGTAGAGCAAACCGCCAAGGGTAGCCGAAGGGCTAATGAAAAGGACTCCCAACGCACTATCAATGCAGAAAGGAAGAGGGGGTCATCAGCAGCCTTTCAGGCAGCTGCAAAGCGGAGGCAAAGAGGAAAGCCCCACCCAGATTATTCTCCAGGAGCCTTCTGAGCCACTGGCTGTTGTAATTTCGCCCATCCAGGAGAATAAAAGGCTTTTTTTCACATGTCTTAGTTTTTCCCACTTTTCTCAAAACACTTTTATTGGCCGTCTCCAATTTTCTGGGTGGCTGTTGTTACCCTTCTAATCATCCAATTTTAATGGGTTTTTTTTTGTCTTATAGCTAGACTTCCAAAGAGTGCAATATGCCTATAATACAATGTTTCTTCACCCTGAAACATTTTGAAATTTTGGGCAAACAACAGACAAAGAATTCATGTCTCAATAAAAATTTTTGAACTTTTATAACTTGGGATAAAATAAATGTAGAAACACGAAATTATGCTTCTTGCACTCATTGAGCATTCAGGAATATATAAATATAATTTTTAGCTTGGTTATTGTAAAATATTTTTTGCCAGTCATCCCAGAAGTGTAAAACAGAAAAAGTTGTATAAAATTTTTTCTTCGTGAGATAGAGAAAAACTGGTTGCATATTTGAAATCAGCACATTAAATTACATATTACCTGCAAGTTTCATTACTCTAGTAGCAGTAGCAATAAATGTTTTGCCCAAGGCCCATGTCCCCCCTTAACTCTTGTATGAACAGGCAGTGAGAACAGCGTCCATCACTCTGGCTGGTGTTCTGTACCTCTACATGGGCAAGACGCTGAGGACCTTGTTTGAAGGGGAGAAGGCCGTCCTTGTGCAGCAGCTTGATGCAGAACTTGCAAAGGTTGGTGGCGTCATTACACACCTCATGCATGTTGACAGCGTTTAGCCAGTGTTGTTTTAAAACCCTATGAAAAGAAAGCGCCATCCCGGAAATTCGCCGATTACCTTTCAAGTATGGGTGGTCGAATATTTGAAAGTTTTGAATATTTGTCAAATATTGCATTTGTAATGTTAGTATTCAATTTAATAACCACATATTCGATAATTTTCAATAGCCGAACTAATTGAACTATTCTTCAAATATTCTATCTTCACAAATATTCTGTCACATTTCGCTGCGACGAACTTGAGATTTGGCGCATTTGCAATAACAGCATTAACAGTAGATCAGGCAGTAATTACTAAGACTTCAGCACGAGTGTTATATCGCCTGCACAGCAATTCATGGAAGCTTCGTGACGGCTATCGATGAATGCGGCTGTAGGTCATCGTGACAAACCTACCAATGATAAATATCTCAATTTAAATCGTGTACTGCTTGCTCGGCAGTATGTTTGGCTTGGTTTAGTGCTGTTACTGTTCATGTAAGCGTACCAGCCGCGCCATCTGTTGCTGCATTGCTCATGGAAACGAAAGCAACTCGGCAATGCTGCATTGGGTCGACAAAATTGCTGTCGTAGCGTAGTTCGGTTCCGTGGTGAGCGAGTACGCAGAAAAAAAAGTCTCTGCGCTAGGGCAAGTGCACGTGTAATTACAGAGAGCGGCACGGACTAAGTGAGCTTGGTAGGCGAGGCACTGTACGCAAGTATAGCTAGAGGCGCACTCAGATTGAGATGTGATGATAACGCGTTCATATGTAGCTGCACCAGTTTTCACTAATAAATCGCTTTGCAAACATGCGCATAAAAGCCTTAAAAGTCGTCAATCGGCTGTACCGCTACTTCAGCATGTATTCTCTTCATAGTTCCGAAATTATTTCATGGTCGCACATATGGTCCTGTGAATAAGTAAGTTTCTCCATGCGATGGCAGAGAAAAGGCCATGCACTTTTTTGTGCAGCAGCTTACAATGGCGTCGTAACATATAGTTCTGTTATGTAAAGCGGCAGACGGAAATTTGAGGCACTTAATGCGTAGTTTCACTGTGTTCCCAACAGCACCTTCGGGAATGCGTCGTATACGCATCGTGCTCGCGCGGCAGCGTCTCCTGCAATCAATCCTCTATAACTTCATTTCTGTGATCTCGCTCTTTTGCCAATGTCGGTTAACTGCCATTAGCAGCCAGTGCGCCGAAAGGGGTTGCGATGCAGTGTAATAGTGCCCTCGTCACTGGGAGTTATGGCTCCGTTAACAAAAAGGTGTAATTTGTGTCTCTTTCTACCACACATCAATAATCGCCTATCTCACACGTGCGTCTTGCGCTATCACAGCGCCTGGTAATCGGCGTGACAGAGTACTCTTGATCGGAAAATGGCGAGCGTGCAGTCCTCGAGAAAGGGAACAGAAGCAAGTCAAATAACGAGTATTGCTGTATAGTTGTAAGACTCTCCAAGTTCTCCTACTTGCCTTAGTGGCTTGACCGGAGAGAACAGGGGCAAAAATTTAAAAGAAAATGATAAAATCTGGGGTTTTGCGAGCCAAAACTGATAGTGTGGGAACCTGGCTGAATCGTGACCACCTAAGCTGCTTTTATAATCGCTTAGACTTGAATACGCGTGTGAACTGTTACATTTCACCTCATCAGGATACGGCTGCCTTGGAGGAATTAAACCAGCGGCCTCATGCTCACTATCGCTAGTCATCATGGCAGGTAGAAAAGCTCTTTTTCTTTTTTTGTAAGAGCAACCACAAAAAATATATTAAAAAAGCAGTACAAAAACTTTGTTTAACATGTGGATTGAACGCAAGACATCAGAGTCGCAAGTTCAACTACGTTTTAGTCATATGCTTCCTGGAAAGTACTGGTGGTGGGCATTTTTGTTTGTTGTGCAATAACAGACTGGAGTAGCTACCAAGTGTACTGTTTCCAGCATAAATATATGATTGAGTAAAAGAATACTGGGGAAAAAAAAAATTGCATCTTTTTATTGTTCGATTCTTATTTGAAGCTATTATGTATTCGTATTCAAAAACTTTGATATTCGCACACTCCCTAGTTTGTGCGCTGAATGGTACTGGCCGTTCGATTTCACGCTCGCACCTTATATCTTAAAAACATTGCAATTGCATAGTGAATCACCATTCGAGTGTTACAAGCACCACCCACACCTCATTTTCTTCAAGTAAAGTCGCCTCAAGCGCTTGCGTTGATTTTGTACGAAACCGCAACTTTGATTGCCCGCGGCCACCTACGGTTCAGCATGTTGCGGGAACTTTGTACAAAACATGAAGATTGGGCGCTGAAAAGATCGCACCCGAGCACGGATCCAGGAGTAGCTCACGTGATACAATGTTTAGGTTTGCGGCCTGTCTATGGCGACAAAAGTCCAGAGAGATCGTGAAAGTCTGCGTAGTGATAGCAAAGGCTAAACTCGCGTCGGAAAGCCGAAAAGTTATTAAATTTGTGAAAGAGGTAACAAACACGATAATGACCTCACTTTTCCTAACAGGAAACTGAAAACGCACTTGATGGGGACGCAATCGCATGATCTACGAGGAGCGCGCACAGCCGAAGCCACGCCGGCACTAAGGTTACCCCGACATCCAGGCAACCGCCCTTCATCCTCGCTTGACGAGCCCGGCAGCTCTGCCGTGGTCTTTCTTCTTTTATTTTTTCTCGCTCCAGTTATATAAGAGGGCATCGAATTGCGACCGTGCAAGTGTGGTACCAAGCTACTGATTATGTCCAACTATTATGGGGTGCACCTATTATGTGCGGGAGTAAAAAGAAAAACTTATTTCTCATGACCAAACTGGGTGTGCGTCTATTACGCGAGTAAATACGATACTCCTAAAGCGGCCTTGCCCTGCTTCACCCTTTCCTTCGCTACGCTTCATCATAGGCTCGTCTATCCTCCTCATCATGTGAGGGCAAGAGGGAGGGGTGCACGTACCTGCAAGCAGACAAATTTTTGTGTGTGTTTGTGTGTGGGGGGGGGGGGGGGGGAATACTCAAGTGGGGACATTGTTCAGTGCTGAGAATAATTAGGTTGGGGGGGACAAAAAATCGTTTCTTGAAATAGCTGGTGAGCCCACGGCTCGGGGCGCTGCCAGATTTGGCAGTGTTTATCTTAATGGCATTCGGAACTCAATGCGCGAATTTACTTTAAATCTTGAAAAAAAAAAAAATGATTGGAGATGTTTTAAAGGCCCTTTAAGTAGTGCATTTTGGATATGAATGCTCTTTTGGACCTGCCAGATTAACCCAATCTTTTCGTGAATTATAAATTCGCCTTTCAAGAAGGTCCTGCTCTTCACTGTTTCACTGTACCTTGGGGAGTTCTCTGCTTGTGAAAAACACTTGGTGCCAATGTGGAGTCATCGTAATTTTAAGGAGATTGAAAGTAGTTCAGGGTTTGCCTTTTATGTGTAACAATTCAAAGAAAATTTTTCAAAAAAAAAAAAAAAAAAGCTCAGAACAGCTGTTCTGGTGCAAGATGCTTTGTTTCGTTAAAGTTGTCATAGCTTTGCACTTTCGATCCTCCAATTGCAATGTTATCTTTCACACGTCCAGCTGGAAGGTCAAAAACCTCCCGCACCCATTCGAGGTGTGCCAACTTCCTCGGTCAACGAAGGTGGAGGTGATGCTCCGGAGGGTGCACAGGAGGCGCAAGAGGCTGCCCTCGATATGGAGGACCTGGTTCCTCGAACTGACATCAGGCAAGTTGTTAGAAGGCATGCTGGACTGATGCTTCGCTGCTGTTTACCTTAGGAACATTGTGAGCAATTAAAGTATTTGGAAACGTTCAATTTTTTTTAAATTCGCATATATTGAAGAGAAGAACCGGTGAACAGAGAGAAAGCATACTTAATGTCGTCTACAAATTTAAAGTTACCTTCTGTAATTCCATTGAACAAGACAACCCTGCAAGTGGAAGCCAAACCCACATCTGCTGCATTTTACTAGCAGCATCTTTTCCATTCAGCTACTCTCATTTAGCACTTTCATGGGTGTTGGTGTACAATATGGGAGTGCCTTGCCAGGGCTGTTCATGGCCATGAGGGCAGATAGTGCTTTCTCCACGCATCAAGTCAATGCTTGTTAAAATGCAAAGGCTGGTATGTATAGTATGATTTGAACGGCAGCATGCAGTCATTCGAAAACTGGCCGCATGGACTGCTGCCACATGTGTGCATGTGTGAGAGAAAGTGCGTACTTGCTCTCTTACACGTACATTATTAATCCGTGTCTAATGAGAAGCCCAAATTGCGAGCTTCATTTCGGCTAGTGTGCTGCTGCTGTAGCAAAGTTTTAAAAAAAAGGTGGTACAGTTGAAAAACAAACTAAATAAAGCTATTAGTTACAGTGAGGAACAATATTCGTTGCTTGGCAGCCAAAGATGCATGTCAAAAAATTTGGAGTGCGGAGATAATCGCACTTGGTCTGAACGCTCTGTAAACTGGTTGCCTCTGTCATTGGAGGATCTCCATTCATGCCAAAATATCTACGTTCTATTTCATTATCCCAGCTTGTACGCGCCTTAAAGGGACTCTAAAGAGAAACAATGACGTGATTGAAAAACTGCACTACGAGAACTTCAATGCCATACATTTCACTATCATAAGTTCATTATTAGCAGAGAAAATTGAGGTTGGAGTTTAGTTTTTAAATTTCGGAAACCTTGACGTGGGACGTCGAAAATTTCAAAGTGTAAGTGGCGTATTTTTACAACATTGGCTCAGTGACATTTTCTGAAGCTTTGTATGCTAGGTCTGTGGCACCCACAGATGACTTACTTCATTTTTATCGATTGGAAGCTATGTAGAGCCCAGTAGACGCCTTCAAAATCTATGCTGTCGTGGTGTTTGGTGCGGGGAATTCGAGGTGGCGTCTCCACCTGCATTTTCTTTTTGCACGTTTTCTGATTTGCCAGGCATCGTGTCACGGCATCGTGTTTCCGGGATTAGGAAATTGTGCTTTACTAATATGCCAAAAATCGTTTTGCTTTTTAGTGTTGCTTTAGTGGGCTTGTCCCACTATATCTGTACTGAGGTATTCAGGTATAATGACAGTATATCAAAAGTTCAGCCAATATGGCACAAAAAATTGTTCTTACTGGTGCCATGCACTCACTTTCTCTCCTTGCATTTGTATCCACCCAAACAGTGGCCAGCTGACGGAGTCCCTGCTGTCGGAGTTGTCCGACAAGAATTGGAAAGTTCGCCAGGAGGCCCTCCAGAAGCTGGCAGCCATCGTGGATCAGGCCAAATTTATTTGTCCTGAGCTCGGCGACCTGCCGGCCGCGCTGCGAGCGCGGTTGCTCGACTCGAACAAAAACTTGGTGTGTCTCGAAGGCTGGTATATCGCATGTTTGTGTCTGTACCCAAGTGCACTGAGGTTCTCGCTTGATCTCCACAGATGCTAGTTGTTTGTTTAGCCCTTTGCCTTGTCTTGCGAAGCTCGGAACATTCATGCATTGCCCACGCCCAGTAGTGTGAACCATGTAAAGTCCAAGGCAAAATTTCGCAGTTTTTGTTGCGAATCAAAGATTATTTGAGCAAATACACGCTGGATGATTTTGTTTTATTTTTGTTTTCATGTTCTTAAAGGGCCACTCGCCAGGTTTGATAATTTTGAGCTGACAACCGCAATGCGTAGACGAGGCGTTCATGATCACGTTCGCCAAAATTTGCAACGCTACGCGCCGCGGAAACGGGTCAAATTTCAAGATGAAAGCTGCACCCCCTCCCCTTTGCCGGCGCACGCGTAGAGAATGAGGGCATGACGTGGGCGTAGGAATGGCCCTACGTACACGGCAATGCAGTGACGTTGATCCTCTACGTAGACGACTCTGCTCTGACGTCAACAATATACCACGTGACATGGCAAAAATTATTTAACACAACATGCATAGTTTATATATTTGTTAGTTTAAGAGATGAATAAAACTTGAAATAAATAATGAGGCACAATAAAAAATTTGGCGCGTTTTTCTTGCATGTTTTTCCCGTGAAATGCTACGAGATGCGGGGCTAATGTGCCAGTGTTCTGCATGCGTTCGGGTCCCCACGGTCAGCGCATTGAGCAGACGACCGCCGTGGAACACTCCTACGCGTTCGCACACTCATTGTGGTGCGTTTCCAAACACTCCTGCAGAAACAGCCAGAACACCACAAAATAACGCTGGTCAACAACGCAACGCCGCTCGCGTGGACGGAGGCTGGGCTTGTTCGGGCACATCATGCGCACGTCACCTCTTGGTCGTATGCTGGAGAGTGTGGGGAAGAGATTTGGCTTGCGGAGGCTACGCGGAGGAGTGGCAAGGGTTTCGAGATCGCCTCCTCTCACCCTCGTTTCGCGCCGCTTCAGAAAACCTGTTTTAGTACTGAAACCATCGAACGATGGCCGAGAGCTGCATGCTCTAAGCTTTGGAAGTGTGCGTGCAATCGGGGCATGCACTGTCTTCTACAGTGCGCATGGCTGTCGTTGCCACAGCCACTGTGGACGAAACCGTTGTCGTTCTTGGCGCTCTCATGTGTGACAACAGCAACGTAACTGACAGAACTCCTAAAGTGTGCAAGCGTCCAACGCTCGTCGGTCAAGGCAGCGCTGCTTTCCGCAAACTCTGTCGACAAAACCGCGGGACATGCGATCATAAATAGCATAAAACTACTTAGTTTTAAAGGCTCGTGCGCCTCCAGCGCACGTGGATTAAAAAGGGAACTAGTACTATTCGCCACAATCTCTGCACACAAAACCGCGGCAACACGATAGCAATCTACTAGCTCTGTGGGAGTGTGGCTATCGCAGCGGTAGATTAAAGGCAGCAAAGACTTATAAAAAGCCTAGAAGCGTTCTGGCATTCCTGTCCAAAGAATCGGCTAGCAAGCCAAACATTGACCCGCGCTTTCGCAGCAGCCAGCTGTGCCATCCTGTTTGTTCACGTGTGTCCGAGGAAGACATACGAGAGTTGTCTGTACATACGGAAATATATTTTGCTAGTTGTTTTGATGATGCGAAGTTTTAAGAGTATTTGACCTCCCCCTTTGAGATTCTTGCCTTAGGGGGAAACCCTACCCTCGTGTGTTCGGCCACTCCAAGACATAAGACAGCAACACTCATGTTTGCGCTTGCGAGTGGGTCCCCCCCCCCTCCCGTTTTGCTTTTTGCTATGTCTTTTTTTTGGGGGAGGGGGGGGGGGCAAATAGTTTAGTGCGACCCTTCCCCCACCCCCTGTTGCAGAAATATCCCTGATTCAGAATCCTTGAACTTGGCAGGTATGTATTTGTATAAGAGTTTAAGGTGGGCATGAAAACTGTGAAATTTTTCTGTCCTATAAAGCCTGAATGCTTGAAAAAAAAAAATTGTTTTCTGTGTTATTGGTGTATAACAGCCATCTTGGAGGATTTTTCAACTATTGCCAATCGGTACTTATTAGCAAACATGATGGAAAGGCTAACTATAGAGGGATTTTTTTTGTCCTATTTGTATTTTCATTGTCCTCCACGGGCTTTTAAACAGTTGGTTCATTCCAACTAGTGCTGCTTTCTAGCTTATTGCCACTATGGCACTGTTGTTCTAAGTTAAAAAAAAAAAGAGAACTTACTAGCAGGGGTCTATATTATTTGTGGAATGGTAAATTGTTGGGAGTGATGACAAGCCTGATAAGATGAATTTTCGCAACAAAATGGGCATCGAACTTCGGTATCTGAGCGGACAGCTGTAGGGATGGGCGAATGGTAAACTAGGCTTATTTCAACTCTGGCTGTTGATGTACTTATTAACTATGTTCTACACTGTATTTCAGGCTATCCAGGCTCTGAACATATGCCAGTGCCTGGGTGCAGCCCTAGGTCCCCACTGTGGACCCTATGTTCGTACTCTTGCACCCGGCATGTTTGCTGCCCTGGGTGACAGCAAGGTGGGTGCCCTAAAACTTGCCTATTCTTATTTTCAAATGAGGAATTCTCACTTTGCAATCGCCCACATTTTCGCTAACTATTCACTCTTGTTAGTTATCAGCTGCAGACACACTTCAAGTACAACACATAAGTAGACAAGTAGTAGACATTACATTGCATGCGCTTATCTGTTTGCAAAAACTTTTGCAACTTTCTGGCTGAATGTCATTGAGAGATCGCCTTCACCCAATGTGTCAGCGAGTGCTTTGTCTTTTACCAGAACATGGTTCGTGCGGCTGCACTCTCCTGCCTGAACGAGTGGTCTTCCCATGCCAGCCTGGGGAGCTTCTTCGAAAATGAGATGCTCAAAGATGCACTGAAGGCAGAAAACCCCCTGCTTCGATCAGAGGTGAGCCCCTACATTTCATGAATCAATCTAATCTTTCAAGAACAATCAAGAACAATGATGTAAAGGCAGTACAGTTTAAACACATGAGAAGATTCAAAGTTGCATCATATAGAGGGGGGTCCTGTAGATTAATAATAAATGACCATTTCACGACTACGAGGTAAGAACATTGTGCAAAGATTACCAGATAAATTGTCGAAGTCATTGATCAAGCAATACAATTAAGACTGCAAAGTTGGCCAGTTATGTTTGGTTCATTGCAGAAAGGAGATCAGCGCAAATACAGAAACAGAAGACTCGCTAATGTTCATTTCTTATTCCGTTACTCTGTTTGCACTAGTTTTCTTTCCAATGAGCAGGGCGATTCAGGGAAAAATTTTTGGTGATATCCATGAAATGAAAGTGGTGTACAAACTTGCAGTCCAGTGACCGTTTCCTCTGAGTAGTAGTCGGCAACCTTAAATGCTATGCTTATGAGTTTGGCAAATTAATTTGCACCTTAAGGCCTTTCTGCCAAGATTTCTTGCTATGTAGAGAACTTCTGGTTTTAGTTATTATTATGAAGTTTATTATGAAGCATTGGTTCACCATCGTGAAGCTATTCAGCAAAGAAGCAGGTGGCGAGGCAAGTGGCACTTCATGGAAGCTTTTTTTGTCAATTTTTGCCATTACTTTGGAGGCAACATTTTTTTGTTACTTGAATAGCGAAACAAAGGAAACCTGTCCCTGGTGACATTTTTCCTTTCCTCTTTCAAAACATGTTAACAAATTTATTTTGGCATTGTCTTTTTATTTTTTTCGACCCAAGGTTTTCGCCTACAATGCAGGGTTTTTTTTATTCTTTGGCTGCATGACTTGTGCCCATTCATGCATGAACCTCGCTCGTAAACATTGTTTGCACTTGAAAGCAAAAATGTGGTGTTCAAAAGGATGGAGTTATGGATGCAGGTTTGTAAAAGTCTCAAGGCTAACTGTTCCTTTCACTGCTTATATTATGATTTGCAATACAGCAAAGGCTTGTTGTGAGAATGTGACAAAACTTGTTTGTTGCTCTTTTACAATTACAAGAGAACCAATGAATTCAAGAAAAACAAACGAAGTTCCCGTTATGAGACAACTGTTTTCGAGCTTCGTGTGCATACAATTGTATATGTCTCAAAAATTTATCTGTGCGTATACACAAAGCTCACAAGTTCTCCTTACTGTTAGTGTAGCTTGAAGCATACCACTTTGGTAGCTTCAGTTAAGTTTGTTGATTGTTCGAGTGTCTGTCAAGGTCCTTCATTCTTATTTTCTTTTTGCTCCTCCTCCCCCTCTTTTTGTTTTTTGTTTTCTTTTCACGTGCTTTACAAATCAGAGGGTGGAAGTAGGCTGTCGGGAAGTGCGACTCTAAGCCTGCGCTCCTTGTTTCGCCCTGTCGCGCAGTTGTTTGGCTGGCTAGCAGAGCGGCTGGGTGCTAGCGACGCCAAGGGAGTGCCCGGTGCAGAATTGGCGTCGTGCCTGCCCCACCTCTACCAGTGCCTGGAAGACCGCAGCGGGGAGGTCCGCAAAAAGGCCCAGGACCTTCTCCTGCCTTGCATGCTTCATCTTGGCTACGAGTCAATGGCACGGGCCACCTCCAAGCTTAAGGCTTCCTCCAAAACGCTAGTCATGGCGCAGCTCGACAAGGTGATGACTCGTTAGACATCCTCTGTCAGGGTTTCTAAACCACTACCTGCTTTTGAAATATGCATATATGCAGTTTTTCTTTGTGTTTTACCAGCACTAAAATGCTAACTTTAGCTTTAGAGTGGATCACCGTCCACATATCTCCCACTTCTCACGCTCGAACACTACTGAGAACAGTACCATCGATTTCTTATTGAATTTGTCTTCAAAAGGCACAATGATTGAATACTTGGCTTGGCTACAAAACTACGAAGTATGCTCGGTTCAAAACCTTTTCTTTAAAATAAGGAAGCATGCTCTTCTTTTTGCTGCCGGCACAGTAGCTGACACAAGCGTCCTGGCTTTTGCGTTGAACAGGTGTATGTTAGAAAGGTTCTGAACAGCTCTGACGCTTAATGAAAAAAACTTGTGCAGTAGAAAGCAGATGCTGCTGTGATTAACTCTGCCAAATTTTTTAGCCTATCCACACAGCACATAAACACAGCAGTCAACACATAAAACTAACTACCGAAATATATATATTTTCCGAAGTGAACAGTAAAGCCGCTACAAATCCTGCCAAGAAATCTGGCAATCGTATTGTTTTGTTGCCCAGGAGATAGGGGCGTTATGATGCTGGCTCATCTTGTTTTTGTAAAAGCAGCCAAAAGACGGATGGGATAAAGTAATGTCATTATCATAGTCAAACTCGTTTATAACTAACTTGGAAAGTGCCGCAATAAGTGGTTGTTATAACAGTAGTTTGTTTTTTGTGAACTCGTCCTAAAACATGCACTTTCGATGTAACTGTTCTTTTTCTTTTATATGTATTTTTATTTAAATGCGCTAACCCCAACTGTCACAAGTTGGGTTTTTTAAGTGATGCCTGGTGCTCACTGGTGAATTAAACCACATTCCTAATGAACTCTCGCCGTTCCTCTGAAGCACAGTACCGCCATGTGGAACTACTCATTCCTAGCTAGTTGTGTGCACGGTGTTGCTTACTCTGCCCTTGCTGTCGCATGTTATGCCGTTCGCAGTGTAGTCCGGAGTGAGACAGCTCCACATTTTGCGCATTTTTATGTTTTCATTCTCTTGGGTCTAGCTACTCCAAAAGCATAAAAATTGTGAAAATTGTGCCGAACTGCTCCAAAACAGCCTGAAAAACAATAATTTTGATGCCAACCTCATCCTCAGTGGGGGAAAGAGGCGGAGTTGTGTACATACATGATTTTCCGAGCTTTGCCAGGTATACAAAAAAAAAAAAGAGGTACACCCGAGCGTTTTATTTACTTTGCACCTTTCTGGTGACGAAGTCTTGCATAATGCCGCTATAATCTCCTCTGGACTGTTGTAAATATGCGTGACGCCACAAAAATGTGCTGCCATTTATCGAGCGCACTGGTTCTACTAGCTAGGCTTTGTGTTTTGGATCCGCTGTGCGTAGCGCATTCCTCTGGTCACTGAAGTTTTCATGTTGACTCAACTGCATGCGATGCTTCTCCTAGATGCTCTGGCACGTGGCTTCTAAAACTGGGTTCGTGGCTTCTCTTCATTAGCAGCTACCGTATATTGCCGATTATAAGTAGACTCCTAATATAAGTTGACCCCCCCCCCCCCCCCCCCCCATCTTGCAACCTCTTTTAGGCAAAAAAAAAAAAGTCTATACGAATTCGGGCTCATGCTGCAGCCATAGCACACCAGTAAGTCATTAGGAAGAGGGAGTGATGCAAAGAAACATTTATTTGACCGTGAAACATGGCTTGGGACACGTCATCGCTTGAGAGAAGGATGCAGCAGTCGCGATCATTGCCATTGTGTGGGCTGCTGGCCGTCGGAAAAAGGGGGCTGATGGTACTGAGATGCCGCACGTGGAAAACCCTGTGCGAACCACTGGCAGTCCATACCGGGCATCATTAATTGCTCCACTTCACTCAAAGAGCTCTGTGTGAGCTTGTTTAGCAGGATGTACATATTCTTTGCGACAGTACACGCTTTTGTTTCTATATCATTGTAGCAAACACTCGTACTTTTGCTCTTCTGGTTGTGAACTTAATCTCGAACCGCCTTTTCAATGGCAGGGTATCATCCAGACTTCGGCGTGTCGCAGTGCACGGGACGATCTTGGTTTTTTGTTTTTCTCCATTCCCCTCGCACTTTCTTTTCCAACACATCGAACTTCAGCCCTGCTTCAATGTTGCTTTCTGACTCCTGTGTAGAGGATTGCTTGCTGCTTCAAAGCAGCGCTGTGTTGTTGCCGGTGTAGCAATGGCACCTTGGCATAGGTTGAGCAGCTTCACAAATCATGCACACCACTGTTTGCAGGCGAGGCTACATGCAGAAATAGCGAACAGACGCTTGTGGACGCATGCGTGGGGTGCATGTGACTGGTCATGTGGTTTAGTTCCTCGCAAATTGTTGCCAGCCCACACAGATTTTACGTGCAACGCCCAAGGTCCTTCATGGGAAATACGAATTTTTTTAATTGCCCAGTTGGCAAGCTCTGATACTAAGCGATCAACTAAAGCAAGAAACTCGTGTCACGTCTTTTGCGAAGAATAAACCTCTCGTTTTTGCGATCGATGCATGTAGAGTTTTTTGCAGCAAACAAACGTATTTCGCATTGTTAGCGAGCCAAGGTGAGGGCCGGTGTTGTTGCCGAACTCGCCCGACAGACTTGCCGATTTTTTGGTGCTACCATTGAAACCGGGATTCCGTCAGTCACGCATCATGAAAAAATACTATATCTCCAACTTGCTGACACCTCCTCCTCTAGCCACCATAGCCATACCATAGTTTCGCGATTGTCGTGGAAGATCTTAAAAATGTCCGGCTCCAAAAGCGGCGTGTGAGCATTGGGAGATGGCAGTTCCTGCAACTCCGTTGCCCTTGCAGCTGATGTTATTGATGCATCGAATAGCAGTGAATAGCGTTCAAACCAGTGTAAACAATGTGGAAGGCCACCTCAGTGCTTTATTCATGACTCGTGATGCGCCGGCAATCACGTGGCTCAGTTTTCATAAACGTTGATTTTCCACTGCTCCCTTTTATAATCGAAACTCGCTATGAACACTTTAAGAGGCATTGCGGCATCCTGGCTCTGGGCTAAGAAAGCTTTTGGGTGTAGCTTCTCGTTTCATTGGTGTTTCGATCTGCGGCCGTTCCTCAGTTTGACTTGCATACCATTTTTTTTTTTTCTCTTACTTTTCTTCTTTTTTACTTCCCCCCCCCTCCCCCGCAAATTCGGCTTCTGCAGGTTCAGCGATTTTGCGTGGCCAAATTGCTTTTGACCACACGTACCCACCGCTGCGTGTCAGCACGTTGCTTTTTGACATGGCTCCGCACCCTCCTCCTTTGGGGAATTGCGCACCCTTTCTCTGCATAAGGTGAGGCGGCGTCAAAGAGCAACGCGATGATGCGCTGCGACGGGTATGTTTGGTCAAGCCTTGCTTGCGCTGCGCGATGCGAGCGCTTTTCGAGAGTTGCAGAGCGGCGCGGGCAGCAATCGTAGTTCTATCTGTTATCGGGAGTTCTGCGTCAACGGTGATGGCATTTATCATTATAGAAAATAGAACTGGGCAATGTGGGCAGTGTTAATAACTTTATAGTTGCGTGCATTGAGAGGCATTATTAGCTGTTCGCTTATCACATAGCGCCATACGCACGAGCCTTTATGGGCTTCCGGAGGGCAGGGCAAGGGCTGGCAGTTGCCCCTTCATAGAATTTTGTATAATGCTTTTGTATCCAGTAGCAATAAGCGACAGAGCTTAACGCACTATCAACTACTATTGCCAGACATGCCATGGCATTTAAAGAAAGAATGCCAGTGTTGAATGCTTCTCCCTCTCCCCTGCAGACGCATCCCCCTGAAATAAGTTCTGCGGATGCCCTTGCGCGCTTTATGAGATAGCTGGTGCGGTGAGGTTTCTTGTCTTCCGCGCTGCACTCTTGAAAGCGCAGTTGAGCATATAGAAAAACAGACGTACAAAAAATCAAAGCAGTAATTTGCTAAATCATGTCGCTGTTACATAACTGATTCTTGTGCAATCGCAGATTTTCAATTTTCTACGAGTGTGATTTTTGTCTTTTTCAAACGTTTCCAGTGAACCTAGTATTCAGAATTTTTTTAATGATATTTCACATGTTTGTTACAAGGGTGAGATTACGTGTATGTAAATACTAGGTAGTGCAGTTCATACCTGGCGATAATCAATTTAAAAACCTGTTTTACTGTTATGTGTATTATAGGCCAAATAAAATACGCACTTGTGCCCCCAGGGCTGCTGAAAATTTGTTTTTTTAAGCACTTAAAACGACATATTGAGAAAGTCGTTAACTGCTCCAAAGCAAGGTTCGTCTGCTCCAAGATTGAAATTTTGCTGCTCCAAAAACTTCCCACTTCAGTCTTGGTTGTCTCTCCCCTGTGTCTCACCATCGCGCTATGTAATTGCGCACTGTATCTTATAGCTGTATCCAATTTTTATATTTGATTGGTTTGATCTTTGCATGTTTAATGTTGCCGAAATTATTGCATGCATACTTTTCAAGGACAACTTTTAGTGCTCCTTTTCTAATGAGCACAGTGTTTAATTGTAGCATCGCTCACTGTAAGTGCCACTCGAAAATCGCGCAGGTTCGGCCTCAGCTTCCGGCCAAAGTTCCACCCAAGGGCAAGGCCACTATTCTCAGGGGTGGGAATGCCCAGGCTGCCACTTTGCCACCCCCAACGGCTGCTCAATCACAGCAGGCAACCCATCACGTTGAATCTGTCACACCTGAGGAGGAGCAGGGTGCAGTTGGCGGAAGTGCTGGCGGTCGCCTGCTCAAAAGCAGCTCGAGGAGCAAGGTATGTGGGATACACCAACTCGATGTCTGTATCAAGTAATATGACTGACCACTGTGAGTGAAGCCAGTGCACAGTTGTTAAGTAGACGAGGGAGCCACTACAACAGCACTGTGGTGGTTGTCTTTGTTCTTGTCTACATGGGGATTTTGCACTGGCTTTCTGGTGTGGTCTGCAAATGTTGAACCTCAACAAGCTCATCGAGCAAGCCTGTACCGTACTAAAGAATACAGAATACGCTCACTTTTCTTTGTGCCTACATTATTCGCGCTTCACATGGGGGGGGGGGGGGGGGCAGACATACTTTGAAATAGCCAATGGCCAGCTTTTTTAATAGCCTTCCATGGTGTGGTATAGATTCGCAGTTTTGTGAAAGACTGCAAAGTGTAGTAAGGTTACTGAAAGGGAATACGGCCGCACACTCGCTTGCAGCACAAAGCTTTAGAAAAAAAATATATGAGCAGATTTCTTTAAAAGAAAGCTTCCTCACTTGACAATTTTATAATAATACACTTCACTGTAAGCATGCTGGAACATGGGTGACAGATTGCAATGATTGGTGCATGTGCGCAGTTAGAACAGCATTTTCCTTGAGAGAACCATACTTTGGGCTTTTGCTGGGCCCTAAAATGCCGCAGTTATTGGCATTCATTGAGGAAGCCTTGCAGGGCGTTGGATGCATATCGTACGAATGGAAATAAACATTGGCACCTTCCTTGTGTAAAAGGGGTGTTTCTCGATTTAAAAAAAAATGAAGTGATGCAGCATGAATGCGCATAAGATGAATACACAAAAGAGGCTTGGCCCACACAAATGCACAGCACTGTCAAGTTCCTTCTCTTAGTTTCTTACCCATTCTCCCTACATCACGTCGCATGAACAAGCGTTCACTGCTGCCTTAGTTAAAAAAAAATGAAGTTGCATGTGTGGACTGTTGAGGCTGCTACAGTCCTGAGGCAGCTATGACCTGAATCTCGTCGGTGGCCGCACTATGCGCACGTAGTGAAACCATGCACGCACTGGGTCGAAAACGAAGAGCAAACGACGCGGATACCGCAGAAAACTATTTGGTAGGGTGCCCTCCATATCCAGCGCGACTCCACATGTGACGCTAACTAAAAACTTAGCAAAAGTAGTTCTCTTTTGTTTGTGGTTTGGAGGGGGAGGGAGCATCCGCGCATGCGCCTGTGGCAGCAAGAACTGCGGAAACGCTGGCTCGTGGGGCGCAGGCCCGCCTGCCCGCTTCGTCGGCAGCAGGGCAGCTGCGGAAGATGCATGCTCGTGCCAAAATGACGATATCTGGGGCAAAATTCTGACATTGGTTGTGGCTAAAACTCGTTATATCGAGGCTGTCTCTCGCTGTTATGCCCCTGACACACGGGCACCCTGAAGTCCTTTAGACAAGGGGACATCTTTCGGAAAGGCGTTCGGGCGCAGTGACACACGACAAAGGAGTAACTCCTTTCCGGCAAAGATCCTTTTCGCAAAAGCAGATCCCACATCTACTTTTCTGGCAGGAAGGGAGTACTCTCGCATACAGTGTGCATAATTTATCATTAGAAGAAAATGTGTCGCAACACTGCGGTGCCCTGTCAGTATTTTTTTGCGCTGAGAAAATGTTTTCATTTTCAGCAGCAGTGCGATTTGTTGAAAAGTGAAGGCCTATAGTCTGTCCATACTCTCAAACGCCTGCATTACGTCACTAGCGCGATCATGGTAGGTTTGGCAGCGGCAGTTGCTGTGTCGGCGACGTATCTTGTAACAATGGAGTCGGCTCAGTCGGTGAAGAAAAAACCGCGCGTCCAGTGGACTGAAAAGGAGACCTGGGCGCTGATAAAGCTAGGGGAGGACCATTTGGACGCCTTGCGAGGGCAAAAGCACAACGGTGAAGTGTCTTAGAACGGCAATGTGTCTTCGAACCAGCGTTCGTTGCGCACATAGGCCCACCTTTCGCGGTTAATGGCTCGGGGGGACAGTGCGGAAGCAGTCAAAATGAAGCTGTTCATGAAGAGTCTTTGTTTGAGGCTCATCACTCTTGCCTTCGCAGCGTTTAGCTCATCTTTGATGGAGCCGAGGGCGACAATACTCAGGCCCACCTCAACTGTTGCTTTATCTCTGTCTCTGCGCTGAGACATCACAAGACCACGATGAAACGCGGCACGCCGTCACTGACCCAGCTGGACGCAGCCATGCATATGTAAAATCACGACAAAAAACAAAAACATCAAAACACCGACTGTTCATAGTTGCCAGACGAACTTAAGTTGCTGCTAAAAACGCAAAAAAGCAAAAGAAAATTACAGGTATGTGCATTATAAGCAATCAGGCAATAAAAAAAAACGGTTTTATGCTCCGGCGTCGCTGAATGTGATGTACATGCGCAGATTCTTTTTAATATTTCCAATCTTGCTGCTTCCACAAACAGCGCCATTTTTTCTGCAGCGTTCTTCTGAGGCACCGCCTAAAGCAGTAGTCCGGTGCCGTGTGTCATCAGCGCCACTCCTTTCTGCGAATGGTCCCCTTAGGCAACAAAAGGGGTTTACTTCAAAGTACTTTAGTTTTGCCCGTGTGTCACGGGTATTACTTGATTACCAATAGCTGCTCTTTCTCTTGGTGACACTCGGTAGGGATGCTGGTATGTCACGGGTATTACTTTGTTACATACATATGCTTTTATGGAGTAATGGTGGGGAATAAAAAAAATTGTTATTTGTAAGTGCGTTATAAGCAGGTTTAACTGTAGTAGTTTGGCACAGCTGCACAAGATTTCTTCTGGTGAGGCTCATTATGACGCCGCTTAAAGGTAGGATGTCTTCCAAGATGAGACTTCCTTAGCTTTAAAAGTATTGTTGTACCAACATGATTGGCAGATTGGGTGTCGCATCTTATATGCTTTAAGCAGCATGTGTCTTAGCACAAACTCTTCCTTCATATCTTGATACAAAGAATAAAATTGAAGTGGTCCTGAACCGCAGCTTGTGCTTGGGGAAAAAACACGTATAGACTTTGCTCTGAACAGCTTGACCAAATCTTGCAGTTGTGCATGTCAAGGAGAGTTTACATGCGAAGCGTGAAGTTGCCATTTTCTCAAGCGACCCCTCTTTGAACAGAGGCCCATACTCTCGCTCTTGGGAGGACTGTCGTACAGGAAAATTTTTATTGTACAACGGGTTTCTGCTGTTGGTCGATAGCTGGCATAAACCATGAGCGGCATTTGGATTAGAAGAGCTTCTTATCATGGGGAATCCAGACACAACAGTCTATAGTCTGGGAAAATTACGTAGTTGCAGCAATGGCACACTATGGAATCTCGCCTGGAGAGAGTGATTGTGTTCCATAATGTGTACTCAAGTTCATGAAATGGGTGTGACATGGCTTCTTTTCCCTGTGTTTTCCCTCGCAAGTGTAGCTTCCAGCATGCTCATCAGGGCAAAAAAGAAAAAGCGTTTAAAGTGTGCAACGAATCGTTGCGACTTCGCTTCCTGTGAAAAATTCTTTCGGTGATATATTTGGGTGACAATAAACTTCGACATTAAGGTCAATCGATGATTGCATTGAAAAGTGGTTCGAAGTCCTTGTGTTCGCCATGAAGCGCATAAGACTTTACTGGGGGGATAGCCCCTCTACAAAATACATGTCTGTGTATGCAACTAACTTAAGTCGCGAGATCACTTAGGTCGCGAGATCACTTAGGTCGCGAGATCACTTAGGTCGCGAGATCACTTAGGTCGCGAGATCACTTAGGTAGCAGGTCACGGGATCGAATCTTGGCTGTGGTGGCTGCATTTTCGATGGAGGCGAAAATGCTGTAGGCCCGTGTGCTCAAATTTAGGTGCATGTCGGAGAACCCCAGGTGGTCGACATTCCCGAAGTCCTTCACTACGGCCTCTATCATAATCATATGGTGGTTTTGGGATGTTAAACCCCACATGTCAACCAATCAATCAATCAGCAACTCTCCTAGAAGCTAGGAACGGCTATTTTCATGAAAAGGAATATCACGAGACAGCTACAGTGTCCATATAAAAGCAATAAGTTCCAGGATTTATTTTGAACTCCACTCTTTTCAAATTACATGTTATTTGATGTCCAATGAGGAGTCTGTGTCATTACAGAAATATTCAAGTGGTAACAGTGTTCTCATGTACAATGTATTTTCATTCCACCTCTCAGAGGTACTCTTATACGCAATTGGCAGTAAGTGCACCCACCAGCAAAGGCTGGGATGGTTTTTGTTATTCAAACATGCTCAAATGAGCACTGCAAAAAAACCTAGACCACTGTTTGACATGAAGTGCACTGGTATTTTCATTCATTGCACATAGCAGCACTCGTGTCTTAGACCGGCGATAAGCAAACTAGAGAAGTATTAAAACATCTTCCATTGCATGTACAAGTTTGAATATCAGCTGCACCTGCAACTTTCATGCATCCTCAATTTCGCCCCGATGCCCAAAACATAGATGCCCGTGAAGCCTGCAAGCTCTGGCAAGTCTTCTCGGAAGGAGGAGGAGGTGGACTTGACTCCTCTTCTGTCCGTCAACAATTTGAAAGAGCAGCGGATAGCCTTCGAAAGAGCCCTGAAGGTAAGCACCAACTGTGGTTATGCCGAGTGGTCGTGTCACGATTACTAAAATCGCATTTCTGCCGTGTCATTCTTTTTGTTTAGAGTGATTGTAAAAACTCTGAAGCCCAAGAAAGTTCTTGTTAAGTGTCGGGGTGCCACAAATAACTTGCAACGTATAATTCCGATTTGTAAAAACCACTTTGGCTGCAAGTTGAAGAACTTGCAGGAATATGAAGGAAAGAAAGCTTTGTGCTGATGTATAGTATAGAGGATTTTATGATCTGCTAGACAAATATTTTGTTTGTGAAAGGGGTATCTTGTAAGAGTGCTGTTGCACAGAGGGAAGAGACTGCTTACACCAAAAGTTAATTGACAGTGAAACTAAGCTACAATAGTGTGACCGGGCTGTTTTTATATCTGCTTTACCTTAAGGTGTTAATATAACCATTCATAAAATTATGATGTGGTTTGTGATAATCGCCTTGTGGCAAATATTGACACGTGCACTTTATTTTTCCTTTTCATAGTGACTCCATTTTCATTGACGGGAAACATTGCACAGGTTTTCACTCGGCACATAATGCCTTCGCGCATCGGAATCTTCATGAATATTATTTCAGATTCTAATCTGAATGCATGTGTAATACAAATAGCACCGTGAATTATAGAACTTGAAAGTGCACCAGTGACCTAATTGGGAATTTAACGGTTCTTCAAAACATGACGACCGGGGATGTAAATCTCTTGGGGATGCGCTTTCATAGTAAGGTTTTTCCTCGCAGCTGCTCAAGTGGAACTTCAGCACTCCACGAGAGGAGTTCTACCAGCAGCTGAAGGAGCAGATGGTGGCAGCCAACTGGGCTCCTGCTTTGGTGGCCAATTGTTTTAGCGCCGATTTCAAGATGCACATTAAGGCCATTGACATGCTCCTCGAGGTCGGTCTTTTTCAAAGCTCGCTTCTCTTGTTCTCAGACGCTGTTGTTTCAGCTGTTTGCTCATTGCGGTCGCTTGACGGTTGTTGCATTATGCTCCTTTGTAAGGACGTGGTGTGGGCGGCGGTTCGCATCTTGGCGGTTTTGTATTCATGGGAAGCGGTGTATGAAAAAGTTCTCGCATCACGAGTTTGGCACAGAGCCAACTTTCATAATCGATCGTGTTCATAATCGTGTTCATAATCGTGTTCATAATCGATCTAGAACCGACCTGTACAATGTAGCACCTTAGTCAAGGTAAACAACTCGCCGTGATGGCTTAGCTGCTAATTTATTGTGCTTCTTGGCATTAGAGTGCGGGTTCAAATCCTGGTTACAGTAGCCGCATTTCGATGAATGTGAAATTAAAGGGCGCTTGTTAAGTTGTCTAGGTACATGTCAAGAAACAAGACTTCATTACTACGAAGTGCCTAATTATTATGGCGCAATTTTGTTACCCAAGAACCTAGATTTCAATTTTTTTTTAAAGGTACTTATACTCCATGTGCACTGATAATTTAACCCATAAGCATACTTGCTTTTTCTTAATGTGTTAAAAAAAAATAAGTGACCATTTCACCTGCCACCATGGTCCAGTGGATGTGCTGCTCAACTGCTTTCCTGAAGGTCGCTAGATTAAATACTGGCTAGATCAAACACTCATTGAAATGCAGGTGCGTTTCAATGGAGACAAAATGCTACAGCCCTGCACTGTAGCACCTCTCATAATTGCATTGTCGTTTTAGGACATAACACCCCACAGACAAGCATTGTAATTATTGCTAGCAGTGACGCGTGTGTACTGAAAAAAATCTCTTGCTTTTGGATCGAAGAGATAGTCTGCAACCAGGCCTGTTGTGCGACAGCTGGATGATCCAGTATGTGTTTGCACAGACTCCATGATTCTATATAGTAATTCCAAGAGTGAGTATACTGTGGCTTTTTATTTGATTTTTCTAAACAAACCATTGTCTTGTGCGAGCAACTTATGTGGGTACGCTTGTGCAGTTTCTGAGCAGTCCCGGTGGTGTGGAGGCCACCAGTGCCAATGTGGACCTGGTACTCAAGTGGCTCACTCTTCGTTTCTTTGACACCAACCCGAGTGTGCTGCTGCGAGCGTTGGAGTACCTGCAGGCGCTGTTTCCGGCGCTGTACGACGCAGGCTACAAGATGCACGACCTTGAGGCATCTTCCTTCCTGCCGTACCTGATCCTCAAGGTACCGCGATTGCCATTTCAGTAGTTGTTATTGCTAACGTCCCCATTAACTGCGGCGTGGGTCGTCGGTGGGTCACAGCCTGTGCTCCTCCTATGTGGCCGCGATGTTACAAGCATGAGTCTTCTTGCTGACGCAATAACTTATTACGCATCAGCGCAGAGGTATGATTTTTGTCGCAGGAGGTTACAGATAATTGGAGGAAATTTTTTTATGGTGTTAGATGCTATTACCCACCGGTGAGGGCACTCTGCACATAAAACGAGACCTCAAACAAATCTTGCCACAGCGAATGTGTTAACTGATCATTTTTTCAACACAGCCCGCTATTTCTAGCACTGTTCGCACACTGCGATGCCAAGAGCAATGTTGACAATTACTTGAGTACAGTTGTAAAAAAAAAAAGAAAAGAAGACGAACAAATGTGAAGACAACTCTCTTTTGATTGTGCAATCATACTCGTGTAATGGATTGCCAACTTGCCTAGAACGCTGCTTTCAATAATCAAATGAAAGCTTGGCAGAGCTTCGAGGCACTGCACGTTGCTGAGTGAGACTTTGTGAAGCATTGTTTATTACCATTGCACATTGTGCAACGTCTGTAAGTTGCCATGTGGTTTGTAAAGTATGTCGTAGTACATTGTATATGCCTTGTCGCATTAATTTCCAACAACTGTGTTTAGCAGCCAGTATTGGCAAGTCTACCGCTACCAATCACTCAACTTTTTCGTTCCCGGATTGTTTTTTTCTGTATCCATATTTTCTAAACATGCAATTTTTTTGGCAATTATTCTTTTTTGGTTTCTGCCGAACTTTTTTTTTTATTTTCAACGGCATCGCCAGTAAATTTCTCAAGCTAAAAGACAGATGTGGGTTAAGTCTTTCATTGCCAACAAGGATTAAAGCTTCTGCCATTTTTGACTCCTTCAGGCTGGCGATCCTAAGGACACTGTGCGCAAAGGCGTGCACGATATCTTCCGGCGCATCTACAAGGTCTTCCCAGGTATCAAGGTGTTCAACTACCTCATGCAGGGTTTGTCGTCCAAGAACGCCCGCCAACGGGCAGGTGCGTACTACCAAGACTCTCTTCCGTACCTCTGCTGTCCTGGAACTCGTCGCTCTTGGCTTCTCTTGTAGAAGTGTGTGTGTGTGCACGTGTGTGTGTGTGTGTGTGTGTGTGTGTGTGCGTGCGTGCGTGCGTGAGGGACAGAGAAGCCCAAGTCAAGAAAATTGGTTGTCCTTCCGTTTGTGCAGAATGCACTAGCTTAGTCAGAATCTTGTGCCCGTTCTGAAAAACGTTTTTGTTGCAGCCAGGTGGTTGAGGCTCACACTTGCGTCTCCTTTTTATCGCGCCTGTGTGAGCCACAACGATATACTGTTCGCAGATATACGCTCGCTCATAACAAAAATGTGTGCTTGCTTCATATCTGCCACACCCAGATGTGCATGCGTGTGATTAGGCTGGTAATAGAAAAAAAATGAAAATTGGCAATGCCTGCACATGTTTAACCTTTCTTAGTAGTATATTAAGATTTTACTGCCAATTTAGCTGAAGTACAATATTCTTGCATATTGTCCTTTTCTGAGCAAAACCGCAATGAGGAAATGAAAAAAGCTTAGTGCTTGTATTTGCAGTTAGACGAGGTTTTCTCAACAGCTGTGCCTCTCTCCTTGTTCTCTAGAGTGCTTGGAAGAACTGGGCTTCCTTTTCGAGGTTCTCGGCCTCCCCATTTCGGAACCCACGCCTGCAGTGCTGCTCAAGGAAGTGGCCAGGCACATTTCGGACAGGGACAATGCTGTGAGGAACGCGGCGCTCAATTGCGTTGTGCAGGCCTACTTCCGCGAAGACGAGAGGGTCTTCAAGTACATTGGCCAGGTAGGTATATGTCAACGTTCGTTGGAAACGTATCTTGATTTGTTAAGAACTGATAGGGGAAAAAGAGTCGTGCCGTTTAAATAGCCTTTTTTTTTTCGTTCTATTCGTCGCATGTTTCCTGCTTTGAGTCGATTTGCACAGTGTACACATGTATGCTCCTGTTCTTTCACTGATTAGATTGTGCACCATAAAAATAACTTCTGGTTATGGTTTTTGAATCCATAGATACTTGTAATTGAGTTTTACTAGTGTTTGCAGCTTCACAGGACTACTCAGTCTTTTAATGTGAACTTGTGTGCTTATCTTGTTTATAAAAGTAGAGAAATCGGATTGTGGTAGTGACTTAATATGCGAGGTTCTCTAGCCCAGAAATGCTGCTTGTTAATATTTGCCCCATGTCATTTCCTTATAAGATTTCAACATTCTCTAAGATGAGTTTAAGGTTATATTTTTTAAAATTAATGATCGATTTTTATAGAACATGCTGAACATGTACCTCGTGCTGTTTTCAAATATGCAATTGGAACACTGCTCGGTCTTTGTACGACTTTCTTCCATGAGGGTGTTATGAAGTAAGTCAGCATATCTGAATAACTTGGAATGAGAGCTATATGCAACTAGACAAGATCAGTTGTTCTAACCCATAAAAATGTGTTCTTTGAAGGCATATACCTTTTAGATGCTTACGAGTAAAAATTTTAATGTAGATGCTATGCTGGCTCTACGACTGACAGATCTTGGTTCATTGGGAATGCACTTTCAAAAAATGTACAGTAAAGAACTATGTATTGGGTGACACCTTCTTCTCGCGACGCAGATTTTGGCGAAACTCTCATTTTCTGCTGTGCAGCAGGTATTTAACCGTTCAAACACAATGACGTGTTGTGGTGAAACCAACTGTGCAGCTTTCGGACAAGGACAAGTCTCTGCTGGAAGAACGCATCAAGCGAGCGTCACGCTCACGTCGCTTGACTGTGTTGCCACCCGAGGAACCCCCACCTGTCAAGAACCCAACTCCTCCACGTCCACAGTCGGCTGTATTTTCATCCGCCACCACAATGGAGCCCGATTCTGAGCTAGACGAAGTTGTGCACAGGTGGGAAGCATTTCATGGAAATTTAAGTTTGTTGCTCTTGTAAAAAGAGCACCGACATCAAATTTCCGCATGTTGGTACTTTCCTTCTATCGGTACTTCTTGACCCCCTAGTAATGATTGACGACTTAAAATGCTATGGAGGGACAAATATTGATCAATATGACCAGCATCGAGCACAATTCCATACTGGTAGCAGGCCTGCCAATTTCTAGTGCTGGCAGCTTGCGATCAGCTCCATGCTGTGCTCTAGCTGACCAAGTGACTACAGAAAAGAGTGATGTAAGGTGCCGCTGACATTTCGTCTGGTAGGTGCACACGTTCAGTCTTTTTTGCTGTCACCAGCATCACTTTCATCGCCATCAACAGCATCTGCAATTGCGAATCATTTTTGCTTAGATCCTTTGCAAGGCAACGATTCGGAAAGGGGCACCATTCCAAGCTGTGATAAAAAAGGACCTAGGAATACATGCTTGGGCCATGCTCACTGGTACACCTCAATTAGCTGTAGGGAAATAGAATTGGGTATGAGTATGCAGCTGAGCCGCTTATATCGAAGCTAAGGGCTATGCGGCATTAGTTTGTTGTATTGTAGTAAATTAAATGCAGCTTGCCCTCACCCTCTACTTTATTAAGATGGAAGAAAGGGTATTAAGCACACACATGCCATCATTTGACATCTCATTGTGATGCCACGGTGACATCACAATGACTTTATGGTGACCTGAAAAAAATTCTGGCAATATGTCATGCTACAGTGACATCATAAGGCATCGTCATTATATTGCGGCGATTTTTTTGCAACACTCACGTTGACGATGACCATCACTTCAACCGACCACCACTGAAAATTTTAGAAGCCCCTCCACCCAACGAACAGATAAAAGACCACAGAGGGTGGGGAAAAAAAATCCCGAGAAAAGGAAACAACAAACCTAGCACAAGAATGTTTGACAAATTATCCCGTCCTTTGTGCTGTTGACGTTATAAATGAGACGGTTCCAATTCGGATCTCTCCAGGAATGTAACCTTCAGATATGTCGCATGGATCTTCTACGTTTTTCACTGATCAATGACTAGTTAAATATTGAAACTACGCTACATCACCACTCTACTACCCTACGCTCACCGAAAAATTCCTAAAATACCCTACAAGTAGGGAAATTACCCTATGGTTGGCAACCCTGGTCCACTTGTGGAAACTCGTGCTCGAGCTCACAAGCCCTGTTTACGAATTTTATCATCGCAAGCCTCCATCATTCCCTTCCTGCCGTCCCTAACATGTTCAAAAGCTCGTTTCACAGAAATCGTGGCGTCAGCATGGCCGTCATTAATTGTGAGTGAAAAATCAAGTTTCAAGTAAAAAAAATGGAAAAAAAATTTCCAGATTCTAGTGATGATTGAACCCAGGTCGTTTGTGTGACAAGCAGCTGTTCCACCACACAGCCATGTACCTACTTGGATATGCAGTGAAAAGAACATCCTCTGCTTGGAAATGCAGTAAAGATGACCTTCATGGTTTACAGACATCCTGTATATTGTAATGTCACCATAATATTGTGTGTTAGAAGTGTCCATTGCCATCGGGTGTCGGAACAGGAGATTATCATAATGACTATGTGGTTTAAAGGTCGCACTCCCATTATGAAACGCACACATGTTGCTATGCATATTCCCTTAACACCACGTAGTGCATCCACAGCAAGTTAAAAAACATTTCACGCGCGCAATTGCTCGTGATTCAAAGCGTGCCACTGATCGCACAGAATGTAGCCATATGCGAAAGCTTCTCTGGCACAAGCCACTTTCAACGTTATCGATTGCATCATATAATCCACATTTTAAACTTTTCGAGCAAGATTAAACAATAAAAGTAGCACTAAGTTTAAGTTGTTGAAGTACGCACTAGGGATAGGATATCGCTATGCACTTAAACCTTGTTATAACGAAGTTGAAGGAGAGCCACAATTATTTCATTATATCCATTATTGCGTTATATCGATTGTAACAGTTTGTGGCAGTGTATGCTCAGATGGGCACACACCTATAAGCATGCAAGGAAGGAAACCGCCTTGTGGCCCGATTTACCGCTGCGTGACTACGCGTGCCACAGGAAATAAACTCAGTCGAATCTCGATTAACTCTAACTTTCGGGTAATTCCAACTCACACTGAGGTCCAGTCAAAGCTATGTGTATTCCAATGGGCGAAAACGCCTTGCAATTCGGACGCGCAAGCCCTTGCGCCGGTTAATAAGAACATTCCGCGCTCCGAAAATGCTCTCGGCACCATGTCCAATCCCGCGGCAGCACCTCTCAACGCTGCGCGCTAAGAAGCAAAAGAAGAAAAAGGAAAGAAAATACTGTGGCGGATTGTTTGCTTTCTCTCAAATGCCGATCAGCGACACGGCTGTTCCACGCTTCTCCCTTTTGCAGTGTCTGCACGTAGAGACTCTTCTCCTTTCAAGGCCAGGCGCGCAGAGAGAGGGAAAAAAAAAGAAAGCTGTCGTGGAGAGTCTACCTTTTGCACCGCGGCGCCGGTTCTCTGTCATGTCGCCCGCTGAGCGCTTCCTCAATCCTCTCCGCTGGCAGTGTGAGGAGGACGGCTCTCTCCTACAGCCACGCGGGGCGTGGCTGTAGGTCGGCGTGGGAGTTTTGAAAGAGCCGCGCCGAACGAGCGTCAAACTTCGCAGAAAACGCTATACAGTCGAGCCCACATATAATGGCCCCACTTAAAACGAACTTCCGCTTAAAACGAACCGTGTGACCGTGAAAATATACATTGGTTCAATGGCACAAAATCGCACTTGCAATGAACGTCTCCAAGCGCCGCTGATCGGTTACAGCGAACGGAGTCAGCGGTCTGCTGACTTCCCGGGAAACAAATTTCGACCACAGATCAGGCATCAGCGATGTGCCCACACATTCTTGTTGTCAAACGCCGACCCTGCCTCCGCGACCCTCTAGTTGCCGCTCTCCCCAACCCATGGAGGAAGGAAAGCTGTTTCCTTCCTCTATGCCCCGACTGCTTTTTGTTACGCACCCCTCCGTCCTTTGTCCCCCTGCTACTCTGAGCACCCCGCATCGCCAGACGAGGCCCGCGTTTTCACACTGCCACCAATCTTTCGAAGACAGGTCGGCCACCGACTGTATACGATAGTCTGCGTCTAGTGCTCGCGCGTACTCTACCCAACCGACTCTGCGATTCGTTTCGTGTTTAGGACTTGTTCTTGCTCACTTCGTACTCGGCCCAGCATGCCTTCCCCGCGCTTGCGGAAGCGCGTAAATGGCTGTTAATTTGCGTGGAACGAATTGCGAATCATCGAAGTTCGTGAAGCCACGCAAACCCGCCGGTGCAACAAAAGGATTTTTTTAACCACGGCCGCGCGCACCGGTCCAGGTGGCCATGCTTTGACTTCTGCGCGCGCAGGCACTCTTTTCAAGTCTTTCTACGTGAGAGTTTCGCGGACCTTTCAAGCAAGCTACCCAACCTGCCTCCTTCCCGTGTGTTTTGGTTTTCAAGGTCGCCCTCCTGCCGCATCCTCCCCTCTCTTTATCGCAACTCCTTGCCCTTCTCTCGCAAGTCTGCTCACCTCTCTTGTTCACAACCCCTTTTTCCGTCTCCGCCACTCCACGACGCCCGCCACGCTGGCTCGAATTAGTTTCGTTTCGACTGGAAACGGGCCTAGAGCTGTTCTATGCGCTATGGCATGTGTGTCGCGTGTGCGCATCTTGCTCGCTCTTGGTGTGCGTGTGTGGTCAGGATGGCAGACGGTAAGACTAGCACGCTTTTTCCTGCCGCTCAACAAAACCTCGAAAGTGTGACCGCTTGGCTTGTGCGTAATCCGCGCGTCAGGTGCCGCGTTGGGGAGCGCTTGCTCATAGCTGTTGACCATCTGGCAGCCAACTTGCCGCTTTAAGCGTCTCGGTATTCAGCTGTGGAGATGGTGAACATTTCGTGGGCGGCGGTGACGGCTACTTGCGCGCGAAACCGTTTTCGCGAGGCTGACTTCGTCGACGCCGGGCCCGGCTTTCTAACAGGACCACTGCGGCAGGGATTTGTGGCAGCGCATCGTCGACTCTGACCTGGTAGAGCTGGTGGGACATCTGTTGAGATGGTTCAATTACGGCGGATGATGATGCCGACACTGCGGAACCATGCACTGGTTGGGACATTGTGAACGAAGTACGTGGCAAGAGCGATTTGGAGGAATCTGATTGCGAGAATGACGAAACTTGGGAGCCACTGCCTCATGCAGCTTATGCCATGGGCCTCGGCGAACGACCACCCTGCCGTTTTAAATGAACTCCAGACTGCCCTTATCGCTTCTGCTCTTCGAAACAAGTGCATCACGGACTTTTTGGGGAAAAAACTGTTCTCACTCTCAACTTTTTTTAAGCGATGTGTTTAATTTACTACGAACCTCGGGATATAGCGAACGGATGCCGCGTCACGCTCAGGTTTGTTATAAGCGAGCTCGACTGTACCTAACACACTACGGTCGATTTTTTTTTATAGACTATTTGATAGACTAATTTAGTTCGTTATATTCATTTACCAGTCAATTTTAGTTCGTTACAATGAGGTTTATTGCATGGTTCTTAAAAGAGTTTTCAAGGGAAATTTCATTTACTTCGTTATATCCATTATTTCCTTATATCCTGTTACGTTATAACGAGGTTTGAGTGTAGTGCTCAAATCTTAACGGCGAAGCTTAAAGTTCCCCCAATTTTTTGTAAAAGCGCTTGAATATTTTTACAGGCGAACCTTCTGCAATGAAATTCATATTGCTTTGTCTAACTAACTGAACTAACTGTCAACTAACTGAACCTTTCAAATTAGAAATCAAACCAATTTTCAAGTTAACAATTGTGGTTACCTTGCTTCTCACAGTAGCAAATGATCACCGCGGGTTCACGCTTAGCGAGCCACAGGGCCGCGACTTCGTCACCTACTCGCGTGTAGCGCACCGCTCTGCGCGCGCTCAACTAACAAGGCGTTTAGTGCGGTGCGGCAAAACAGACAGTGTTTGAATAACAGAAATACACACACTTTATTGCCTTTGGCGGCACCCCGAACAACAGTACGTCTGCTCCCGGGATGCGGGGAGTAAAGGCTCCCGCACGTGGACGTTCACGATAAGGGAAAACCGCGAGCACGTCACAGCTGGCAATAGCGAGCTTTGACACGGCGGTCGGGAAAAGGTCCCTTGCGGCTATGCTGCGCGCTCTCACGGTGACCACTGGGCCTGCTCGCGAGAGCTATGGCAAATTTCGTACACGTAGGCCTATGGCAAGTGTGGCTTGATGTGGCGCGACCACACCAAGCCGCACTTGCTATAGGCCTACGCGTACTCAGGCTAGCACTCAAGTAAACACGCCTGCCGGGAATGCTAAGGCCCCCCAGGCAGGCTACAGTCCGGCGATTCCCAAAGGAGACGCGGATGAAGGAAACGCGTGCTCACCAGGCGCCGACCAACGGAGGAGAGAGACTTTCCGGCGCGCACATGACTTGGCCTCGCTGATTCTCGCAGCCCCCGAGAACACGCGCACGTGCGGTGCGCCATCTATCGCCAAGCGCCGTTACCAGAGCACGGGAAAGGGAAAAGCAGCAGCCGTACCGCGGGATGCCCTCGAAAAGGTCGCGGGCGCACTTCAGATCCCCACACAATCAATCCCATAAAATCGTCAGACATAAGCCTCTATCATTAACTTGCATAATGTTCCAAGTTTGAGCATACTTGTGCCTCCAGATTTTGTTAAAACTGACTTTAACGTATACTTAAGGGCTGTATCATTTCACTGGAGAGCGCAATGCTGCTTGGGAGTGTGGCATCATTATGTCAAATTAATCTCCAAAGATTGCCGCTCTTTGAGCTCGCGGACAGTCATGCCGTCGGGCAACAAACGCGTGAACATTTATTATCCTGCTTTTACATCACAAGGAGGTTACCAGCCGAAACTAAAACATCGCTAGCGACAGGCATAAATAACTTTACAAAATATGCCAAATAGCACAAGCAACATCATGTTTGCAAAGTAGGCTTGTGCGAATAGTAACTTTTTTGTTCAAAGTGAATACTGACCTGATTAGAATTATTTTAAATTGAATTTTAGTAGTATATAGCGCATATTATGAAGTAAAATGAGCATATTTGTAACGATCTGACTAACCTGCATTTTTTTTATTGGTTCACTGATAAGTTGAAGCAACTTTGAATAGCAGCAGGATTTGACCATCAGTAGAATGCAAGTGATGACTTCCAAATTGTGTTATGCTTTAAAATTTCCTATACCGAAAGGATATGAGCCATTATAACAAGCTTTTAAACTTCAAAAACGAATGGATGCAAGGTTAATATACCTACATGTGGGGCTTCACGGCATTCCAGATTTTTTTTTTTTTTTTTCGAAAAGATGTTGTTGCTTTATAGCACTTCTTTACTGCAATGGAAGCACCTTTACAGGCAGGTTACATTTGGAATAATTTATTAGTTCATTTCGATCCTCAAAATTTTAAATAAGTTAAATTCGAATTGAAGGGCATCTGAACATGTTTATATTCGTTTCAATATATGCACAACCCTAATGTACAAGGTACCACGAATGCAGTGTCACCAACGTTCAACTCGTCGGGAGGAGTCCACGGGAAACAAGCTGTGGTACTGTCTCCATGGGCCCACCGCAGGAGACGTCCGTTCCTACCAAACACTAAAGACTCTTTACTGTTTCCTGTGTGCCGACCTAACCTCTCCCGCCAGGCGGCGCCACCGACACCACTGTGCTAATTCTATCTCGCGCGACCACACAGCCACCTCTCCTTGGCCGCTGTCAAACCTAGCTGCGGCTAATCTGCCAGACACGCGTGCGTCATCAGGCGCAAAAGACTTTAATGGGGGTGATAGCATCTCCGCAATATACATGTCCACATGCGCTGTTTTAATTCAAGAAAGGCAATTTTCATGAAAAGGAATATCGTGGGACAGTTAGTGTCCATATATTGAATATTATTGTGCTTTTGAATATTATTGTGCACTTTTTTACAAAAAAAGAATGTTACCTAGAGCTGTGTTTCAGTCTTAGCTGGAGGCTGTTGGCACTATTTTTTTGACCTGAAAGAAGTGACCTGAAAGAGACCGCAGACATTCAAATCCTAGGTATTGAACCAGGAAAGTGATCTTCATATTTTAACCTTATGCCTCCCAAATTATGCATTTTTTAAATAGGGAAGCAATTCTGAATGACTTTTTTATTTTCCTCTGTAAAACCGCAATAAGCGAAGTAGATGCATTAAAAATATTTTGTATTGCAGAACACGCAGAAGAAAGTTGACTATAAGAGAGAGTTGGCTTTTCTGCCAACTGGACAGGCTTGCACTTTTCCTTGAAGTATTTTGCGGAAAATAATAAAGTGGTAATGTAATCTGTGCATGAAGAACATAACCAAGATGCACTGACCTGATCAGTCTTTAATAAGGGACGACCTCTGCTAGCTCGTGCTGGTCGGCATGTGAAATGTTTGGTTCAGCCAAGCTTGTCTAGGGAGGGTGAACGGTTAATGAAAGTGAACACATGCATTCATGTTGTAAATGCCGGCAAACATTCGAGAGCTTCAGTATCTCGCGACGCCTTGCTACGTGCCAAAATATAGCGGAACTAGACTCCTTTCGTAGTGAGCTTAGTGGCATTTCGCTTGAAAGATAGGGACACAGCCTTAAGGGGGTTGCTGCAATTGGATTGGAGAATCCGGTCAGAATTATCGATTTATGGATATTTTTTTTTTTTGTGATTACCTCGTAGTAAAGTATTATAGTGAACTACATGACCTTATCAGTGTGTTGCCGTCGAAAACCACAAAAAAATGTCTTCCGGAAGTGGACTAAAATGGAAGTGAAGTAAATCCTGAAATAAAGAGGGGTCATCTGCAAGGTGTTTTCGTCCTCAGCCTGTTAAACCATTTGATGTGAATGTTCGTGCATTGAGAAATGTGCAGTCAGTGGGCAAAAATGAAACTGCTCAGTACGATATTTTTTTACACATGGACATTTCCCATGGGGGACTGCATCACAAGTCGTGCATTGCAGCCACCCTGCCACTGCATCTGCTGTCCTAGCAATAGAGGCTGCAAGTGCAGAGAAGGTGCGTAAAATATATGGGAACCTTGGATGTGCCCCAGGGAACATTTATGTTACTGTTTATGATGGCCACACAAGCCACATCAGGGCTGGCTGTGTCATCGAGTTATACTCTGGCCTGGTTTTAAACCACTGTGTCCTCTCCAACTACTGCCATGGCTGTGCTCTTGGACCAAAACCTCAAGACAATGGATACTGGGAGTGGTATGAGAAACGCGAACCACAGTGCCAAAAGAACACAGAAGCAAATGCAGGCCAGATAGAAACCATTGCGGCAAAGACCATGTTTGAGCGGCCACTCCAAAAACACCAGCTCCGCTACGCCAATATACTTTGCGACGCCGCACCTACTCTGCCCTCGGCGAGGAGGATAAGGTGTATAGCTTCATACCCTACAAAACCAAGAATGTGTAAACTATGCAAAAACAAAAGCAAGGAGCCAAAGCTTGGCATGAGTGGAAGAGGTTGCCTCACACATGGCTTAATAATAGGCTGACTAGCTATCATGGATGGACCCAAAAAGAAAAGGTGTATGTGTGGAAAAGGTCATCATGGCTATTTTTCATCAAGTCGCATCTACTGATAAGGAGCCACACCGTGAGCACTGCCTTACTGGTGCGAGCTCGTGGTGCAAGTTAAATGCTGCGGCAGCCTCGGGAGAACCAGCGCTTGCACACGAGCTGCAGCTTCCTGCCTATATACAAGGGAACTTCTGGAAAGATTCCAGCAGGGCAGTACCCAGAATGCGATTGGGTCTCAACAATGCGATTTGGCCACTCTAGTCAAAAACACAGTTTGCCTCTCTTCTAAGCATCGAGAGTGCTGTGAAGTTGTTTTAATGCGGGCTGTGGGAAAGCACTGCAAGAGATTACACCACAACTTGGGTACTCTCCAGGATAGTGCTCCTTGCGGTGGGCTGCTGAAAAAGATGCACAGCGCATCAAAAAGTCAACCAAAGGGCTCAACACTGCCCCCAAAGAGGAAAAACTGAATTGAAACCAAAAGAAAATGCATCTACAGAGACAAAGGACCACATTTAACGGGGTTTTGGGTGGTCAAAGTAAACAATTCACCACTTTCACGAATTCAATCTTTGTTCACCATTTTCTCAGCTTCCATTTTTTTGTGCAGTTGCTGTCGGTTTTTTGCACTCGTATTCTGAAATACTGATGAGTGCTGTAACGCTATTCATTCGTTTTCTGCATGTGATGAAAAAATTTTAATATCATTAAAGGAAAAAGGTCTGTTATTTCTTTGTCTTCGTTTCTTCCAGTTTTCGCTGTTTTTACGTTTAACCACGTTTGACCAACTAGCCCAATGTAACACATTTCTGGAATTTATTATTGTATTTTTGCAAAAGTTGCTGATAAGACAATATGATTAGGCAGATTCAGAAATTTTTTCGGTGCTAGTTTAGACATAAAAAAAAATTATTAGCATTAAGGCAAATAGTGGGCATGGCTAAATATGCTTAAGTAACTATGCTAACGAAATCGTGTCTAATCAACCAATTAATTGGGGGAAGCACATAAAGGTTTATTAAATATAACTCAAATTATAAAAGCTATCTTAAAAAAACTGATTTTATTAATATCAGCATAGCAAATCACATTGGCATGCCAATTTTCATCAATTTCAATAAATGCTGCAATTTTTGCTGCAGTTTGTTGCTGTGAGCCTGTTGGTCACAACACAGCACATTATTAGCTGTAGTGTGCAACAGATTATTACAGACTCCTCACTACCGATTAGTCTCTCTTTCAATTTGAGAGAGCTACAAGCTGCTGGGGTGAAACTAGCCATCTGGCATTGCTCAACACGTCTGCGCATAGTGCTGTGACTCACTTCCACACGGTGTGCATGTAGAGGTCGTTTGAATAGGAAATGGGACAGTAGTGCCGCCTGACGCAACTTTCGACACACTCGCTGCAGCCACAGATTCACGAGCAGCTGACGAAAGGAAGTCTGCTAGAGCAAATGAGGCAATAAAAAAAAAAGAAATGGAGGCTGTCACATCATCATCATAACATCATGATAAAGTGAGGGAAGAAAGGAGAGTTGCCATGGGGTCACTTTTGAAGGTGTCAATAGCGCATCCACGCAAATTTCACAATTTGTGTAAAATACCTTTCAAGCTGTTCTCGCTGCATGATGTTCGTGGTAATGGATCCCACAGGTTATCTCGGCTGCTAAATTTTGTGTCTGTACCCTTTAACTTCTTTCCCGACCATTGACGAGCGTAGTCGATATTTTCTAACAGTGACCAATGACCACTATAGTCATCGGTCATTTAATTTGTTAGAAAATTTCATGACTACACCCAAGAATTAGGCGTGAGCGAAATAATGCACACTATACTTGCCACATTTTTGTTTCTTGACGCTAGATGGCCGCACATCTAAGACATTTGTGTCCCAGCTTTAATTCATTGCTTTTTTTTTTCATTCTATTGTCTCTCAGTGAAGCCACCTTTCATTTATCATTTTCCACACGATTAGTGAATGCTATTGAACTGAAAGACTTTTACCTTTATTTACCAATAAGAAATCTTTACAAGTTGAGCAAAAAAATTTTTTTCAATGATCCTTGAAAGTTTTTTTTTTTTTTTTCTGTCGTGACAGGGTTAAATTGACGGCCGTCCACTTAGTAATTACCGCCTCACCCTACTTCTTTGTACCACTTGCTCAAACAGTGAATGTCGGTACTGGTTCATGTCTTGATAATAGGCTACAAACGACAATACAGCCTCGTTATCAAGGGGGATGAGGGTCTTAAAAAGTTTATTTGTTACATTGTCATGAAAATTACCATGCATGTGTATCGCTGAACGGAGATTTCAAATGTGCAAGCAGATTTCAAATATCTCATTTAAAAAAGAAGTAATGACAAATTTTCACATTATAATTTGGTAATCTCTTATGGGTCATTATGGTAACTTTCAATAAAAAAAAAATTAGTTTTCAAAACTTCATAGTTCCTCTACAAGGTTCATCCCATGAACTAAAACAAACTAGACATTAAAACGGCTATTCAGAAATCGGGAATTCAGGATCAAGAATAATATTTAAACACGGAAGGTAAAAATGAGCTTCCAGTAGTCGACTGGTATTTATTACATTTATATCAAGGTTGGGCGAGAAAGAAAAGCTTTCACTTGCAGTTCAAGTGCTGTGGAAAAGAATGGAGCCAAGTTTGTTAAGATATCTTCACAGAAACTTTCTCAAAACTTTCGTAAGGCAGATCTACTCCAAGTAACAATGCCAAAAAAGTTGGGTTTCAAGTTTTAAAAACATTTGTAATTTCTTCTATTAAGCTTCTACCAAAAAGAAATGGTTTTCTGCCATAATGGAAGATTTTGCCAAAACATAATTTGGGTATAAATACCGCAAATCACAATTTCCGAAAGTCCAAATTTTTTAAAATTTTGTGCTATTTTAAAATTGTCATGGCCCTGCAACACTTTTTGACCATGATCGGGAAACGCTGCTGATCGGTAGTAGAGACTCTCGAGAATACTCGAGCATAATATTATAGCGCAGCACGCAGCACCTGGAATTTACATAAATTCTCAGTCAGCTAAAAATTACTTTTTCTTCTCTCGACAGTTAACAAAAGAAGCTAAAAATCACTTGTCAAAGCCGTTCTACCACTCATTGGCTTAATTGAACCGGGCATGTTCTGTCGTTGCAGAGATCGTTGTGGGAGGCCAAAACTTGTTCACGCGTGCGGATGCGATTGCACTGAAAAAGCTGCGTATTCGGGGGGGGGGGGGGAGGAGTGCTCTAGGTCACGAGGCTTGTGTGACGGGTATTTTCTTTACTCGTGTCATGTCTCCCTGCTTAGCTTCCAGCGCTTTCGTCGGGAGGAGAGAAGAGAGCATGCAATGGCAACATGCAATAAATCTTTGCAACTACGCTCGTACTGGACGGATTGATTCTAAAAATCTTTGCGGTGATGAATTTGTCAGGCCATAAGCTTTTTTTTAGTGAGCTCCTTTGATGGCTACTTGAAAAGTGTTGCAGGGCCCCTTTATTAATCGATTCGCTGTTTAGCACGCTCCTGTTCTTTCAAAGTTTTACGCTTTATCAGTCATACCTATGCTTGTTTCCACTATTCTACATCTTTTTCACACAGGATTTTGCGAAGACATGTCGTACAGAATGCGGAAATGCAAGTATTTTACTGTACTCTATAGAGGGTGCATTGTAAGAGTGGTGCGTGCTGTGGACCCTTGCAACTGCTAGCTACTGCAGTGGCGTCTTGTCCACGTTTACGTTGGCGCAGGCGTCCCAAGAGTGGCACTCCTTCTGGGGCACGTCCGCGGTCACTGGGCGTCACGCTGAGCTCAGACTTGGAACGCATGCTGGAGCAAGCAGCGGTGGCGCCGTCCAAAGCTTCAGGCATTCAAGAGGTGGATGTTGACGCCATTCTGGCGGAGCCGTCCGTTCAGCTGCCGCCCCGCAGGCAAGCCCACTTACCAAAGGCTGGCATTGCCATCTTGTTCTCTGTTACAGTAAAAGCTCATTAATTCGGGTTTCATGGAACCAGAAGAAACTGTCCAAGTACATCATTGGTGAATTGTCTACGTGATAGGGAAGCAAAAAAAAGCATACTAAATCGATGCACTTTAATTTTCTTGAGGAATATCTTCTACTCTGAAAGTTCATTATAACAAAGTTACATCTTTCACTAAAATAAATTTGTTATATCGGGAAATTCGTTCTGAAAGTATATTCCTACTGCTATATTTATTGTAAGACTGTTCTTCATTTACTTTGTTATAACATTTACTTCGTTATAATGACCGATATTTCATTATGTTCTGGTTTGCTACCGAGGTTTGAGTGTATATCTAGCACCTATTTTGAAAATTAGTTATGTAGGCTGCAATTTTCTTCATATGCAATATCACAATGATACCTCACTCTTGAGCCGAAACGTGCTCTGAATACATGCCTTATTATGTATCAGTAATGTGATCATAGATAGACTCCTTTCAGAAAGCCTGCAGCTGTTTCAGTTGTCTGGAATGCTGTTTTTGTTCCTTTGCGTCTCACAATTGCAGTGCTTCGCAGGTGGAGAATGCACGTCGACGCGTGTTTATGTGACGCATGTTTATCTATGCTCTAGCTCGGCTGCGGTTTTTATCAGGACAAGCGCGAGCGGGGACCACTGTGTTAAAGCCAGGTGATGGATGCGTGCCTCGCGCAGCGTTACTTTTAGTATGGATGAATGCTACAAGTGTGGCTGAGGCTTGGGTTAAGGTGGCCACATCTAGGCGTGTTGGAGCGTTGATAAAATTGCACTTCTTGCATTAGAAATGCGGCCGAATGGGATAGGTGCGCAGCAATGGTGCATTGCAAGAGTTAATGACATAGGCCACGGTCATGATGCGTTGCTTCACTTTGCCACTCACAGAGGCCACGACACCCCGTCGAACAAGAGCACTGTCGGAGAAAAGGGGTGTATATATGAAAGGTGCGATTATAAAGCCTCTGCAGTGTGGGACCATGGCACAGTGGATAGCGTGCCTGGAATCTGTTGTGACTGAAGGAGAGATTGTGGGTACAACTCCTGTTGATAGAACTTTTTCTTTCCATCATTTCCGGGACAGAAGCAAGTCGCTGCAGCCTTGGTGGCATAAAACACTTTCGTGTTAAAAAAAATATATAAAACTTCTTGACCTTTTCATAAACACCTCCCTGGGTGCCGCCATAGCCCTCCTTGGGCTGTGCGAATTGGCACGTCCCCTCGAAAATGCACTGACCCTTAGCCTTTGTACTGCCCTTAGCCCTTAGCCTTTGTACTCCCGCGCACAGCCCATCATGGCGGTGGGACAGTCTTTTTCACTGCTTATTGGAGATGGCTTTCTGGTTGTCGCAAGAATATGTTTCACATTGTTTCTCTTTTGGAGAAATCATTCAGGCTCCTGCAGTTTAGTCGAGAGTTGTGGAGATTTTAGTTCCATTTGGTGATAATTCTTTTTAATTGACAATGTACCAAACCAACCAATTAAGAACTTTCGGTTCAATTTGTGAATTTTTAAGTTGGGGAGATTTCATTGTACAACATTCTACTAAAAGATTTAAACACTGACCTATTTACACAGCAGGCTCAGTAGCTCATTAGCACAGACTGTGCTGACAAGTTTTTCGTATTGTGTACTAGTATGAAAGAGTGGCCTGTAATATTAATGCAATATGTTCAGTCTTCACTGCGAGCTGATTCTTGTAGCTTTAGAGATCTAGGCCCACTTGCTCATTCAGTTAGCCTGCTCTCTATGCACATGTAGATGTGTATTCTAAAGTTCAGCAAAAAGATCGTTTGATGTAGTAAGTGCACCTGGCTGTGAGCAGTAGCCTAATAGTGTTTCTTAATCTGATATGAAATACGGGTGTACTGTACAGTGTGTAGCTTGCTTGGTGGCTGTGTGGGGACCGGAAAGAATGCATGGACGACACAAGTGCAATATTCCCGATACTAAAGGAACCCTCATAAAGTGGGGAGAGAATGCATGGCAGCATGAAGAATTGTGCCTATGTTCGACAGGATAAAGTGGGACCGGATGAGTATGTTTTGGGCTTTGTGCTTTCTCCTGAAGTTTTCTGTTCTTTCTAAATAAATTCTAATTGAAATTATTCATTTAATATGTTCGCGCTAGTATATATTCACTTTGCTCTTCTCAGCCTCTGCAGATGTTGCATTGCTGTGGTTGTTTCACTTCACAAGTGCCTGCAACTCTTCCTCAATTCGCTCGTTCCTTTACAGATGTCTCGAGAAAAGTGCCAGCCCCCCCAGCCATGCTCGCAGGCTGCCCCTCGACACTGATTCCCTGGGCCTCCTCATATCGCGGTTGTCGTCGCAGGAGATTCCCGTTGTGCTCGAAGGATTGGGAGAGGTACGCTGCATGTAACATTGCTCATCAAAGTGCTTTGTTCCCGCTATTGATAGTGTGTCTACAACAGTATGTTCTCAGATTTAAAAAAAAAACCTACTCTGCCTGAAATATGCCTGCCAACAGTTCCCCAGCTAAGATTGATTGCCTTTCGATAAAGTGACTTCTACTGTACAGAGGGCATACATGTATCAAGTTCCACAAAGGTGGAATGCTCAATTCTCGTCATGTGCTATGTTATGGCTGGTAGTGCATCAAATCTTAATCTTTCAGCCTGGGCTTGTAAAAAGGGCCCTGTAGTACATTTTCAGCATGATCAGAAAACACTAGTAGACACCAACGAAAACACAATAGCCAAACATTGCATTATAGCACACCAAGCAGCATTTCGCAATTCATTTTCAGTCAACTATAAATTGTTCCCTCTTCTTTCTTCAAATAATGCCATATGACTGCGCAGTGTCCCCAACTGCACGACCATCAGCCGATTTGAGCAGCGTGAACTTCATAGTTACTAAAGCGGCCACATGCCTGCCCGTGCAATCCCACTGCAAGATTGCTGTGCATTCAGATCATGACAGGCATGCAACATCATTTTGTTTGTTTTTTCCCATACTATTCCTCCCACTTAGCTTTCAGTGCACTCGTTGGGATGAGAAAACAGAGAAAGCAATTGTAGCACGCAGCAACTATCCAACTCCGCTCTTACTTCGTGTATTCTAAAAATTTTGCACGGCAGTTGATTCGCAAGGCAATCGACTTCCTTAATGAACTGTATCGATGTTCTCGACTGGGCTATTTAGTGAAATTCAATATAACTAGCAGTGCATTCTGGCACATGGACGAAGAACAGTCGCATGAAGACAAATGCTTGCCTTCGCGTGTCTCTTTCTTGTGCGTGTGTCAGAGTGCTTTGCAAGTTTTTACGGGTCCCTAATGAAGCCGTTTGATAGCTACTTGTTGCAGGGTCTCTCTTTAAAAAGAAAAAAAGTATATAGAAGTGAGAAATATCAGTTTAAGTAATCGTTGCATGGTTTTCTGAAGGACAAATTTCTGGCACTTGTCCTTCTATTCTGTTTAATCTTTTAACTTAGCCTTGACCAACAAAGCAGTTGCAGTTACCTAGTAGTTCGAAGTTCAGTCTTACTTAGATTTCTCTCTACTACATGTATAAATATGAGCTGAGCTTGAGAAGCATTGATACCTGGGAACTTCAATGCAACTGATTACTTTTGTACAACATGGCTCCGGGACATTGATTTTGTTGCACACTGTTCTTACATCATGACCAGTAATTGAAGCGCTGCTCCAAACAGCAATTTTTGTTTGTACAGTCGAACCTCGATATATTGAACAGCCCGGCGATTGCAAAATAGATATATCCAGAATTCGATATAAAAAAAAAAGTAAAAAATGCGTCACAAACTTGTGGAAAATGATCACTGAACCAATCGTGGTGCAGTTAGTTGAGGATTCAAACAAAGCATTCTTTGCATTGGCTTAAAATGCTGAAAAAGGGTAGGCCGCTTTTTGTCGGCAATGGCGTGTTTCATGACTGCATCCTCAACGTAATCCAGGCGATCCACGAGTGATAAGCCGGTGCCTTCAATCGTGCCGCAGTGGCGGCACACAATGGCCAGAGGAGCTATGACCTCGGCTAATGTAGGGAGCGGGGCATCGTCAGCGCTTGCGGAATCCATCTCGGCAACGTTTTCATATACAAAGTCGTTTATGCACATGCTTTGCTGCTAGGTACCAACAAAGCTCTCCAGCTTGCTCCTCGTTTCGGCGAGCTCGCTCTCTAACTGATGCCTCGTCAGTGCAACCAGCGACTGCTTGACGTTATCCCACGATGCTTTCAGCATTTGGATGGCGCCCAAAAGATCGATCTTCAGGTCTTGGCCCATCCATAGCTTGACAAGCAAGACTTCGATCAACCCACGCTTGTAGATTGGCTTAAATGTGCGAATATGCCCTGATCCAACGGTTGCAGCTTCGAAGTGGTGTTATGTGACAGAAATACTTCTTCAACGTTGCTCAGCTGGGCATCGGTGTGGTGTGCCATGCAGTTGTCGACAATAAGGCATACCTTCTTTCCTAGACGCGCCAGGTCCGAATCCCATGCCTTCAGCCACTTGACGAACGTATCCCTCGTCATCCACGACGACTTGTTTCAGGCATAAGACACCGGAATATTGGGGCAGTTCTGCATGCACCTTGGGGTTTGAAACTTGTCAATTACAAGTGGCCGCAGCTTCGTGCTTCCATCCATATTGGCAGCCAATAAGATCGTCACACGGGCCTTGCCTTGCTTGCCCCCGTGGCACTTGTCCCCGCGAGTGTCCAGCGTTTGTCGCGGCAGCATTTGCCAGAATAGGCCCGTCTCGTCAGCATTGAAAATTTGGTTCGACTCATACTTTGCGAGAACTTTGGGCCACTAGTGATCAAGCCACTTCTGAATTTCTTCTTCATTGCCGTGCTCACTCTCTCCCGACACCATCTTCCCAACAATGTCGAAGCGAGTCTTGAATCGTTGGAGCCAATTGCTGCTCGCACTAAAATTCTCGGCGCCGAGATTGAATGCAAAGTTCTGTGCCTTCTGTTGCAAGATTGGTACCAATATAGGAATAGTTCAGGCCCCTGCGTTTATAAACCACTTGTGAAGCGCCTTCTCAACATCTTCGAAGGCAGCTTTGTGTACACGCCGTGCGCCGGAGCGCCGACTCTTTTCGGCCTTGGCCTTTATGTCGCCTTTGTCTTTGAGGAGAATACTCAATGTGCTGCGTTCTATGCCAAACGCTTCAGCGACGCTCCAGTTCTCGCCATCCTCGACGCGCTTGATTGCTTCTAGTTTAGCAGCAAAAGTCAGATTTGTCCATTTCTTAGTGTTTGCAGCCATCGTTGCACGATGACGTGCGACAAGCCTAACTTCACACACACGAACACAACGAGGCCAGACGAGGCTACGAGCACAACGATCGATGCGACGACGGGGAGGAGCTAGTCCAACAAGTGCAATATGTCAACCCGTCGACGCTGCAAGAATGCGGCGTGCGCACGCCGCTACGTTCAAGTGGTGCTCTCGGCGCCATCGATGTGTGCAGTGGTTGTAAATGCCCACCGCGCTGCCGCTAGTTTCAAGAGTGTTGCGAGAAAGCTCGCCACCTGTCAATGGAGCACGGGCAGTTTGGCGTGGCAGAGTTCAATCTATCCATTATACATCAAACATCGTCTGAAATAAAAAAATTAAAAATCTATGTGCTTTCCAGTGTGATATAAGAACTGTTCGATATAGGCAATAATTCATCCTGCTCCAGAACGACATTGAGAGAATGAGAATGACGAACTTTTATGGTTTGACTGACTCTCCGAGCGAACAAAACGTTTATTTGATCTTTTGCGCAAGAACATCAGTGAATGGCATTCTTGAGGCGCTGCGTTAGGGTGCCTCGAGCGTGCAGCGAAGGTAAAGCACTTATCGCGCATCCAAGAGTGGTGTTCAAGGTGGAAAATGACATTAAATGCCAATAAATACATTCATGTTACTTTCACGCGTAAATAAACCAAGTTAGCTTCAGAGTATGTAATCTGTAATAGTATAGTAACACAAAAATCGCATTATAAATACTTAGGTGTAACATTTTCAGCCGACTGTTCATGGAATTCACACGTTGATTCAGGAAACTGAAAAGAATCTGTGTGGTGAAAAGAAACTGAAAAGAATCTGTGTGTGAAAAGAATCCCAGTGTGGTGCTAGTGTGCTACTATTGTGCAGCATTACTAGCTCTGATTTCATATGTGCAACAAGAATTGGCATAGTGAGCATATAGCTCATTGGGGTGTTGTTCCTTCTCAGCTAGACATGCAGGCTAATGTGGTGAAATGTGAAAATGAGCAGAATTGCTTTTATGCTCATTTGGCAACAGTTATATACGTAGGACTGTGGTCACTCCTAAAATGTGGTGCTCAGCTTTTCCAGTTTGATATGATTTCTGCCACCAATACTAGTATATTTAGTTGTAGTTCATTTCACAGCGCATTTTTGACAACCTGCCATTGTTTGCTACATGAAATTTACATTGATTGTTAAATATATTTCATAAGAAATATCAGTATTTACGAGATGCTTTGACATTGCTCTGAACCCCAACTAATGTATGGCAAATTCTGTATCTGCTCCTAAAACACCAATAGCTGCTCTGAACCAACATTTTTTTTCTGCCCCGAAAACACCTATAGCTGCTCCCAAACAGTCCTTTTCCTGCTCTAAATTATGCTTCAGAAAGTAAAAAGGCTCTTCCATCACTGCATGATGCCCTCTTCTCTTTGCAGTTGGACACAGTGCTTAGTACCGACAGTGGTTCTGCGCTGCTGGGCTCTGCCGACCAGCTGGTAAACATGTTGTCCCTACAGTACCGGTTGCTCTACACCAAGCACATAACAGACGACTGTATCGCCAAGGCAGACGTTGTCGAGCTGTACAGCCGGATTGGAGCTGTGCTCCTTAAGGTTGGTTGCATTGTTTCCACTGTACAGGCACTGAATGTTGTAGTCTGAAAGGAATAGACTAGAGGTGTGTGAATATTTGACATTTCAAATATTCTTTAGTAATGTTTGCCATTTGATTTGATTGTCACACAAGTTTTACTTTTCTAACTGTTCTAACGTCCCGAAAAATTCGGTCATCCGATTGGCGGTGGCTCCTTCAGAGTTTTAATAAGCTTCACCCCCATTACACTCTCGTATTGCGGCAAAGCTGCCTTTCAGGCTCTGTTATGATCGTTGATGTATTGACTCAAGAAAAAAAAAAAAATAAGGGTTAGAAGCAGGTGGGAGGGGCCCCTAGTCTCGGGCTCTTAGAGATGACAAATGTGGCAGTAGTGTAATCTTGATTAATGCTGTTTCAGACCTGAAGTTCGGGCAGGAAGGCTGAGAAATTAAAAGCCGAACAATTTTAACTTCAAAAATTTCAGATGTTCTTATGTATTCACATTTACGAGGCAGATTTGGTACTTCTGTGCCATATCACTTGGACTTCCGTTGAAGTTGAAAGAGGCGGAGAGGCTGAGGAAATAGCATCTTTGCCTTTCGCATGTTAAGTGTTGTCCGCAATACTGTGGTTGCTCCAAATCATGTGCATAACGACAATTCAGCCTCGTCATTGCCTCATTCTTGATAAGACAATGGCAAAACACTGCCCACCCAGCGCTTCATCAACCTAGCCATAAGAAACACTTTTTGTTGCTGTCTCATAAGGATATGCTTAGGAATCCTCATCAACTCTTTTTTTTCCCTGCAATTTTTCACTTTGAAGTATTCGAAAGATATTCAAGAAATATTTTTAAACTATCCAATTCGATTCACATCTCACTTTGCTATTCGAATTCGCTTTGCGCCTAAAATTTTGCTATTCGCACAGCTCTAGTACAGGCACAAGATTTTGAAGGCAGGTTAAGTTGCCAGATATATTTTTGTGGGTCCACACACATTGTCTACAAAATATTGGCGATTAATATAGCCGTTAGAATGCTATGCACTGTTCAACACTAAAGTGAAACAATAAGTTGCAGTAATCTCTCGTTAAGTTGAAGCCATCAAATCCAGAGAAAATTTCGAGACGAGTGATATTTTGAGTTAAGCGAAACGCAGAAAGTGTTTGCCCAGGTCACTGTAAAAGAAAAGCCAGTGCTGCAAGGAAAAGCTGCACTGCACGACAGAGCTACCATAGTAAAGGCACAAGAATTTGCTGGGGAAAAATATTAACGTGGATAAAAAAAAATGCGTGATGCTCGCCTGTTTCGGGTTGGCATTCAGTTGGAGAAAAGCATTCTCCATTTGCTCAACTTGTCGCATGAGCCGTTGGTCGTCACCGCTGCATTAGATCTTGAGAGTTGACAAAGGGATGCTGAATTCTTTGGCGATGCAAGACTTGCTTTGTTTTTCGGCTGCCTTGTTTTTCACATTGCTTTGGGCGGGACATCTTGGTCAATGTTCGGAGGCATCTGTTGCACAGGCCACTCACAAATCGGCAAAACTGAACTAGAGGTGCATGGGGCACAGATCGTTGGGAAAACAAATACCAGCCCTAGCACATGCAAGGGGGCTGGGTTGTGTACTGACGGCACTGACAGGTGCACGCTGCACACGCCGCCGCACCGCGCATAAGTCGCAGGCAGGTGCACACACGTGATCAATCCCACAGTTGCTTGACGAGGCGGATAGTAAACGGCTGCATCGGTGAAAATTTAAAATTCGCCTTTCACTAACACCTGTGGCCAGTGTACCAAGAGCTAAGCATTCGCATGGAGACCTCGTTTTCTGTTGGGAGAAGTGGACGTTGCCTTCTATCCGCCTGGCTAAAATTCTGAAATATCTGCTATCCCCTCCAAAAAACGTTTCGAGATAAGATGGGGCAAAAATATAGCACCCATCATAGGTTAATGAATGGCGAAAAAAAGTTTTCACTTAAAAGAGATTTCGAAATGTAAGAGTTCGAGCTAACGAGGGTTTACTGTAGTTTTGGTGTTAAAGGTGTTTTTTAGAGAACTATATTAGGCTTTGTTAAAAAGAATTGATTACTGTTGCTGTAAGCAACCAATCACTGAATTTCAGCCCATCCTCTGCAACACCCTGTTTTTTTCTCTTTTTATCTCACACTTGTAATCTCGTAATGTTACTTGATTGAATATTTGTTCTGCATCTGTTTTCATGCCCCTGTTGCAGTGCGAAATGGATTGCTTTTTCAAAAATCAAAGTTGATCCACAATAACTGAACGTGCAAATCCTTGCTTTAGTTGTTAACCTTGTTGGGGTCTCGATATGCAGAACGTCACTCCCTTGGAGTTAATGGACACAGCAGACACGGTCGGACCAAACCAAACGACACACACTTATTTAGCTACCTTTGATCGACGATATTGTCAGCCGAATTAATATAACATAAATTGTGATCCACACGCTAAACCACCTTACACAATAATACGCAACACTCCAAAACATGACAAACACAATAACACACCCAAGACGGTGTTGCCAACGCTCGACTCACCACGAGGGCTCCCGGCATGCAACCCGTGGCGCCGCGCACCGGGGACCCACATTAGAGAGAGCCATTCGCGACAACCGCCACAGTCAAAAACGACTCGCTATTCACTTCTTTCTCCTGCACCACCACCCAGGCTGGCGGCCAGATGTCACCGCCGGCTATACCGATATAACCATGATGATGGTGGCGTTGATCAACGCTCGCGAACAGAACGCTACCTATCTCTGAATAGTTGCGACTCGGCTTCTGCACGAGACACGTGCGCCACGCGGCGCAAACAACTTTACAGGGGGTGTCAGCGGCCTCACATGTCCCCAACCTTAATTCAAACCATATCCTGAAAAGCAAAACATGAAAAAGAAATCAGCTGCATAAGCTCTAACAAAAAATGACAGCACATGTCCTTACATAAGGTCTGTGCACGGCACCGCTGTCGGTCAACACTGCTGCACTGTCCGGCTCAACGACTTCACCTCGGTACCGGTCCTGCAACAGTAACGTTGCCGTCGGTGCGACAAACTCACTCGCGCCGACATGTCTTCGGGTTGCGACCAGCGCTCATAAGGGCACTAGACTGCAGGCAGTTGCACAGATCTCGGACATCTCCAATGCTCAATCTCGCGACCGCATTCCAGACCAGCGGCGAAGACGATATGCAGAAGACAGCCAGCCGCAGGTTACATCACTCCCGCGGCGTTCATTCCAAAAGGCTCGACAGAACAATGCAAGATGGCAAAGGGATGGGAGCGTCGGGCTCCTCGCCCATGTGGTACGATGGCCAGTACTGCTAGCTAATACATTGGTGGCGATCGAGACGCCCAGCTCAAAAATAAAACTAAGGTCACTTTTTCTAACTCGTGCATCGCAAGATAAAAAAAAAGTGAGCGAATCGGAGTGCAACACCTCAACAACACGATCCGCCTAGTTGTGCCACGTGCGACAGGCAGCTGCGTAGCGCCTTAGGCCTAATGAATCGCTTGACAACAACCGGCATCTACCCAGCCTAGGCGCAGAAGAGGCAGCCGCAAGGAGACCCCCACTCTTTAAGGTGGCCCTATCGCTAGCCGCACACAGCAGGTTACCGAGTGATCGGCGTTGAGCCGCAATACCAGACAGCAACGACACCTGGCTCCCAGAGCACAAAAAGATAAAAGCTATTTACAGAAAATCGAACCACCCACGAGGCTTCTATACTCACTCGCTTCAGGCTTGGCCGTCAATCCACGTGCTCTGAGCTTTGCTCACCCCAGGATGCATACCGCATGGCTCTCGCACATACTCGACAACGTTCTCGCAAACCAACGACAACCAAAAAAAACACTTGCGAGCAGAAAAAAATAATAACACGTCACAACAACCTATATTCTCGCTCTCAGCAAAGCACACCGCTGACGCTAACAAAGAAGTCCCCCTAGGCCTACTCTACCCTGGCTCTAACAAAAGCTTGTACCGAACCGCAAAAACTGTCGTCCGATGCTCCAAGAGCTTCATGTTGGGCGCCAGTGTGAGGTCTCAAAGTGGCGAGCGGGTCACAGCAGACACTGTCGGGACGAACCAAGCAATACACATTTAACTACTTTTTAAACGGCGATACCATCAGCCGAATTATTATAAAATCAACTGCGATCCACACACTAAACAACCTTACGCATAATTACACAAAACTCAACAACATAACAAACACAAGGAGGCAGCGCCAACGCTTGACTCACCACAAGGGCCCCCGTCAGATGGCCCATCATGCCATGCACCGGAGTCCCACTGCGAGAGACAAACATCTTCGCCAAACGCCACTAGAGAAAAGGCCTTGCTCAATTCTCTCCTGCTGCCACCCAGGCTTGCTGCCAGGGTTAACCGGTGCTGCTACCAATATAACCATGATGATGATAGCAGTGATGAACGCTTGTGAACATAACGCCACCTATAGCCGAGACTCCGAAACATGGCTTCTGTGCGAGACACGTGCTCCATGCGGCGGAAACAACTTGACACGGGGGTGTCAGCACCCCCACAACCTGTGCAAATAAATCTGCAGCAAAGATAATACTCAAAAGCCCGTCTCACCTCCCCCCTTTTCGCTGCTTTGCTCTGACACCATGGCACCTTTTAGTTTACTGGCACCTTTAGTGATGCTTCTATTTATGTATAGGAATCCAGGGTTGCTGGTGAGGGGCAAGCTGGCACTTTGTGTTCTACAGGCATGCGCAGATGTTGTCTAATATAGACATCTCAGAAATCTACAGGTGCGTGCCTTTATCAAGCTTTACAATCCCTGCACTTCTTGCCAACCTCTGTCTCTACAAACGCTGCATGTTTCGAGGAGTGCTTTGGCTACTATGTATTTAACATGCTGCAGGGCGTGTTTGTGTCAAGACGAACGGCGAGTTTGCTGATGGGAGGTTATGTGCTGTGTACAAATGTTTTCTCCACATGGGAGGCAGTGCGTTACAGCTTTGCTGTTTGTATAGTTTCCGCCTGGCTTCTTCCGTGTGCCTGCTCTTAAGCATGTTAGGACTTGATTACTTAGAGTGCGCTGTAACAGCCATTCCCGAGATGGAAGAATAGATGTTTTTTTCATTCCTGCTTCTTTGCAGGTGTTTGATGGCCGCACATTGGGGCGACGTGTGAGCACTGGCATTCTCAAGGAGCTACTGCCTCAGCTGCTGATGGTACTGCTGGACAAGCGGATCACAGAGCTGCGCCATGGTCCTCACCTGCAGCGGACCGTCAACATCCTTGCCCTCCACATCATCCGCAACGGGAATCCCACCTGTGTTCTTGGGTGTGCATTTTTGCTGCATGCTCATTGATTATGTCCATGCATTCTTTTTTTTTAGTCTTTCTAAATGAACACAAAAAGGTGAACTTGGAGTAAGAGATTGTGCTCTTGACAGTTTTCCTGCCTTTTATAAACAAGGTTCTAGCAAAGTCGTCTGAACATTGTTAATAAGTTAATATTACGGTAACAACCTAAAGGTCATACTTTTTCTTTTCAAGTTTTTTTACTCTCTTCTGCTCAATTTTACTCATGCTACATATTGGCACGCTTGTATAGTAGTGGGCAAGCGAGACTATAGCAATAAATGGAAACGTTAAACTAGCAACGTCTGCAAACAATAGCTTAACACCACTGTCTCAATTCACAATAATGAAAAGACTCGGGAGGGTTGCTGCTCAGGCAAATTAGCCATCCATAATTTTAGAATTGTACCAGGTATTAAGACTGTACATATAAGAGAAATACGACACACTTACACACAGTAGTGTATCCGTATCCCAAAGGATTATGGCCACTAGCGTGGGTCCGGTGTTAGCGAGCTGCAAGGCACGCGTCAAACATCGCCATGGTGAGAACACAGTACTGCTCAAGGTCGCAATACTTTATTGTCTGCGGCAACACCAAAAACGCAGTACAGAGCCCGTTGCAAAGGCGCGGCGGAAAGGCAAATGGGCTTATCCACGCCATGGGCGAGAAGTACTACATAGGGGTGCTGCGAGCACGTCTCCGTGGTAAAAGTGATTCACAGAGACACCGGGACAAAGGTCCGGTTGTTCGAGCGAGGGCAAAGGCGCTCGCCTCGCCTCGCCTTGGCTTCGAAGAGATACGGGCATGCGTAGCTTGGCCATGCACTAGAACACCGTATTGCTCTTCGGCCTAGTGTCAGAAGGGGGGCGACATAAGGTAAGCGTTCGCCGCAGGTGCAAGGCTCTGTTGGCGAAGTCCGAAAGAGCCCCAAACAAAGGGAGCCGACGGGCGGAAAAGAAAAGCGTGCTTACCCCCCATGTCTTCTCTGGAGCGGTTTCTCTCGCTCTCGACACGCGCGCGTGAAACCTCCTGGGAGACTTGGCGCGCGGTGACACACTCGACATCCGCTACTGGGTGCGAGGGGTTAATACGTCACTCCCCGCTCCCCCAGCACGGATGACTGCGGAGGAGAGGAGAGTCGTGTCGAGTCGTGAAAACTGAGAAAGAGGCGGTGAGCTAGCCTCGATTCCCACAACACACACATACACACACAGGTGAAAAGTTGGTACTGAAATATTGGCTATTGGTGCTAAGCTATCACTGCGTGAAAGTCATGTTTCTGTCTAATATGTATTGCACTGCTACCCTCTACAAGCAGAGATTCTGCGAGGCTTCTGTGCAGTTGCTTGTTCCTCATTGTAGACTTTGCAATCTTGTGCTATTGTTTTCTTTTTGCTTGTTTTACAGGGCATTGATAACGCACCTGCATGACTGCTTGGGCAACGTGAGCACCCAGTCATCTGAGAAGTACATTGACCTGGTTGTCAAGGTAAGCTTAACGTCGTATCAAATATGGTTCGTTAGTTTGTTTACTTTGTGGCATGACATCATATTCTGCTTACTTTAACTGTCAATCTATGCCGTCAAACCCCTGTCTAATAAACATTGATGTAAGAAACGAATGGGTGTAAGAGACACCAGTGTGCGTACATTGAAACAGGGTTTGAGAAAAAAAATGCATACGTAGTACGCTGCTTATAAGAGACACCTTGTTTAAGATACAAGAATTGCTACCCGATCCATGTCGTTTATGAAGGGGTTGAGCTGTAGTTGCTTTAATGCTCTTGAATGTAGAGGTTTGAAAATAGTTTTAATCCTTATTACCATATTTACTCGCATAAAGAACGCACTTTTTTTTCTTAAAAAATTGGAGCACTGTTGAGGGTGCGTTCATTATGCGGGGCAGATTTTATGATAGCTTTTTTGGCGTGAGCGAAAAATGCTGTAATAGAAAAAAAAAAAGTTGCGTCACTTAGCTTTTCACTTGCGCGTAGACTGGTTGGAAGCAGGTTCTTTGTTGCACTTTACTAATCTTCGGTGGTTAATGGCGTTATCTTCTGCGAGCTGTCCATGTTGTGCTGTGTTTTACCTCTGTTCGGTGCTACCATGTTGTGGAAATCGTCATGGTCTTTTCCGAGTGACAAGGGATTTTTTTTTCTGGTTTTCCAGAAATCTGAGACACGATAGCGACGAATAACCCTTCACGAGAGCAAATCCTGTCAAATAGCACGCATGTCATTGGCCTTAAAGTTCTGTATTTGCAGGAAGTGATCATCGGTCCGCGTGGGCAGATTTGTGACCTTCACTCGCTCGCTGTGTTTATCAGCTGTGATGTTTCTACACTCGCATTCGTTAACCTTGCTGTGGAGGACAGATAAAGAAGACGGGGGACGTGCCACGTACGTATAGAAAGAAAAACAATAGGGCATGCGGCAACCGCGAAGAGGAGAGGGAGCAAGCCGAGGTAGTGGAGTGGGGTTGGCATAATAATTAAAAGCCGTCAGAGATCCAAAGGGTAAGTAGGCGCCCGTTGTCGGTTAGCGGGACTGCAGGGGACGAATGTAGGAAGCGCATTTATTATGCGGGGGAAAAAATCAAAATTTTGGCGACTGAAGTTGGGGGTGCGTGTTTTATGCGAGGAAATACAGTATTTATAAATTAAACTTGGCTTTCAATACTTCTGTATGCAACAAGCCAGAAGTTCAGGGAGTGATGGAAGCTTGAAGAAGTGAAAAGTTTGTGAACACTGTGTGTCACTAGAGCCAACGTTTCAACGAGGCTTCAAGGCCTCAAGGTTGCAACAAGCTTGCTGCCTTGAAGACTTTCTGAAACATTGCGGATGTTTCATGTTTGGCTAAGCATAGGCCAGCAAAGCTATTTTCTTCTTTTCATTACATCACTAACTTTAGCAAATACAGTGAAACCTCGTTAAACCATAGTTGGCTGGAGCTCTGAAAAAGTACGTACTAAACGGTAGTACTGCTTAACCGAAATAGTGTCAGGTCGCTCACTTACCTGTCAAAAAAAAGAAACCTTCAGGGAGTGCGATGAAAGAACAAAAAACGTGCAGTAATTTATTAACTTCGCGTGACAAAGTCTGTAATCGTCATTTGACGACGCGGCGGCCTAGCAGAAACGACAGCGGCCTCAAACTCGCTTATGCTGTAAGCCAGCTTTTCCGCCAGCGCCCTCTTCTCGGCAAACACCCGCATGACGCTGACGCAATGCGCAGATTCGGCCACTGTCGGACCTGGATCACCCGTGTTGTCGCTTTCCATGTCGTCCTCATCACTATCATTTGGCGGCACTTCGACAAACGAGGCAACAATGGCTTTGTCGGACATGTTCGGAGATGTCTGCACATCGCTGTCTGCGTCTCTGAAGTCGGGGACAGAAATGCCCTCCGTAACGCCCTGCCACTCCAGCACTTCAGCTAGCAAAGTTTTCCAAGCTTCGTCTATGATGTCCGAAGTCTGGTCGATGGTGTCACTGGCGTCATCTGCGTCGCCCGCGCGCACACTGAAGTCGGCACGCTTGAAGCAGTTTTGAACTGTCGTTGCTTCAACCTGCCGCCACGGGTATTCGAGCAGGTGAATCGCGCCAATCAGGTCGATGGAGAATAATTTGCCACATTCAATGGCGAGAAAAAATCTGCGCAGCAGATTCTTCTTTTACAGCTGTTTTACAGCTCGAATGATGCCTTGGTCCAAGGGCTGGGCAATCGCTGTTGTGTTTGGTGGCAGAAACGCCAACTTCACAGCCGTCAGGTTGCCCAGGGTGACAAGCCTTGTCTAAAATAATAACAAAATAACAAATAGCCGCAAAACGACGATCGATGAGGCGCACGTACTCCTCAAAGAGTTTTGCCGTCATCCATGCTTTGGTGTTGCTGCGATAGATGACCCCTGATGGCAACTGGGCACCTTCGAAACATCTAGGCTTCGCCGACTTTCCAATCACGAGGAGCGGAGTTTTGTCGGTTCCAGTCATGTTTACGCAAAACGCCACTGATATTCTCTCACAAGAGTGGAAGCTTGGGCTAATTGGTGCGTAGTCATATTCGCAAGATTGTTTCGGCGCGCAAACAATGTAAAGCCTGTCCCCTGTCTGACTCCCTGTCCTTTTTTCATTGTTCGCGCGCTGAAACAATCTTGCAAATATGATATTCTGTCTTTTGCATGCTTGCCGTCAGTGTATGTCTCGCCTTTGAACGCGAGCATTTTGTCTGGTATCAGCTTAAAGAATAGCGCCGATTCATCCATATTAAAGATGTCATCAGGTGCGTAGTCTTTCTAGATGTTCTTCAGCTGACCATTTTGCCACTGCTCTGCGCCATCCACGTCAGCAGCAGCACCTTCTCCCGAAACAGCCCTCGTGGTAATGCTGTGCCTCGCCTTAAATCTGGCCAACCAGCCATTGCTGCACACGAAGTTGTCATGGTCGAGCTGCGAGGCAACAACCAGGGCCTTCTCCACGAGCAGGGGTCCGCTGATAGGCAGATTTTTTGACCGTGCAACTTTTAGCCACTTCACCAGCACCTCCTCTACATCCGAAAACGCCGAACCGCGTAGCCGGCACCTGTTCACAGTTGCAGCAGCACTGCCAAGCAACTTCTCTCTGGAGTTCAAATTCCACACACCGTGGTTAACGGCAGGTGCATTTCGCGTGCCAGCACCGATTTTTTTTCATGCCACTTTCAATAGCACGAATTATGTCCAATTTCTCCTCTATTTTCAGCACTCGATACTTTTGTCCCAGCTTCGGCATGGCGCAAGTACGAAGCAGCACAAGCACACATACACAACACGTAAAAAATGGCGAGAGAGCTGTACGGCACTGATCAACCAGAGAACACCTATGCACGGCACCAAAGGAACAAAGAAAAGAAATACGCACACCGTGTTTGCGTATTTGTGCAAAGCCCCATTGCGTGGACAACACCAGAAGCCTAGCCAGCTGAGTGCTTCTTGTTGCACAAAAATCCAAGAGTTGGCGCTCACCAACACAGCCGCCATCATCATCAACACAAACAAGCGAGGCGTGTTTCGATCTCTGGGGCTTGCTGTTCTGTCGGGACGCCCAGTGGGAGACGACATGCCGCGGCGAGTGCGCAACGAAAATTGGAAAAACTACTTATTAACCGATACATACGCGATAAGCTGGTACCGCTTATGCGGATACAAAATGCATTATGTTCAATGGCCGCCGAGTCAGGGATTTGACTTCACTACTTTTAAAACGAAACTACTGTTTACGCGGGTACGGTTTAACGAGGTTTCACTGTATCCTCAAGCAGGAACCATTGATAACATTCTCTCACCCATTCTCTATCAATCCCTTGCGTTTCACTTTCACTCACTTACCGTATTTACTTGATTCTACCGCGCCCTCGATTGTAACGCGCATTCGATTTCCAGGACGAAAAAGAAAAAAAAAAAGTAGGACATCGATTGCAACGCGCACCCATTTTCCTTGACGGGAGAGAAAAAAAAGTCCGTAGAAGTCATCTTTTGCACATTGAGAACAAGTATTTGGGTTTTAATGCACTGAAGTTTCAAAAGATAAAACACAGTCAAACAGCCAGCCCTGTAGCTAAAATTGAGACCACTACAACGGCGTTACGAGTTGCGTAATAGGTCAGTCCTCGTCGCTGTCACACAACTCCTTATCACTGTCAACAGCCCAAAGCATCTCATCCTCGGTACCGTCCATGGCATTCGAGATGCCACATTTCTTGAATGCCTTGATCACCATGGCTGATGGTATTGCACACCACGCGTCCTTCACCCACGCAGCGAAGTCTTGCAGAGAGGCGCACTTTATTCTGTTGCCTGGCGTGAAATCATGTCGTTCATTGATCAGCCAGTCGGTGTAAAGCGCCCGCATCTTGTCCTTCAACGGCTTGTTCAGGCAGACATCCAGCGGTTGAAGTTCGGACGTCATGCCGCCAGGTATGACTACAAGGTCCGTATTGCACGCAGCGAGCTTGTTCTTGATCCGCTCGTCGAGATGGCACCTGAACGCGTCGAGCACGAGCATCGCTCGCAGGCCCAAACTGGCGCCAGGCCGCTTCCACCAGACGTGATGGATCCAATCGGCGACCGGGTCCGTCGTCATCCAACATTTCTCGTTGGCTCGCACGATCACACCACTCGGGAAAGTGACTCTTTTCGGGAGCGTTTTCCGTTTAAATATCAGGTTCGGGGGAAGCTTGTGACCATCTGACGTGCAACAGAGCATTGCCGTCACCCTAGTTTTTTCGTGGCCCGATGTCAGCACACGAACTTGTTTCGCCCCCTTCTTCTCGACGGTTGTGATGCCAGGCATGTCGAAGTACAGAGGCGTCTGATCGGCATTCCCGATTTGCCCAAGCAGGTACCCATTGTTGTGCCACAAGTTGAGGACGAACCTCTGAAAACTGAGCTTTTCTTCGTACTCCTCCGGCAACTTTTGGCATATGCCCGTTCGCCTTCGGAGGAAAAATCCTTTTCTTTTCATAAAGTTACTTAGCCAGCACCTGCTCCCTTTGAACTGGCTCCGCGTTAGCCCTTTTTCCAAGGCTAACTGCATAGCTCACACTTGGAGCAGTTCTGTCGTCACGGGCCACTGTGCCGCTCGCTGTTCAAGCACATACTCGGGGAGCAGCTCTTCAATTTTCGGAAACCGACCCTGCTGCGGTCCACTGAAGCCTTTACGTGAAGCTTTGCAGTCGACAATCTTCTGCTTCTGTTTCCGCCAGTCCCGCACGCACGTTTCAGGAACTCCGCACGACCGCAATGCGGCCCGATTTCCGTCCGTTTCTGCACACGCGATTACTTTTCTTTTGAAAGCTGCATAGTGGTGCACTCTTCGAGTCTTTGGAGTCGGCCCTTCTATGCTGTCGACGTCAATGCACTACGATACGACGAACTCCTCAGCACACGTATGAAGTGCCGCACATGGTAAACACATTGGCAGAAATGGCCGACGCGCCATGCCAACGCCTCCTCTAGAAAGATGCCTGAGGAATGCCTCACACTTCCAGCAGAGTTGGCCTGCCTTCAGTTTTGAACAAGCTCCGCGCAGTGATGCTCACGACCGACACTGTCATCACGGCGACGGGCGATACTATCCCAAGAGTTTTTCATCTGCGGCCCATAGGGGCACGTAAGTCGAGAGTTGTTCGAGACCTGCAATTGTGCACCACTGTTTTTGAGGCTATGCAAAGTGTTGCGCTGTTGCACCGTCCGCCACAGGTGACGCTAGGGACCGAGAACATTTTCAAAATGAAGGAGAGAAAGGGTGTGGCAACCGTTTTTTTTTCTCATGCGGCAGGCATCTTCTTAGAGAAGGCGTGGGCCATGCCGACGCACATAGGGGGCGGCCATTTTTGAAGTGTCGATGGCAATAGAATGACCGTATTCATTTTTTTTGTTTTGTACTCGATTCTAATGCGCATGCGATTTATAAACTCGCTTGACCGTAAAAAAGGTGCGCGTTAGATTCGAGTAATTACGGTAATCCTTCCCTTCGCGGCTGCAGTGCTTATGGAAGATGATGTCCTCTCTCGAGAACATCGTGGACGAGCTTAGCTTGGATATGGTCTTGTTGGACCTGCACCTGTTCCTGAAGGCGTACCGGGGATCCTTCTGGGAGGGTCGGCCTTCAGACACACCACTGCGCACCGTGCGCACTATCATCTACAAGCTGGTCGGGCTAAAAGGTCACAAGGTAAGCTATGTCGCACCTCGGAGGTTTAGGAAGAATTCTGCCGCTCTGTTGAGCACTGTTTAGTTAATTACGGTTTAGTTTCATATCAAGCTCCTCCTTCAAAACTACAGGAAAACTCTCTCAAACAAAAAGGCAATTTTGCAGTCTTGCAAGGAAAGCAAGAATTTAGCCACTCAGCATTATCTAGACCACATTTTATAATCTTTGCAGTGATGCCAAGTACAAGGCACCCCAGTAAGCATTATTGCATTAACAAAGTAATGAGGACATCAATAATTTAAGCAAAACTGTTAGCTGGCCTAGTTGGAACAAATTTGTCGTTTAGCCACTTTGTGCAAGACAAAAAAAAACGAAGGAGTATGAACAAACGAGCTTATTGGCTCGTTTGTTGGCTTATTTTGTAAAATACATCTGCTCAAGTAGCCAACATTATTTGCTCAATCTATTGAAAAAGACTCGCGCATGTAACCAACACATGCGATTATGATGCCTCTGATTAACATGTTTAGAGCAACATACTACGTCGAATGCACATCTGACAAACTGAAAAATAGTCATTGTTCATACTCCTTACTTTGTCCTTGTTTGTATCATGCAAAGTGGCTAAAATATGAATAAATTTAAGACTGCGGAAAGACGTCTTTGTCCTTTGATGGACATAAATGAGCTTTTGGTGATAACACAGGAACCTAATTGGTGCATGCCTTAGCTTGTGCTGTCTACAAACCGATCAGAGCTCTTTGTGTAGCTCCCCCATTGTAGCTCCAATTTACCGCAGTCGAAATAGGCAGATGAGAGTAATGCTTGGTCATTCATTTCACCATCCAGCTGCTGACGTACGCAGAAATGGTACCAGGTCAAGAGGAATCCTCCCTCGTGAATACGATCTCCAAGATGCTGAAGATGCATGCTCGCAAAAGTGCAGAGATTTCTGCAAACAGGGGTTTTTCCGACGACTCTCAGAACAAGGTATGCGTCACTACAGGTGAAATATTGCTGTGCTTCTCTTTGTATTGCTTTCTTGAACTCTCTATTCTTCTCTCACCGCTCTCTTGAGCTTCTGTTTGTACAGCTTCCATACATCACCCTCCAATTTCGCTTCGGGCTACATAGTCAGCCTAGTAGAGGGCTTTTAGTTTAAGGGTACACAGGCTGTAATCTTTCTTATGTTGTCCAAACACTACTGTGCCACAGGGAACCTAAAAGGGGACTTTTTTAGAACATAGGTATTTGAGTAGGCTTGTGCACTTTCAGGTTCAAAGCGAATAGTGATTTTGGTCAAATAACTTCAAATCGCATTTGAACAGTACCGTATATTGCCGAATATAAATCGATGGCTTTTTTTAAATGAGAAGCATTTCTTAGCGAACTTCGGCAACTTTGCATGTTTCTATCTATATCTATCTATCTATCTATCTATCCATCCATCCATCCTACGACTTTTAGCTCTCCTAACCGTTTCGATTATGGTATCGATACCAAACTTGGTATGGCATAACATGACTGTATGAAGGACATATATGACTAGTCATAACATACAAATCATGACATGGATGTCATGAATGTCATGATTTACATTTCATGGTCCTGCAGTTCTTGCGGTGGTTTCGTTAAAATGGCATGTTGCAAAATCGGTATGGTATGACACGATTGCATGGCGAACACAAGTGAAAGACCCTAACATGAAAATCAGTACATGCGTGTCATGTAACAACGTGACTACATGCCAATCTCATGATGCGCTCGCCGGCGTTTCGCTAGCGTCACATACACCAATTTTGGTATTACGGTGTGTGAAAGGATGATGAAGGTAGGTGAGTGGTTCAAATATGATAATCATGAGATGGGTGTCATGTAACAACATGACTACATGCCACGCTCATGATGCTCTGGTGGCCGTTTCGCTAGCTTTACATGTACCAAACTCGGTATTACGCGACGCGAATGGAAGACATAGGTAAATGACACATACAAACATATTAATCGTGACGTGCATGTGATGTAACAACATGACTACATGCCACACTCATGATGCGTTCGCGGCCGTTTCGCTAGCTTTACATATGCCAAATTTGGCGTTACGTGATGTCAGTGGACGAAGAAGGTATGTGACTGGTGCAAACGTGATAATCATGAGATGCGTGTCATGTGAGAACATGATGACATGCCACAGTCAAGGCGCCAATACATTTCAACGTGACGCCGGCGTTGCCACACCAGGCACCGGTCCTGCCATATACTCCCAGGTGTGCGCCGCGCTGCGTTGCTTTGACGCATGCGCGTTTCAGTGCATCTGGCGTCCCTCCCTCATAAAAAGAGGGAGACGCAGCGTTGTCTGGGTAACGCATCGGGGCAAAATGCAGCATGTCGTATTTCGCGTCGGTTGGCCCGACGGCAACCGGCGCGAAATGCGACCGGTCGCGCGCCGGCGTCGCATTTCGTGCCGGTCGTGCCTGGCATCAGACTAGAGTGCTTGCGTTTTGCCAACGTAGCGTTGCTGTGCCCAGCATGTGCGTGCGTCAACTCTACGTTGGATTATATTGGGCCCTTTATGGTGCGCTCGCGGCCGTTTTGCTAGCTGCACATATACCAAATTTGGTGTTACGTGACGTCAATGAATTACAAAATATATGATTGGTTGAAACTTAATAATCCTGACACGCGTGTTATGTAAAAACATGAGAACATACCACGCTCATAGCGTGCTCGCGGCCGTTTTGCTTGCTCCACGTATACTAAATGTGGTATCACGTGACATGAATAATTGACGAAGGCAAACGACACATCCAAACTATCAAAATTATCATGTCACGGTGGTTATGTACGACATCATTTAACTTCACCTCGTAACGTTGTGCTGATTTTAAAGTTAAATATCAACCTTTCTCATTCGTGCTTCGCATGTCATCGATTCCCAGTGTACGTGGGATCTGCATTTTTTTTTTTTTTTAGTAAAATGGCTTTCCAAAGTATGGGGGTGGACCTACTATCAGAGTCAACCTATTAGGGGAATCATCAAGTCGATATTTCCGAGATGTCTGACGAACCATCGTTATTCTCAGATTCACTGCTATTCAATGCATCGATAACATCAGCCGCAGAGGCAACGGAGTCGCGGAAACTGCCATCTTCCAACGCGTGTGCGTTGCTTCTGGAACCGTACGTTTTCACGATCTGCTGCAACGATAGCGAAACTACGGTGGCTAGAGGAGGAGGTATTGGCAACGGCGCATCAGAGATACGGCATTTATCGGCGTGTCTGTCGGGCAAGATTGGCAACATCGACACTCGTCACATACGGCTATGACAGTGCATTTGGCAAGCAAAGAAACGCGACATGAATTTATCACTCGCTAACAATGCAACATACGTTTGACGCGAAAAACTGGACATGCATCTCTCGCTTGCAAAAAACAAATGATCATCGTTCGCGAAAGACGTGACATGCATTTCTCGCTTTAGTGGACAGCGTGCCCTAACAACGCTTGCTGCCTAGGCAATTCAAAAATTCAGATTTCCCGCGAAGCACCTTGGGCATTCCATGGAGTTGTGTGGGCTGGCAACACTCCACGAGAAACTAAACCACATGAGGAGTCGCATGCACCCCCCTCATGTGCCCATAAGCATCTTCACATCTTTTTGCGCTCACGTCTGTTTGTCATTTCTGCATTTCACCTCGCTTTCGAGTAGCAGTGTGTGTGATTTGCGAAGCTGCTCACTGGACACCAAAGTGCCACCTCTACACTGGCAATAGTACAGTGCTGCTTTCAAGCGCTAAGCGATGCTCTATGCAGTCGGAAAGCAGCATTAAAGCAGGTCTAAAGTATGATGTTTCAGAAAAGTGCGTGAGGGAATGGAGAAAACAAAGTGTAAAGATCTTCTTGTGTGCTGTAACACGTCGTTCCTTTCGCAGACGAAGTCTAGAGAATACCCTGCCATTAAGAAGGCGGTTCGAGATGGGGTTCACTACCAGAGAAGCAAGAGTCTTGAGTGTTTGCTTATGGTGATATTGAAGCAAAACATGTACTGTCTCAAAGGATATCTGCATCCTGCTAACAGAATTCAAACCGAGCTCTTTGAGTCGAGGCAAGCTGAGTATGCCATGTTCTGTCGCATATAGCTTGCACCACATATAGCCCATGCCCTGAATGTAGCCCAACAACAAACTGGAAACTTAAAAATTTTTTTAATCCCCGCGTGTTGTTTCGTGAACTTAATTTGAAAACCAAAAACCGGACTCTCACCTTGCCTTTGATATTTTTGTGTCTTGTATGTGGCAGCTTTTAGTTAGTGAACTACATCTGTAAACCCCGATTACACACATTCGGTTTTTGTTTATTTTAATCAAATCTGACACAGCTAGAAAAAGCTAACATGAACTTCCTTTCCCCTCCCCACTCCTCGCCCTTTCCCTCAGAGCAATGACGAATCGGAGCAGAAGAGTGTTCACCAGCAATTTAAGAACGTGGTGGTCAAGTTGAACGGCGAAGACGACTTTGACGAGGTAGGCCTGACTGCCTTAACACGGTCTTAAAACAAAAACCCCTTGCGGCCAAACTCCCAAGAACTCTTTTGGCATTCCATTTTTAAATTTTTTATGTGCTACGGACACTGTGAAAGACTGTGTCTTGCCAAATGGAGCCTACTGTGATAAGCTAGAACGTCTGCCCACTTTTTTTTTCCCTACTGCTTGTGGACTGCTACGCATCGTGTGTATCCCATGTGTGACAGCAAGTGTGCAACATTAATGCTTGACCCATTACTGCGATGGGCATGCAAGGTTTGTATGGTAATCATGCCAAGCATACTTGGTACTGCATTTCTTCATTTTTAATCGTGGAAGAACAACTTTTCAACATTGAAAACTACCTCTACTAAACAGACCCGACCTCACTGACACGAGCCATGCATGGCTTATGGCATCATTTAGGCTTGAAGCTTGTTATTGTAACACCATTTGTGGTGTATGTACTATTAGTTTTTTTTTATGTTTTTAGTAAATGGAACCACATAAGAAGACCCATTGCGACAAGTGCAGCCTCATTGTTCCTGCAATGCACACTTCTTTAAGGCTGCAATTGTAGAACTCAGTTCTGATGGTCCTTGAATGTATGGTCGCAAAGCATGATTCACCTAAGGATTAGTCCATATGTCATGCAGTACTTACTCTTTGTACAAGTTTCAACTATGTGGTAGTGATGTTGCAGAAGTGCCACTGAGAACTGTCATTGTTTAGGCCAAGCAGCACTATTGTTTGTTTTTCGGCATGGTCGCAGCTCTAACATGCACTGCACAAGTCTACACAGGTGGGGTACTGCACTGGATTTGCTCGCTATACTTTGTGTAGGCTCGTGCGAATATTCGAATGAATAATAGGGTATTCTAATTCGCCTTGTATTCGCATAGAACGTATTCGCATAGAACCAATAGATGCATATTAATCCAAATGTACCGCTTGTAAAGCTAGTTTCACTGCGGTGTAAAAGTGCTAAACCGTGAAAGCACCTGTCCAGGAGAAATTCGCTTTGCCGCAAAGCCTTTCTACAAATTTAAAGTGGCCCTGCAACACCTTTCGAGCAGTGTCAGAAAACGCTGCCGATCGGTGGTCGAGGCTACCGAGGACATGCAAGTCAAATATTGTAGCGCAGTACGTGGCGTGCAATCCCAATAAATCCTTAAACTCAGCTGAAAATTGTTCCCTTCTTTCGGCAAATGACTCCAAGCTTGGAAAGCATGTGTGACTTATTTTCTTTCCCCATGCCATCCCTCCCTGTTTAGCTTCCAGCGCTTTTGTCGGGACGAAAACGGAGAATGCACTTGCAGCGTGCGAGAAATCTTTGCAACTCCGCGAGTAATGGATGGATTCTAAAAGTTTTGGCAGCGGTGAATTCATGAGGCAATTAGCTTCTTTAGTGAATCCATTTCCTAGCTACTTGAAAGTATAACAGCCCCTTTAAATGAAAATATTACCTTCAAATCAAATAAATTTATTAAGCTTAAAAACTTATGACAGCGTATATGCTTTAAATATAATAAATTTTAAAATGTTATGTATTTTAAGGGTTATGACTCTTATCCTGCTGAAAGTCATATCCAGCTAGTACTCAAAGTTGTTTCAACTTTCTTTGAACGAAAAAAGAAATGGCGTTTGCATAGAGGCCCTATTTCAATTTTTAAAAAATATTGTGCAGGTTCATTAGGCCATGATAAATGTTTTAAATGAAAATATTACCCTCAAATCAATTAATTTTATTAAGCTTAAGAACTTATGACAGCTTATATGCTTTAAATATAATAAATTTTAAAATGTTACATATTTTAAGGGTTATGACTCTCATCCTGCTAAAAGTCTTATCCAGCTAGTAGTCAAAGCTGTTTCAACTTCCTTTGAATAAAAAAGAAAATAGAATTTGCATAGAGGCCCTATTTTAATTTTTAAAAAAATCTTGTTTAGGTTCGTTAGGCAATGATAAATATGCCCATCTTTCTTCATGCGTCATATATGCTGTTCAAATTCAATTCGAAATTATTTAACCAAATCACTATTCAGTTTGAATTCGCTTCGAGCCTAAAATTCACTATTTGCGGAAGCCTAATTTTGTGCGATAGTATTCCACGATATACGTAGTTTAATCCAAATCAACAATTTTTTTGCAAGGACATGCACTTTTGCGGGAGGGTGGTTAGCAGTACAAAGTGAACGAGCTAATCTTACACAAAAGAAGCTGCACGAAAGCCACTAGCGTAATTGTAGGCCCTGTGTCTGTTTCACAGTTTCTTTGAACTTTCACTTCCACATTACTCGTACCCTGTAGCCTATGAACACACTCAATGTGTGCTATGAAATGTTCTGTCTGTTTGAAGGCTTTCTATAGTGGGCTGAAAAAGACTATCATTCAAGTTATTATTCCTATCCTCAAGTGCGCATTCTTGTTCTACGTCACTACTCCGACTCACGAGACCTACAAGCCCATTCTCATACCTATTCAATTTTAAGGCACCTTCGGGAATAGCTTCAACCAAAAGTATGTAACGCTCATATAGCAACCCCCTGAAAAAAATCTTTTTGAGTTAGCCTGCATTGTTTCTTTTTTTTTTGTTTTGGTAAAACTCTTCATGGCTGTTTTGTAAATAGTCAAATAAACTTTGCGCTTGCCATGTAAGCAACCTTGTTGGCTGAATTACTGCTTTAGCAGCTTCCAGCAGATCAAAAGTAAAAGGCCATTGGGCTTTATGGTCAGCTTCAGAATAGTATGTTGTGCATATATTTTTAGCCCTTAGCATTATAACCAAGTATGGGATAGAGCCACCAAACACACGAACGAGCTGGTAGCAATATTCGCATAATTTTGTGCTCAACTGAACCACAAAATACTCATTATTTCATTATGTGGCTACATGCATGTGAAAGGGTGTCTGTGTGGGGAGCTTTGCATTGCATTCTTCATCAAGAAGAGTTGTGCAATGCTTTCTAACTTGAGCACATGGCATCTGGTGACATCCGGTGGTGTTGTCAGTGGTGCTGTTCACTCTTTTTGTGGCTCCAATTTTATGTAGGTTAAATACAAGAGTGATTGAGTATGCAGTGAAAGCTCATTAACTTGAACTCTATTCGTTCGAACTTGCGCACTAGTCCCGGCACAGCCCTGTGTGTATCTGTGGGGAAAGCTCCCGATTATGTGAACACATCGGTATACCCAACAATTAAATTGAACTGGGAGTTTCTGGTTTTCATCGCTTTTCACACAGTTCGGCTTGGAGTGAATCGTAACGTGTTGCAAACCAAACCAAATTTACCAGTATAGATGCGAAAGAACGAAAGAGCGGCATTTATTAGCAGATGAGAATTCGAACGTTGCGCTGGAGCTGTTTGGCAAATTGCAAACAATGCTCATGGAGCCGAGGCAAGAAACGGAAGAATGGGAAAATTACTGGTTACTTTTAATTTTGATTGCATCGACTCTGCCATGTAAATAAACGTGTTGGAGCAAAAGTGGCATCGCACGTTTCGATCTTAATCTGCTCAAGTGAATTCATGTCGCTGCTTGTGTCTGACCTATCATTGGCTGAACGATTAGTTCTATTCGCTGTTAGAGCAAGAGTCTACATGACCTTAATTTATGAAATTGCCTGCCAGAGACTTGCAGTAGCAACCAATTCCTGATAACGAATACAGAGATTCTTTGGGATCTGCCCTTGCAGTGTGGCAGGATGCTCGTTCATTGTAGCCGCCGCCTGCTAATTCAAACAATTTTTTAGTTCCCTTTGAGTTCGAATGAACGAGCTATTAATGTACTTAAATTTAGGTGTGAGAGTAACCACGGGTATTAAATGCTAACGAGGTGTTTCTTATAATGTGTCTCGTAGCTTCAATTCCAGCAACAAAGTATCATTAGAGTAGTTTGAACTAGTGACTTGCCAATATGACTGTTGTGTTCAACAGCCGATCGCTCGGTTGCATGTTCAATTCCTCGACGTGTTTGCCACATTTCAGGTACTAATTGTACGAATGATCTTTTACTGCACTGTTTGTGCACTATAAAATACGCCAGATATTGAACAAAAAAAAATTTACCCCTGTGCATCCAATGTGCGGTTTCACAACGTTGCACCCTGACGCATTGGTGTAAACACATACTGGGCAAAAAAACAAATTTTATTGTTCAAAATTAGTTCTTTAGGATAGCTAACTTCTCTCTGAAAGGTCGCATTTCTACCAATGATTAGTGTGGTGCATGCCTGAAATGCTTTGTGTTTAGGTCACAATAAACCTGTTCATGTACTGCCCCATTTTGTTTGGGATCTTTGTCATAGCATGCTGATTTATTGTTTCGTAGAGTAGCACGAGAAATTCCCTCTGACTTTGCAAAAGCCTTTTCTTTGACTAGCGCTACTTGAGTTATTCTCCCGACTGGTTGGGAAAATTTGCTTTCGATAGGCTGTATTTCATTCTTACAATTTGCTTCTCCCCCTCCCCTGCATATCATTTGCTCCCCCAAGTTGCAGGCTTCAGGGATAATTGAAAATGTGCACATGTGTGCAAAATAACAACATGGAACTAAACTTTACAGTTTTAAATAAAGACAGTCTGGCAGCACTGTTGGCCAGAAATGTGACATGGGACTTTTATTATTAATTTATTTTTCGCTTTATGTCCTTGCTTCTTGCGTTGCTGATTCCCATACTATTCAATGCCTGGGCACATGTAAAAGGCCGTGTAGGAAGGCATGCTCATGTTTGCATTGTTTCTTTAGTCTTTCAGCATTTGTAAGCCGTCCCTTTGACCCTGGATGTCATTCTATTTGTTTACATAAAAATTCACCATAAAATCGCGAAGCTAACTTGCATGCTTCAGGACATGAGCTTTTACACTGTTACACACACTTCTCAGTTCTTGATTGTCTGCTATGTAAAGCAATTATTGATAGACTATAACCATAGTAGCCTTGTCATAGAAATGACTTATCTTGACAAGAGCAAGCAAGGGACCATTGCCTATATGTGTGCGCAGCTGTATTTTTCATTGCTTGCCTCTTTAGCGCTGCGGCTGTCAATTGTGTACTTATTGTTAGTCAGACAGTGTTTTGTTTGTTTGCCTTGCATTCTATGTTTCTAAATGTCTCCACGCATGCGTGACCCTTTTGGAAGGTGTTCCCATCAATTCGCATTCGCTGTGGTGGTAACAGCTCTTGTATATGCGCTATGTTGTGAATAATAAACTTGTACATGGATTCCCTGGCTTGGTGGCTAATTGATTTGCAATTCACCACGAAATGCTTGATGCGCTAGTTCTGCCGATTTTGCTGAAAAGCTATGGGTGGCTTCAAAGTCATTTGAGGGGCATAAACATTGTTCACTTCACTGACTAGTTTTACGTTGGTTCCGGTGCCCTAACATATGCTGCTTGCAAAATGCGCTTTCGTTGTTCAGAACTTCTACGCATTACATTTTTTGGTGCGCAAGTGCTAAGACATTTAGTTCAGTGAAACTTCATTTTGCGTCTGTTTATACACTGCACACACATGAAGAGCTAACAACTACAATATGAACGGAGAGGAGGCAAGGAGTAAGTATGTCATGCATTGCAGGAGAATAACCACCTAGAGTTAACCCCGCACTGCCACATTGAACAGCACAACCAATTGGAGCATGTGCCCGACAACAGCTTCAGCCAATGGGAAGTTCGACCACAGTTCCAGCCTTTGGGGGGGGGAGTTGTTTTTCACAGATAGCTTGACAGGGTTGCTCAACGCAAAGCACAAGGCTTGATAATGAGACGTGCAAAAACAACTTAAATAATAACGTGAGCGTGCCATCGACTGATTCCGACATTTTAGCTTACCGAGAAAGTTGGAAAAAGACATGTTTTAAGAAAATTAATGTGCAAGCGAAATTTGCTGGAGCACAGTCTCGTCTCAACACCAATGCCTAGGTCATGAGAAATGTGTGGGCTAACCAAATTCTCAAACAATGACAACATTCTTTTTTTTTTCCAAGAACAGTGACTGAATGGAATAACCTGATTAATAATCAAGTTACACAACCTTCACTGTCTTCATTTGCTGCAAACATCTGTTAGTTATTTTCCAATATAACCTCTTTCATAATATGTATTTCTTTTTTCCGAGTTTTTGATTATTTAGTTGATGTTTTGTATAAGGCCCGTCTTTGTATGCGGAATAGCCTAAAACAATGTATTCGTTCGCGTAACATGTTTTTGTTCTACCTTGTTTTGTTTTGTTGCTTGCATTTTTTCGATAATATGCTGTATTTCCACCCTGCTAAAATCCCCTATGGGGGTTGCAGTATCTGTAAATAAAAATGAATGTGGTGCAGATCCCTTCTTTCAAGCTACATGGACTTTACGGGTAAACAAACAGCACTGGCATACAATAATTTATGCTTAAGCTCTTCTTTTTTTGCCAATGCTTAATAATTGTTTATACTAATTTTAATGTGCTTTTGGACACCGTAACAAGAAATTTGCTTTCACTAGTAACAAGATTGGCTCCTCCAAATTTAAACCAGCTTTACTCAGTGGCTACCTCAGTAAAGTACACCCAACTAAACACAGAATGTCCCTCCTACGAGGATTTTTGTTCCTAGCACTGCACAAGAGCAACGCTTCAATCTTAACACCCAAAATCTCGTGCTCCCATTACTGTATTACGAGTTAGTTTCCAGCCTGACCTATCGATAGCATGACATGCTAGTCTCCATGGCCCTGCTAAACCACTGACAGTTTGACACGTGTTCTTCAATCGTGACTCTTTTGGGGCAGTTAATTTCCTTTGGCATTATATTGCTTCTGGATTTTACTGCAGAGGCATCAGTGTATGGGTACATCTGTCCTGATCAATCGGATCGTGACCCTGTATTGTAGTTAAGTGCTTATCGAGGTAATTTTGCATTCACTGTTGTATAGAATACGCCAGCTCATAAGGAACACCTAGTTAGTGCTCAAGGTGCCAATACTACAGAATTATAACCTCGCACATGAGTTGCTGATATTTGCGAAGAGCTTGCTCTTCTTTCAAAGATTGTGTGCTAAAACAAAGAGAAAATGTTCATAAGTGCAAAAAGGGCAATTCAGGTTTTTGAATCACGAGTTTACATACCTGGTTCCTGCTACGATATGTGTAACAAATTCTTAAGCTAAGCAAAATGTATTTTACATAAGGTTTTCTTGTGTTAAAGCTGTCGCTTTCAATTGCTGTTTGTGAACCATAGTCAATGTGTAAAGTTTTTATTAGAAATGAAGCATCAGTAGTATGAAACCCAAGTTAATTTATGGCTGATTATCTGATGGTTTATTCGTTGAAAAAAAAAGTCTGGTAGTTCTCTGGTGTTTTAGCTTAGCAGAATGCAAGTCTTCTTGGAGTCTAATGCCTCTTTGTCTCTCTTTTTTTCTTTTCATCCTGTTTTAACTGTTAATGTAAAGCTGTAGTTTTGTTATACCAGGAATGTAGCCATAACACTTGCGCATTCTTGATTGGTTATATGCATTGCTTGTTTCTGCACCATTTTTCCACAGGATGAAAGGGCTTCTAGCTTGGCAGTCCTTTTTTTTGTGATTTTTCTGAAACATATGTGGCTTATGGTAACTTGAATTTGTACCCCATTTCTTCAACAAATACAGGCATAAAGTATGGCTCTCTCAAGTGCGGACGCCAATATTGCCAAACATTGTACTCTTAGCAAGCAAGCAAGCAATTTCTATAGATAAGCATTTTAGACATTTGTTCGTTTGTTTGTTTGTTTATGAAACAACCACAGCACCTTTTAAATGGCCTTAGAATTTGGAATACATCCAGAGCACTGATGTAATTCCATCCCCAATTCTCAGTTTGTCAGACACTGCCAAAGTGCATAACGGAGTAAGGTGTAAGCAATATTTGTTCTGCGTGCTTGTCATAAAAAGTACAAAAATACTTGTAGTAATGGGTATCCGACATGGTTGTTCAGTGGCATTGGCATTGGGGTGTTGAACACGAGGTCAAGGGTTCAGTTTCCCGCTAGTGTAGGCCACGTTCTGCCGAGGATAAACTACTAAGGTTCCCAATGTGGCATTTTTTTATAGCTCATGCCTTGACTCGGGATGGTCCACCTTACAAATCGGTGGTTTCAGTCCCGATTCAGCAAATCTTTGCCGGTTGTCTTGCTCTTCTTTTTTTTGTGTGTGTGTGTGTGTGTGTGTGTGTGTGTGTGTCTGCTCTATGTCGACACGGTATATTGTCGTGTTGTAGGGATGGTGAGGAACAACACTCTTGCGCAAGTGCAAGGTAGACATTAGACTTCTGGTTAAACACACTTGTCCCGGCTCCCCCCCCCCCCCCCTCTCCATCCACCTCACTTTTCTCGTAAAAAGATCAGTATTCAAAATGGGAAAAACAATCGGCTGCGAACTGAAGCACCACTGCCCACATTCAACAATGTACAGAGATGCACATCTAAATATCTGACAAACACCAGCAGTCTCTCTGAAACGTGCAAAATCATTTGTGTCGCATACAGTCGAACCCCTTTATGAGGACCACTGATAAAGAGACAAATTGGTATAAGAGACACCACTGTGCCTACGGTAAACTACTGGTTGATAGGAAAATGATGCATACGTGGAGGATTGCTTGTAAGAGACATCTCGTATGAAAGACGAGAATGGCTGCCCAGAGCATGCCTCTTATAAAGGGGTTCAACTGTATATGCAATCTAATACCTGAACACTGGCGGAGAACTGGCAACACTAAAAAATTTTGGATGCCGTAGGTGGGTCTTTTGCTTTAGCAATGGCCTGACAGGTATAGTACTGTACTGTGATACCTAGTCGTTGGATAAGAGCAAAAAGATGTGCTCATAATACTTACCCTGACAATCCACATTAGTAAAATCGGGGACTTGAAGATGTGACCTTCTTTTTATCGCAGCACTGTTGGAACATTTCGCAACTTATTCTCTGCCAGAATTTTATTTGTTCTCCTTTTCCAGCAAATTCTGGTACTGCACCGGCTGTGTAAGAAGAACCCAAGCTTCAATCTGGATCGGCTTCTCAGCACCTGTTCGCCGCGCATCCGTGAGATAGTGCGAACACGGCTAAACGAGCTTGAAAAGCAACCGCCAGGCTCCAACGTAGCGCACGTTCTTCCTCTGCGCATGAATGATACCAATCGCCACAGCTACTCCAGTAAGCAAAATGTTCAGTTTTGCACCTGCTTGCAACAATGTAGAGTTGTCGCCAATGCTTACTGCAGCACCATTATATGTACTTTTCCTGCCGTACAGCCAGCATTGCAAGCTTACTTGACGTGATGTAAAAGTAGAGAATACATGCCAGTCTTATGCGCTGAAGCCACAGTAAGCTGCAGGGTAAGCCACAGATGTAAACATTCCTATTGCGAGCTCTTCTTGGGAATGAAACCCTTCAGCTGCATGAAATGGCCGATGCAACTCTTATGCAACTCCTGCATATGTAGTAGACATGGTTGTTGGCCTGCGAGTGCCATCCATGCAAATAAGCATTGCACTGAACAGCCGTGTGGTGTAATGTTTCAGCGCAGTTTTGTGTAGTGCGAGGGCACTATGTACTTTGTTGTTAATCCTTTCAGGCGCTATGTACACACTTGTGTACACCACTCGTTTTCATTATTTGCATCAAGTATAAGCTAAGAAAGAGCAAGATATATTGTACATTAGATGAACCTCCTGCATGACTCATTTGTCTTAATTTAACCTCATTTTGCATTGTACTGATAAATATGATCACTTTTCTGAAGTCACTACCACGTTTGACCAGTCATGCAATGTGCCGCTTCCTGCAATGTAAAAAGTATGAAATTTTCTTTGCTCACAATTGACATAACCAAAAATAATTTGGCCATGTATTTCTAGCTTAAGATTAAATTCTATTTATGCCAAAAGTAAGCATCATTGACTTCAGAATAAATGAATATTTAATTAGAACGAGTTACTATGACCCAATAGATTTAACAATTATCTCATAAGTAACGTTGTAGGGATTTGACACATTTACAGATATTTCTTAATAGTTGGTGTCTGAAAGGGTTCAGTAATCATGAACTATAATTTGTCCCCTGAGTTACTCATCAAGGCAATGTCATCAGCGAATAGCAGGTTACTAAGGTACTCAGAATTAACTCTTATCCCTAACTCTTCCCAGTCTAGGGTCCTAAATACCTCCTGTAAACATGCGGTGAATGGCATTGGAAAGATAGTGTCTCCCTGCCTTACACTCTTCATTATTCGGATTATTTTGCTTTATTTATGGAGAACTAGGGTGGCTGTGGATCCTCTGTAGGTTTCATCCAGTATGTTTATGTAGGGTTCTGCAATGCCCCGATTCCGTAGTGCCTGCATTACTGCCGATGTCTCGGCTGAGTCAAACACCTTCTCGTAATCTATAAAAGCTATATATGGAGGTTGGTTGTAATCAGCGCATTTCTCTATTACCCGATTGATAGTATGAATATGGTCTATTGTGGAGTATCCGGTACGGAATCCTGCTTGGTCCTTTAGCTGATAGAACTCTAATATCATTTTAATTCTATTAGCTATTATTTTTGTAAATAATTTGTAGAGAATAGAGAGTAAGCTGATCGGCCTGTAATTTTTCAAGCCCTTGACGTCTCCTTTCTCATGGATTAAAATGATGTTGGCGTTCTTACAAGATTCTGGTACCCTTCCCGTCAAGAGACACTTTGTATATAAGGTGGCTAGTTTTTCTAACACAATTTCTCCGCTATCCTTCAGCAGGTCCGTTGTTACTTTATCCTCACCAGCGGCTTTGCCTTTTTCAATTCCTTCTAGGGCTTTCCTTACTTCCTCAGTTGTTACTGGTAGAATGTCGAATTTTCTTGGACTAATATACTTTCTCCTAAAACCATCCTGGTTTTTTTTTACTTTGGTACAACTCTTTGTAGAACTCCTCCGCAATCTCGACTATCCTATCCATATTGGTTATGACATTGCCTTCCTTGTTTCCTAATGCATAAATCCTATTTTTGCCTATGCACAAGTCTGCCTTTGCAGCTTTTAGGCTTCTGCTGCTTTTTACAGCCTGCTCAATTCTTTCCATGTTATACCTCCTGGTGTCGGCTACATTACGCCTATTGATAAACTTCCAAGCTCCAGTAGCTCTATTTTGTCGGTTGCATTTGAGGCTTTCATCGTTTGTCGTCTTTTAAGATTTTTTGTCTCCTGAGATAGTTTACCAGTTTCCCGTCTAGTGACTGAACCTCTAACTTCAATTGCACACTCTTTGATGGCACTAGTAATATCACCATTCATTGTGTCGCTAACGTCTGTTATCTCATTGAGTGCCTCAAATCGGTTCTGAAGCAAAACTCTGAATCCCTGTATTTTCCCTCTCACTGCTAGTTCATTCATTGGCTTCTTGCCTATCAGTTTTTGTCTTTGCTTTTTTAAATCTAGGTGTATACGAGCACTTACCATTCTATGGTCGCTGCATCTAATCTTGCCAACTACTTCTACATACTGTACAAAGTCCGAGTGTGTACACTGAATGAAGTCGATTTCATTTTTAGTTTCGCCATTAGGACTTCGCCACGTCCACTTATGGTTAGCTCGTTTTCTGATGAAGGTATTCATAATCCGCAAATTATTGCGTTCTGCGAACTCTACTAATAACTCTCTTCTGGCATTTCTAGAGCCATATTTCCCCACTGAATGGCCTCCGGCCCGTTTCTTACCTACTTTGGCATTAAAGTCGCCCATAAGAATAGTATACTGTGTCTTTACTTTATTAATGGCTGACTCTATGTCTTCATAAAAGCGTTCAACCAAATAATCATCATGGCTCGATGTAGGCGTGTAGGCCTTTACCACCTTCATCTTGTACCTTTTGTTAAACCTATTTATGATACTTGCTACCCTCTCACTCATGCTATAGTATTCTTCTATGTTGCCAGTGATAATCTTGTGTATGAGGAACCCCACTCCTAGTTCTTTTCTGTCAACTAACCCACGGTAGCATATAGGACGTGTCCATTCTTCGGCACTGTATAAGCTTAATGTGTCCTAACTTCGCTGAGCCCTATTACATCCTATTTAACACCCTCTAATTCCTCGAATAGCACAGCTAGAGTAGCCTCCCTAGATAGCGCTCTAGTATTGAAGGTAGCCATGTTCAGATTACAAGGGCGGCCTGCCTCAACGCAGAGATTCTTAGCATCCTCCGCTGCGTCGAAGTTCTGACCGCCGCCTTGGACAGTTGCTTTGCAGCTGGTGGGGGCTGAGGGCCAAGGGTTAATTGCTGTACTGCACCAGGGTGGCCAATCTTGCTCTGGTGAGGAGGTGTGCATTACCAGCAGATGGTCGCCAGTGAGGCCGCACCCCAGACCTTTTTTTTTCCTTCTTTTTTAACAATTCCTTCCTCACGCATTTTATTTATTTATTTATTTGTCATACTGTCAACCCTCACTTAAGGGTCGTTACAGGAGAGGGCGAAGAATTGAGCTGCACAAAATCAAATATTTGAAAAATCGTAAGATGAACTCTGTAACATATAGCATAATTATGCGAGAAATACAGTTACATGCTTTTTCACTCAATATATTTACAACATAATCTCTATGACCAACGGAACATTTCTAAGGAAACACATATGTGAACACTATAACTATACATTCTCAACAAAATGCCTATCGAGAGCAACCTCAAGATCACTCTCCTTTTTGCACCATATCGTTTGGCAATTCATTCCACATATTAATAGCATTGGGAAAGAAGGAAAATCGAAAGATATCTGTTCGAGCATGTATTGGTTGTATGAATGTAGTGCATGTTGTTCTTGAAAACCTTTTGTAAGAATGCTTTAAATAATCATCCCTGTTTATTTTCACCCCAGCATGCAGGATCTGAAAAAGAAGTTTCAGCCTTTGTTTCCGCCTTCTTAATTCTAGCGATTCTAATTTACATTCTTTTAACATTTCAGTAACAGAATCCCTTCTTCGATATTTTTTGAGCAGATAAAACGAGCTGACATCCTCTGAATGCGTTCTAATTTATTTTTTAAGACCTTTGGTGTGGGCTCCACACAGCGCTAGCGTATTCTAATCTCGGACGCACATACGTTTTGTAGGCAAGTAGCTTGACATCTTTTGTGGCTCGGCCTAACTTCCTTCGTAGGAAGCACAATTTTTGACATTCTTATTGACATATGTTATCGACATGAGGACGCCAGCTCAACTTATCTGTTATAGTTACACCCAAGTATTTAAAATTACAGACTTTCACCAGCATATTATCACCAATGTTATATGCAAACGAAAGCACTTCCTTCTTTTTTGTAATGTGTAGGTAAGTGGATTTTTAATGTTAATTTCCATACCCCATTTAGAACACCATAACTTTAGGGTTTGTAAGCACTGATTGATATTCACTTGATCTTCGCTGCATGATACCGGACAATAGATTAGGCAGACATCTGCAAATAGCTTAATTTTTACTGGTGGTTGGACAACTGATGATAGATCATCTATGTATAAAAGAAAGAGTAGGGGCCCCAATACAGATCCTTGAGGCACTCCCGAATACACCTTCACATTACATTTTAAGTATATATACAGTTGGTAATGGTTCGACATCTCTATTTGAACCGAATTTCGTCATGGCCTGCTTGGCTGCTGCGCTAAGTAGATGGTCTGTTGCACTTTATTAGCAATGTAGAAAACCACCTGACCACCTATAAGCTCCCAACTTCACCTGGCTTGTAGATTGCTTCACCTTTTTTTCCCGAGTTGTCTGAAAACCTCATTTCCCTATTCAAAAAAAAAAAAGGGCACCCTGTGTGGTTTCGAACTTCTGACCTTGTGAGCTTGTGCCAGATCAGTGCCTCGAATGACCCTTCTTTCCACGCATTTGTTCTCGCCCAACTTCCTGTCATGCTCGGTATTGACATTGTGGGTCTCAAAGTGTCCGCAATGTCAGTTTCGCTGATTTCGAGTGGTCGCACTCCTACTTTGATGTTTCCTGAAAACTGACGAGTTGTGCGCATCTGTTTTGCAACTAATCGGCGACTTCCATGTAATTCTTACGTTGAGCGTATACGTTGCGGGCGGTCGGAGTGCATGCAAATTAAACGCGAAATGTTTCTAGCTGCTAAAGAATATAAAGGCGCTGCCTTTAAGGCTGTATGCTATTTTGCTGACGTTTCGGGGTAGTAAAAAAAGAACATTCTGGTAAATAGACAAAAAGAAAACAGTAGCTCTCGGACGGTAGTCAGCTATATGTATAGACTACTGAACTGGACACGGAAAACAGAAAAGTAAGTCTGAAAATTAATATGCACTAAAGTAATGTACAACACTCTCGGCCAAAAACAGCACTTTGTGATACACGGAGAGGCGCTGGAAGTTGTTGAGGAATATAGGACAGGTAATAACCGCGGAGCCGAACCACGATATTGCAGTAACTAGAAGAATAAGAAAGGGTTGGAGCACATTTGCACACTTTCAAATCGTGACTGGTAGATTGCCACTATCCCTCAAGAGGAAGGTATACAACAGTTGCATCTTGCCAGTACTTACCTACGGAGCAGAAACCTGGAGACTTGAAAAGAGGGTTCAGCTTAAATTGAGGACGATGCAGCGAGCAATGGAAAGGAAAATGATAGGTGTAACTTTAGGAGACAAGAAGAGAGCAGAGTGGGTCAGGGAACAAACCGGTGTTAAGGACATCGTAGTGGACATCAAGAAAAAGAAATGGACATAAGCCAGACACGTAGCATGTAGCCAGGTTAATCTGTGGTCGGACAGTGATGAAGCATGAGTGTCTTAGCTTTTTCCAGCACCGCATATATTGTTTTAACATAACTTTATTTTCCTTAAAGACCCCTCGAGGGGGTATATCATAAAGTGGGTTAACATATAATTTTTTATTGCCACAAGTTTTTATCTCGAAAAATGGACACATTATCCATCAAGAAATGATGATGAGCATTCAGTGGTGACGACATCATGGGGAAAGCCATTCCAGTCTTTTGCTGTCCGTACAAATAAGGACATAAAAAAGGTGGTCGTCTTAATCCACGGCCGGGCAACTTGAAGTGAATGACACGTGCGGTGAGATATGCGGGCCGGTGGGGCGATGTAGGGATGACGGAGTTTTATTCGATTCATCACCCTTGCACTGCTCCCAATTATAAATCTTCATTTTAAGCTACCTCGCTAGCTGTTCTTAAATAGTCACCATGCTGTGGTTTATGTTCAGTTACGCCACATTTTCTGTTATTTTGATATTTACAGGTAGTCCTCGGAAGGGGGACATGTCAAAGCTGCCCAAGGACTACGTCCACTGGAGTCGGAAGCAATGGGCAACTCGCCTTAATTCAGTCTTTGATCAGCTGAATTTCAAAAGGCGCTTCACTGTAGATGACTATCCCTCATCGGAAGAAATCCCTGACGTTAGTCACTTCTAACACCACTGTACTTTGTGTGTAGCTTTGTGCTTGTATGTGTATGAGAGCTACAGTCTTGCTGCAGCAACTTATTTAGTAGCCTTGGTCGTGTTAGCGGTGTTTTGGCGTATCAAATACTTGCAAATACTTCAGAGAGGCTGTCTTCGTTTCCTTAGAATAACGTTTGAGACAAAACTATTACGTTTACTGTTTGGAAGAAGACAATTTTGCGGGCTCGTTTCTTTCTTTGACACATCGTTAAAATATTACGTGCTACGTGACACAAGCCGGCAAAAGAAAGTGTTCCAAACTCATCGTCATGGCAGCGGTGCTGACTAACACTACCATGGTTTGTATGCACATAAATGCCAAACAAAGTGGATGTTGGGATGGGGGTGACTGCCACCATAGCTCAATTGGCAAGAGTATTGGGTACATAATCCAAAAATAGCAGTTTTGGTCCCTCTTGGCGGCACGTTATCATTTCATCTATTTTATTTTCTTTGCTTGTACATCTAAACTAATACAGTATACTGAAAACATTACAATTAATGTTCCTGTTACATTCCTTGGCTGCATTATCAACTGGTTTTCATTAACCTTTTGCTGTTTGTAATGTGTAGCAGTAACACGTTTTCTTGAAATCGATGAACAGTATTTCATTTAACGTATAGTAATTCGCATTTACAGGATCGAATTCAGTTTCATGGGATGGATGTATATAATTGGAGCTCATTTCTTTTTCAGATACCAGGTTTAGATACTGTCAGTGCATATTTACTGCACTGTCCAAAAGCAAAAGTTTACAAGATGTGAAATTTCTGAGAAAGCTGCATTTCTTGTCTGAGAACATAGCCTGCAACTAAATATTCTAGCCAGTAGTTCTGTCCACCAGATTCCTTTCTTAATCCTTCCGCCACCTTACGGGTCTGCGCTAAACTCATTTGCATTACTTGTGTCCATGTGCTTTGAGTTGTTTAATTCGTCCTCGTGCTACCAATTGCTCGCTTCCTGGTTAGCTCGATTGGTAGAGCGATCATCCCATAAAAGCGTTGGGACTGGGTTCAATTTCCAGACCAGGACGAATTTGTCGGCAACTAAGGGGCTTTTTTTTTCTTTCTGGGAACTCTATACATAGATTTTCTTGTGGCTTTGTGCCACAAACAGGTAGTTGTGTTGAAAATGTGTCATTATTTCAATAACAGCTCACACTTTCCCTTTGCCATTGTAACTCACAAGTTATTTCGTTTTGTTGCAGATATTCAGTGAACCCCTGCACGTTACCGAGGCGAGGTATCAGCAGATGATACAGCGATCAGAAGAGATGACGAAAACAGCGTTGCAGATAATCGCCGATTTTAGGAATCGTGATAAAAGTCAGAAGGACTCCGAATGCTGAGCAGCAGGGCAGTCGAGTTCTTGTTTAGCAGACAGCGGACAGTTTGGTCTGCAGCACGCATTTGACGAATAACCTACGCATCCTGTGTAAATACGTGTTTAGATTAATGCCAGTACCTATTACGTATGTTTTTGTGGACATGCTTTTTGTTTATCTGCTTTTAAATGTGCTTTTAATCGTGTGAATAAATTATTCCACCGATGGAGTGCCGGTGTTTATTTTCTGCTTTGAAGGCATGAAAAGAATGTATTGGTGCTGAAAACTGTTTAGATAAAATATTTAAAATATTTCAGAGGGTTTGAGAGGTTTTATTTTTTTCAAAAATGTGAAAACAAGGACTGTGTTGTTTTGAAAAACTTTGCTGTTGTGGTAGTTTTATGTGCACTTTGACCTCTTGCCCTTTGTAGTCTCTAGTCCCTTGGCTTTAGCATTTATAGGTCAATTGACTCGAAGGTCATGCGATTGAATCCCAGAGGCTATTTCTGCATTAGATAGATGTGAAATTTTCAGAGCCGCCCTCTATGGCATCCTTCATTTTCATGTTGTGGTTTTAAGATGTTAAACTTCAACATTTACTTACTAATAAATTAATTTGACTGCAACTGCAAAGCCACCAATACTATGCTTGCCTCTAGTAAAGCTTGAATAATCTGCAGAGTAGTTGCATATGACACTACCAGGTGTGTGTTTACTGTTTACCGGTGTTATGAGCTAAAATGTTTTGCCTAAACTTCTGCCCATCACTGGTCTGATCCAAAACTTCATTCTTATTCTAAGATGTCACACAAAAGTGCAGTGGCATATGTGAGCAGACTGCAGGATATTAAATGCAGAGCATTTCTTAGTCACACGATGTCCACTCCCTCCCCCACTTCCCATACTCTCATCTTGTGCTGGCCCAGGAAGACACCTGCAAAACTGTCGCTCCCTTCACCCTCTCTCGCCTCCCAAGGCTAGTAAAATGACTGCTCGTGCTGAAGTTCAATGGCTTGACCTTGAAGGCAACGCTTTTTCTTCTTCATTCAATAAATAAGAACAATAAAGGCAAAGTAATGATTAAGCATTCTCAAGCTATACCCAACTGCGCAACATTCATGTGATACCCCCCCCCGACTCTGCGACTTACTCGCAATTTTTTTTTCCAGTCCTTCAACCGTACCTAGAAATGTGCAGTACTGCCCAAAGCATTTTCTAGGTTTGAGATTAGGGTTTTCGGGACAGGTGGGTGCCCACTTTGGAAGCTCTAATTTGCTGTGTTTTGTTCATGATTCCTGTCATTGGAGCACTCATCTGATCAGCTTTCGTTTTTGTCAGATGGGAGAACCTGATTTTGCTCTTCATCACGTTCTACAAAGCCTGGGGAACTAGTCCCACTGCATGCTAGATCACCAGCCAACAATATTTTGTTGTGCTATGGCTCACAACTACTGTGGAGGATTGGCCAAGAATAGTGTTATAAAATCTTATGGAATTTCTTTTCCACCAATTCTTTTTTTACTTTTTGTGGTACTGCCACCTCTGGAGAATGCAGTGAGATAATAGCCATAAGCGGTCATATAATGCCACTGTACAAAAGATGGTGCTACAAATATTTTCTTCACACAAGTATGCACGCACTTCAAAACGCCTTGGGGGATGCTTCCAGACAGGGAACTGTAAAGGTTTTATTACTGCTTCATGGTCCTCGAAGCCAACTGCTGTCTACATCCGCTCTGCTCAATATTCTCTTCTGGCAAGCTTGTGGTTAGTGGATCATGGGATTCTAGAAAAAAAATTCTGATTGTGTGCCACAGTCATTGCCTTCATGTACACCATTTTCTGAAAACTGTTACATATATAAGCTTTCAACTATGTTCATGCAGGAGGGTGGGGGAGTGTATTCCCCTTGCGAGGCCTCTGGGGTTTACCAAAACAGGTTGTTCACCCAGGACGTTGCCTACAAGAAAAAGATGTATATATCCCAGACAACACAAACACAGCCTCGGGACATCCTCAGTATGCCTCCGTGAGGACAATATGACGCCCTCAGAATGTCCTCTTATGGTACTAGAATGGCACTAATCCCGTCCTTTTGTTCATACACATAGCAACTTCAGCATAACAACTTCCTCACAACAATACTTCAGAAATTTTTCAGTATCTTTTCGGAACGATAGCGTGGCCGGTTCGGTACTGTGGGCAGCGATACTACTTAGGATTTACTCCTTTTCATGATGTTTCGATACATCAAAAGAAAAACACCTGTGAGGTCTCGTTTATATATACTTTATCAATCAGCAGAGAGGTGACAGTGCTGGACTATTACAGTAAAACAAACAAAGCTTGTTGACTGAAATTTATTTAACAGTAATTAATCACAACTGGCAGTTTTGTTAGGAATTCGAGTCCGCTTATAGCCTGAAAAAAAAAAGAAAAGCAGTATCAAAGCTGTCAACACAGCTCAATCAACCACGTTTGTTATCTTTCTCGAAAGTTTGACACAGTGTCTTCATCACCACGTGTATCATGCCCAATGCACTCACTAGTGTTAGAGGCTCCGCTCTGACATCCTACCAGTACACTCAACACGGGCGTTGACTTGACTTGCCCGAGGTCGGGCCATGTGTCAGATGCAGAAGTCGATCCTTTCACGTTGAGACTAGGCTGCTTCGAGGCACAATTGATCGCGATTGGCTAGTGTTCCAGGCTGCTTCGAACCACACCTCGCCGCGGTCGGCTGGTGACAATACATCCATGATCAGTCTGAACGTTGGGCAGCTCAGTGCACCCATCAACACGGCAATTTATCTCGCGTCGTCGCCTACGACTTCCACTTTCACACATATATCACTTTTAACCATGCACACAAAGGACATGAACCTTCACTAGTACACTGCACCTTCTCTGACAGACTCCATTTTGACAGTCAGTTGGCTTGGAATGGCTTGGCTACTTGACTATTCAGAACATGACCTACTACACTCCTGACCTGTTCAGATAGCGGGGTTCCTATGGGAGCGCGTGTCCCCGCTCTCGTTCAATCGCTCGCCGTAGGTGGCGCTACCTATAACCTGTTCGTCTGCTACTGTGCGGCCGGCAGGAGGGCGACGGACTGATACCATGCGTCTGCTTCTGTGACAAACTGCCTATACGTGTGATTGTTTTTTGCTGAAAAGGCTAACGTGTGCTATGTGTTACATTTTAGTAGTTAGGCTATACTGGTTGATTGACTTCTAAAGCTGTATATTTGCGTAGAAATGTCTTGCTGCATGGTTGTTTTTGCCATTCCAGCCTAAAAAAACTTCAATTTAGTATTCATAAAGCTTTTGACTAATAATGTACTCATTGGTAATAGAATATCAAACTGATTTTAGGTTGTTTAGGACGCGTCAGGTGAAACGCAGTGCCCCTGTTGAGCACTTACCTTGGACACTCGCCCTGGACAGGTGTTACACTTGTAGTCAATTGATAGAAGAGAATAATGCACATACGCCCACGGACGCATATCAAGGAGAGACACAGGAATTGAAGCTTTAACTCTTACTGTGACCTACACAACAAAAATTGTGCGTCAAATTTCGCTACGGGAGTTTGTCTGCTGGAACGGGGAGCGCTGGCCGATGCGCGTTTCTATGATTTTATATGTCCGTGCGATGAGACGATATGGTAAAGGCAGTGATGTGCCTATCGAGGGCAACACATTGCGACCCCAATAAAGTTTTTATCGTCATCATTATCATCATCTTGTCGAGCATAGTTAATAATAATAATAATAATAATAATAATAATAATAATAATAATAATAATAATAATAATAATAATAATAATAATAATAATAATAATAATAATAATAATAATAATAATAATAATAATAATAATGTTTTATTTTTCATCAATAGTTTGATGAAGGACTGAATGCAAATTACTGTTCATTTCTTTCAGCCTGCTGCACTTCCGCCGCAACGTCTTAGTTGCCGCGACCAGGGAGCGCATCTTCTTCAAACCGATCGACGTTTGCGACGTCATGGAGCGCCGCACTGGCCTCTTCTGGTGTTCCCCTTGTATAACTGAACTACAGTCCTCCATGTTGTCCTGACTTGATGGAAAATGCAACCACTCGGCCTCTTGTGCAGTTTCAATTGGGTTTTCAGAACTATATACTTCCCCAGGCTCCGCTGATGCTCGCTCTTCTTGAGAAGAATCTGCGTTGGACGTTCCCCTGTTAAGCCGAAAAAATAGCGAAGCATGACAGATATATTGTCCCGCTAAACGCATAAGGGAATACTGCTAACATTATTCTTATCCGTTGTTGTGTTAGACTTCAAGTTTTACTTACAGTATTTTTACTTGTATGGGTGCCAGCGTTGTTTCCCCCTGCGTTCGTTTTAGCCGCTTTTTCCGCGGCATTGGATCTTGCCCACGTGGATCAGGAGAAGCGGGAAATAAGGAAGGCACGGCTGTGGGCTTCAACATCTTCCTTTTCGTCACTGTTCTGTAATCTTCAGCGGTAAAATGCAGGCTGCATACCTTCGACCGGTCGCTGGGCTCCCAGCGATGCTTTCCTGAACCTTCATCAAAGGTAAAGGCGTATACGCATGGCTAGCAAGATTGCAAAATAACAGTCCATAACACCTTTTTTGTAATTAATTTTTCCAAAATGTAACAAGCCAAATGGGGAGGTTAAGAAAAAGCATAGCCACGATTTTATTCTGGGGAAGTACCTGTATACCCATTTAGTGCATTTTCATATTTTCTCGCAGCCTTTGTAAATGTCTTTTTAGATGACTACATTCGTCGATTGATGTTTAGTGATGGTACGTGGTCGAGTCCAGTGGCATACTTGAAGCCCTTTATTCGAAGAGCTCATTGGCTATACAAGGTTTCATAACAAAGCTGAATTTCCTAATGGCTGCTCAGTAACGAAGCGCGACCCAATACGACAGAGCCGAAACCGAGGCGCACTTGAGCGCCTTGGTCTTGGTTTAGAGCGCAAACCTCTAACCTGTACAATGACTCCGCCGTTGACGACGATGACTTCAGTGGTTTTTGTTCTTTTGCATTCTCCAAAACGAATCTTTGTCATGCATGATGTAATCTCAGATGCAGCACGCACATAAATAGAGTATCTGTCGCTGATTATTCCAGGTTCCTCATTTCGGTTTCACCGGCTGGGTCTCTTAACCCTCACAGAGCCGATGGGCTCATTGCACGAAGGACTTCAATTATGTCATTATACCCGACCGCCTGCCAGCCCTATATAGAGTGAACAGTTAATCGCCACATTTCGTTACCGGCGTAACGTTTCTAATTACCTTAAGTAAGCTTATACAGAAACGAACAAAGCTGTATGGGAAGATAGAGGTTTGAGATGAGAAATACATTTGACCAAATTCGGTCGCTAACTTCAGTGACACCCAGTGTTCAAGAGTTGTCCATCGCTAAACACACACACACACACACACACACACACACACACACACACACACACACACACACACACACACACACACACACAGAGACAAACTGTGGAGGCAGCACGTAAATATTTCATATCATTAATTTTTTTATGGATTTCGGCGGCATTTGTTGAGGCAGCCTTCGGGAAGGGTGCTCGAACCCCTCGCAACCCACCGCTACGCATTTTTACATAATTTACAGATTTCGTATATTTACTTTTTTCTTGTGTGCTATATTTAAATTTCTTGGCACTATTTGTGGAGCCTGCCATATTAGCCGCGGTACTTTAAAAAAGCTTTCATGTTTTTTAGCTCAGTGAATTAGCATAACACACGGAAATAAAGTTTACTAAAGCACCCTGGTGCTTCTTGCTAGCTTGCAACTCGTTCTGAATTGAAACGACTCTCAAAAACACAAGACTCACCTTTTCTTCCAATTGCCTCGATCCATTCTTCCCGTATGTCTGTGGCAGGAAACTCGTGAAAACTTACTTTACTTTGTTTGCCTTGTTCCGATTTGCAATATGGCACGCAGCAATACACCATACTTACATTTGAGGTGTCAGCTCATCTAAAAAAAAAAAACTGCACGCGGCCACTATTAGAGCTGACTACTGCAGCTATCTGCCGTCTGCAAGTTTCTGCACACGACCTACTGTGTTTCTGCGTATCTTCTGCAATTTGTGTATGCGTATCGTCTGGAACCATCGTGATTCAGTGTGAACAATGAATGCCTAACAATAGTTTTTTTATCTCGTTGGACTACGTTTTCATTCAAGAAATATTTTCATAATAAATTTTCCTTCATTTGTAGAAAAGTTCCCGTCTGCTTGCCACTGTGACCCTTTGTGTGCTTTTTTTACGGTTCTATTTCTGCTTCAAACGTCCACACGAATGCAGCCAACTCTGACGAGGAATCATATCGCTTTATTTGCCATATTTTACACATTCATACACAATTCATGCACAATAAGAACGATTTGCACTGCCACAGCGATGGCTGAAGCAGACGACAGCGAACAGGTGCTGCCTAGCGCCACGCCGCTCGTAGGTGACGGCCCTAGCGGCAGAAGGTATGAACTAGAACGTGGGCGCTGGAAGAGGTGCTCTCTGGGCAGGTCAGGAGTGTAGTAGGTCATGATTCAGAATAGTGTCGCTTGGTCAACTGTTGCCAGCTGCTAGTTTGTTATTACGTGCTACAGTGGCGTATAATCACTAATTTAAGGCTGTGACATTTAAGAACACACTGTTTCAAGAGGACATTTCACAATACCAGGTTCGATACCTAAACCAATTAATTACGCGTGTCTCATTAAACGAAACGCGTAATTTGAAAATTGTCTGCCAAAAAAGAAACCAACGAGGCGAAATTATACAATAACTTTATGACTGCATGAAACAAACGTGTGGAGAAAATTTTCACATATGGAATGCATCTAGTACTTAGTGCGCAAAGGTCTTGAGGAATTATACGTAAGTGCTCAGTGCAATGCTTTTGTCATCCCCTAAAGGTCCTTGACAAGACCTTTTCCGGACAAATTGTTGTCCTCGGAAAGCACTCGTAAAGACGTTTGAACCGGTGCTAGTGCATTGCCGTTGTGCTCTCCAAACCGTCCTTAAAATTACTTTTTCAAGATAAATTTTTGTCCTCAAAAAGCACTCGAAAAGACGTTTCCGGGTCAAACCAGCTTGTGTCGCCCTCAGTAAGTACCAAGGTCAATGAGAAATGTGCGAGGACGATTGCACCATATGAGGACAACCTCAGGACATCGAGTGTTGTATACCAGCATGCACACCTAATGATGCACAGTTTCTGCAGTAAAAATATTGCGCTATTTTTTAGTTGCAATAGATAGATAGCCTGCAAACCACTTATCACGGCTGGAAACATCGTTTAGGTGAGTGTGCGCACGTTTTTAGAGCGCCGCACTGAATGTCTGCACACGGAAAGCCGCGCGCTCGGAGTACATGTAGGTGTGCAGTACACGGAGGAAGGAATCGTGGTAGCGCAAGGCGTGCCAGCAACAAGTCAGTGCGAACTCGTGACATAGGTAGGGTTGGAAAGGAGACGGCAGAGCGCCTGGCAGGCGGACGCTGACATTCCAGTGTTGCGTGAAATAACGTCAGTCTGTCAGTCAAAGAACTTTATTTGGACCTGAGAAGACGAGAATACCCCCGTCAGGGGGTACCGTCTGGGGGCTCCACCCATGTCGGGACCGCTCCGCAGCCAGGGCATATTTATCAGGGTGGTGGGATGGAGGATGTGGAAAAAATAAATGTTCGGGAATGTGTTGGCCTGAAGTTGACGCATCGTGGTTGCATCCTCTCGTGTGGCATGTGATATGTCGAGTACCGAATGCGTTCTCATTTATGTCGTAATCGAGATTGCCTTAATATAATGCTAGGAGTTCCGTGTATGTGCCCTCCTTATATGAGATTGGATGGCTCTTCCTGCGGTTCCCGGTTAGTGAGTCATCAGGAGATCCAGTCGTCCTGGTTCCCTTGGACTCGTGGACATGCTGAACATTACGATTACGTACTTTCTTTCGTCAGTCATTTGACTAGGCGTACTTAAACATTCACAGCTATTTGTTTTCACAAAAACTTTAGATTGATAATTGCGCCGAACAGCTTTGCTTTGGTCGATCGATTCTCGTTTGGTCGTCGGCGTTCCCTCATAAAGAGGCAAATGCGTGATCATCCAGGACGGGATGTGCAAAATAAGCAAGTCTAAATGGCGAGATGAATGCTTGAGTGCACTAGAAGCGTGTCTAGTACGCACTCGCGCAGGTCAGTCGCGTTGATGTTCTGTGCATAGAGTTTCTAATAATAAAATATTGCAGGAAACTCTGACCATTGTGGCCAGTGGACGTTGCAAGCGGTTGTCGACTATCATCATCGTCCTCATAATCTTGTTTTGCGATGTTAAAAAATGGCGGCAGAGTTCAGGTTGGTACATGCAGCTGTCATGCTCTTCGTGGCATTATTTTGAGTTTCACCTTTTTTATCGTAATGTCTATTTTCTGGCGTCCTTCAGGTTACTTCAATCTCGGCTCCACTTGGCTCAACGTCAGGTAAGCATCGCCTTTTTCGCCTTTTACGCCAAAAAGTGATGTGTTACATCTGTCATGCGGCGTGTCCTGTATCAGGGACCGTACGAAAGATCCGATGGGAGGAAGCTGAACGAAAGAAGACCAACGGCCTTGAACATAGGTGTGTATAAAATTTGGAAGACATCAAAGAGAAGTGTGTATGACGAACCACGGACATATATTTCAGGATCTATATCGACTGCTGACGGGTCCGCGCTTGTTAAAATGGGATGCACAACAGTAGTCTGCGGCGTGAAAGCGGTAAGCGTTTGAAATGACATCAGAGTTGCTAGAGTGCACTATTCGTCTTTCGTCTGTGTAATTTGCGCTGTGTTTTTTTTGAAGGAACTTGCAGAACCAGCGGCCACTGCCCCGAAACAAGGGTTTATAGGTAAGCCCGGCGATGAAGCGACAGTCACTTTCACCGCTGTGTATTTTTTGTAGCTTCTTCCGCTTCGCTTTATCAGCCACGTATTTTGACGCTCGTCAAGTGTGTTTGACCTGTATTTTCGTCTTTTATTATGTAGGTGGCACGCGGTATTAGGATTCTGTGCATCGTTCGCACCGAGTCCTGGCACATTTTTCAAAAGCGCCAGTGGTTGCCGGTGTACGACTTTTTTTCACAGCTTGTGCAATCATATAAGGTTCTTTTTTTCGGTTGCCTGGGTGATTAGAGGGGACCTGATTTTAGGAGGAGGCTCGTGCAAGGCACTTGCGCTACTGTCAGCCTGTTGCAGGCGCTCTCGCGTTCTCATTGGAATTTACTATCGTCATCGCGCAGTGCCAAATGTGGATCTGCTGCCCCTTTGTTCTCCGATGTTTAAGCCAGGGCCTCCTTGTGAACAGGCACAGGCCTTAAGCAAGATGCTGCTTGATATACTGAACAGGTGATCACAGTAGCCCTTTTTCTCTCGCATAGAGAATCGCACGCACTAAAGTTTTGAAAAATGTTCCATTGCAGTTCAGAATGTGTGAATCTTGAGAAGTTGTGCATAGAAGAAGGGAAGGTAAGCATTTCATTAGTTGTCGAAAGCCTGCTCTGACTTATCTTGGCTGGGGTTGGTGTAGTTCACAATGCACATCTACCTTTTCCGACTGTCTTCTGATATTGAACTGCTGTTCCATTCTTTCAGCTTTCTTGGTGTCTTAACATTGATCTGACATGCCTGGACTATGACGGAAACATGGCAGAAGCATGCATCTTGGCTGCCACTGCCGCACTCTGTTCACTAACATTGCCCAAAGTAGACACGAGTGATGGTGAAGTCAACGTGCTGATGGAAAGAGAGAAAGTTGATATCAACGATGGCCCTCTGGCAGCCACATTTGCCGTCCTTGCAGACGACGTCATTGTAATAGACCCGACACATGAAGAAGAATGCCTCGCAGCAGAGACGTTCACAGTTGTGTTGAATGTCGATGATAGCATTTGCGGAGTCCACAAACCAGGCAAGTTGCTCTTTATGTGCTGTTCACAATCTGCTCAATTTCCAAATCTGCCTGGGTAGCGTGGATTGGCTCTAGTTGAACCTCTCACAATTGCTGTTGCTTGCATAAGTTGTTTGTCTGCTACTCTACAATCATTGAGATGGCGTAGGAATGAAGATTCCCGTCTTCTGTGATAAAGTTCTGGCATATATGTGACTGTTTATGGAAACTTGGACGAGAGCTTAAGTAAAATATTCAGTGCGATTCAATTCTGTTTACAGTGGAATCTCGTTAATTCATTCCACATGAACCAAAACATAGGATGTAATATGCAAAAATTGTAATAACCCAACTAAAGAGGCTTAAGAAGAAAACTTTGCAGACTCCGTCAGCAAATCATGTCTATTGAGCATAGGTTGGCGAACTCACTGATGAGTCGACTCACTCGAACTCGGATCAAGCCGTGAGTCTGAGAGGGTCCGAGTGAATAATATTTTGGTGCACTAGATTACTAGTTAGTTTGGTTGAAGAAAATACTATAGAGTGTGAGTTCGACTCAGAATAATTTAGGTCCAGAGCGCAAGATATATTTGAGTGAGTTCCACTTATGTTTGCCAACTTTTAGTCCTACCTATTCATCTTCAGCATTACTAGCAGTCTTGCATCAATGCATGTTTATACTCATGTCTGCTCATGAGTATTCCAGAAACCACAGCGGTGGCTACATGGTTAGAGCATCCGCTTCCAATGTGGGAGGTACCGGGTTTGATTCCCAGTGCCGACAGGGAACCCACCGGTTTTTCCTAATGGGTAGAGGAGTACACCGACCTGGCGCTCCGTTGTTTCTGGGTACTCGTCTCGAAAGATAGCCTCATAAGGTACTGCGAAGGCCTCTGGGCGTACTTTAACCCACTACAGCCTCGGTGAAATAGTTGTGTATTCCAAAACAGTATCGTTCATACACCATTTCAATGTTTATGAATTAGAGGCATCAATCACATAGGGCGATGCCTTGTGCTCCTTGTCCACCAACTCGTCTTGGAAATTTCTTCATAACTATACCTTACATTGTCATCTCTTTTTATAAGAATGTTGGTGCTGGTTTGCAGCCACTTATAACTCGTATTTGAAGATACTATATGAAAAGGTGCCAAGAAGAGACCAATTATGCGAGATATTCAGGGTATCTACCAACCTGGGTAACATGGAAAAGTCCGGGAATCTCTGTAAAATCTGGCCAGGTCGTGGAAACTGAGAGCAGTCTGTGCAACCATCACAAAAATAAGCATTACCATTGAGCAAAGCTTAAAAAGTCGCTCCTTCGGTTGCAAGTACAATGAACAACTAGAAGAGGGTGAAAAAAAAAAAGCAGTACATAACTATTTCTTATTAGTGTAAAGACAAAAGACACCGACTTAAAGAACACAAAATTTACTGACGTTTCGGTGCCCGATCTGGGAGCCTTGTTCGCAATATAAGCCATAAGAAAGGCACAGCGTGTTTCAGTAGGCCCAAGCACATGACGTAAGCACTGAGAGTACAAAGTCTTATAACTTCTGTTCAGCTTATGTGCAGTTGCCCATAAGTGCAGAGATTTCAGGTGCAGGCAAGATGCCAGCTTCTTTTCTGTCACCAGAACACGTGCTTGACTTGGCGATGTGAAGGCCTGTGAGATTCCATGTGTTCAGCAAGGGCACTCAAAACTGGGCGTCATTCGGTGACGTCATATTCGTGTTGTATAAATCTTCTTGAAATCACCAGTCTCATTGATGTACTGGTTTTCATAATCGTGGCAGCCTATGGCGTAAACAAGACCAGGGAAATTTCTGCCTGGTAGCTTGTCCTTCCAATTGACTAAAGCATTCCTTGACTTCCAAGTTGGTACATGCACTACTATTTTGATGCCAGTTGCTTCTACGTATCACACAGCATATATGACTTTCCAAGCACAGCACAGCTCGTGTCGGTCAATTTGTACATATTTGTTTTGGCCACGATTTTGGCTCGGCTTGAAGGCCTTCTGGTGAGGTGGTTAGGTTAGAATTGCCATCACAAGAGGCTTGCCGGGCTATCTCTTTCTTTTTTTTATTAATATTATTACTATTATTATTGTCAATGCCATGGCAAACTTCCTTAGCTTCGCACTTATTGCTGATAGCTCGCATTTCAAGGGTGGCATTGCATAACTTCAGCTAAATTTCTCATTTCAGTTTCTTGAGATGCTGTTGTTAAATCTGCACATAATTGTTCTTTGGCGCCACATCCACAAAAGAGTACGTTAACAAAGGTAACATGCCGGCATCCGTTATTTATCTGCACAATCAAGGAAGCTGTTGCGGCCCGACAGATTCCTTCTTTCCACCACATTCAAATGTCAGTGTTTTAAACGCTACCCCCGCTTTCGTTACAGGCATCTGAGGACTTTCATTGTGCTCTACGTGTCAGAACCCAGAAAAATAAAACACCAACGAGCATGTGCCCGTCATTAAAAAAAAGGAATAAACAAAGAAAAAAAGTTTAGAGAGCGAGAGAATGAAGAAAAGTACCGTATTTACTCGCATAATTCGCGCCATTTTTTTTTTTTTTCGATTTTGGGGCCCCAAGAAGGGGGTGCGCAAATTATGCAAGGATTTCGTCAGCGCATACGAAATATTGTGCCATAGTCCTAACGCGCACAGTATATACAATTATAAAAAAAAAAAAATAAATTGAAGCACAAAAAAATGAAGTGTCCTTGTTAATTTTCAAAGAATTAGCACGTACTTTATCCAGTCAGATCCTGATCAATGATCGCGAAGTCCGATTGGGAATCATTGTATTTTCTTGAAGCACTTTCGACAATGCTGGGAGAAACTAGGCCTCGCGACACTGAATCACCGGAAGAACTAAGCGTCTGCAGGTAATTGAAAGGGCCTCATTCAATGGCAGGAAACTTGCATTAGAAGCACGCACTTTCATGCTTTTTACCGATCCCACCGGTCGTTAAGTTGAAGTACGTCCCCTCGAAGTGCTTTGCGGGGCACGCTTGCAGTTTTTCTCGGTGAAATTCACAACAGCAAGCTTCAATTTTGCCGTATCTATAATTACTGCTGCAAGGGAACCATCAAAACGCGTTGGCGAGATGTCAAAACCTAAACTTTCGAAATTGACCAAGCGTGCGTTGCAGCGCGGACGTAGAGAACGAGTTGAACAGTTGGCGCAACAGGCCCTCGCACGCCTCCGATGCCGAAAGACGTCTGCGCAATGGTAGAGATTTGGAAATACGCAAAGCCAAACTAGAGCGGTTCCGGCGACTCGCCAATAGGTTTGTGTACGGGTGCAATATTCTAATGGCCCTAGTTTGAGGGAATTCCCCGGAAGAAAGGACTTCGCACTCGCAGCCTCTTTGACTGCACTGATCTGCTCGGCGAGGCGCGCATCCGGCTGAAGCATCAAAAGGTTCAAAGGTGCGGGCACTGGCGAGTTGGCTCGGGCGGGTCGGGGAGCGCGAAATATGCGAGTGAATATTTTTTTTTTTCGAAAAGCTGGCAAAATATTAGCGGTGCGCAGATTATGTGAAGGCGCAAATTATGCACGTGAATACGGTAATTTTGCAGTACTGCTTTGTTCTCGCGATGTTGTCGTTGGTCATTGTCACGGCCAGGTGCACAAAATGTGTGTATAGTTATTCTTTTTTGCTGACAAATATATTTTAGAGATGCGAAAATTAGGTAGGATTGCAAATCAGTAGTAAATACAGCAGTCCAGATCAATGTAATCCAATCCTAAGCGGCCTGCAGGCTGTAGCTATTATAGTGAACATTCTAAAAAATATACTCATGTGGGTGAACCAGCCGGGTTCTTGCATCCTCCTTTTACACAAATGCCGTGAGATGGTGCCACTTCTACGTTTCCTAGCAGCTTTGGTGTAATGTTGGCTTTGACTGCATTGTCAGACTATCGCGGGCTTCTTCAAACTTGCTGCTGTGGGTAATTTATTTGTTTGTTTGTTGCCTGGCTCTTCTGAACATCAAAACGCCAACTTGCTCAATGCCTTGGTCGAAGGTTCTATTTTGGCCAGATATACATATTTTTTCCTATTTAAAGCACATACTTGGAACATTATAAGCACATGCGATAAATATGTTTATTTATTTTGTGTGAGTGCCTGATATTTTTCTTTTTTTCACTGCTCGAGGGTTTGTTTCCAGTGCACAGACTTTTCAAAGCAGACGTGATGGTCATGGAATTTGCTTTTAATCATCATGGAAAGCATGGAAATTCGGAAAATCAAATTGGTAGATACCCAGGATAAAGGGCGTTGACACCATGACTGAAAAATCTATTTCTAGGCTTAAAAACTCATGCATAAGTATAGACTCACTCGGACTTATATAGACTTGGATTGAGCCGCGAGCCTGGGTGAGTAATATTTTGGTGAGCTTTAGTGCGAGTGAGTCCAACGGTGAAAAATTTCAGTGACTCTGAGTCCGAGTGAGTCCTAAGCGCGAACTATTAGATTCAAAGCAGCTCTTTGACTAGCCTGTGTAATGCTGTTCGTCCGTGTTTTTTTGCTAACGCACCAAACCGCGTTCCCCCCCAGCGCAGTTGTTGGAACGATACCAAGTAAGTCAAGTCGCTGCTGGGCGTTGACGTCACACTCTCTCACCCGCAGCAGCTGCTGGCTCCTCCCAACACTCCTAGGTGGTGTTGCTCTTCTGCCCGCTCGCAACACACTTCTCTCTCGCTTCACCCTCTCCACCGCCCGAACGCTTGACTGCACGCTGAGTGGAAACACTCTTTCGGCTCGTTTATCTGCCATGAAACTTCCATAAAACCCAACCCGCTTCCTGTGTCTTTGCGCTTCAAAGAAAGGTTTATTCAAGTAAAGGCTGCGCCGAGTTTTGCTTCAAACTGTTCTTCCAGCACCCGCGTCATCGCTGCTCCAGCCCGGTCAATGTTTCAAAGAAATGTTTGGGATGCAAAGCAGTGCACCGTATAGAACGCGAAGCAGCGAACCGCTGCTGCTTAACATCCCATTATGGTTCCCTCGGGGAGATGGTCCATAATTTCATTTTTCATGAGTAAGTCCGAGTGTGCTTTACAATTTCTGCCGACCTATGCTATTAAGTGACATTGAAGATGCTGGTGAAATTGCACTGCACTTTCATGCTTTCAATATCTAGGAGTAAATTCTTCTAGTGGCACCATGTGTTGCCTGGTACATTATCATCATTGGACGTAGCAGCCACCCATGGCAGTGATCTTTTTTGCTGCAAGACCCGCTGGTCTGTCTAGTGATCATGTGCTTCACTGCTGACTTGAAGGTCGCGAGTTTGATCCCGGCTGTGGCAGTCTTCTTTCGGCGGAAGCGACAGTGTAGAGACCCGTGTATTGTGCAAGATGTCAGTTCTTATTAAAGACCGCCAGATGGCTGAAATTTCCAGACCCTCTCACTATGGTGCCCCTCATGACCATATTGTGGTTTTGAGATGTTAAACCCCGATATCATTATTATTTAGCGGCTCTGCAATGTGCAGATCGTGGCTTTTTCAAATGCTCTCCGAGCCAGTATACAAAAGAATAAGCGAAGGACGTCTAGATATGAGTGGTCAAGATCACTAGTCTTCTTTTATAAAACAGTGAAGAGGTGTGTTGCTCACTTTTCACCATGATGACATACATTTCAGCACCCAGCAGAAGTCTTTGGACATATGAATAGGTTTTTTTTTTAATAAGGTGGGGGTGAGGGGGTGGGGTAATGAAGTTTTGTGTGCAGTGGCGCGGCAACAATAACTATGCAGCAACTTTTAAGCATGTCGCAGTGTGAACACTCTTTTTGCATCAAGGTTGAACCTGGATGTGCTGCTTTTAGGAGTGCCCCTTAGGTGGTTAGCAGTCAGTTGTGGGTGACCCAGGAAGACACTGTCTTAAATGAACATAGCTATAACTATACAACGCTTATGGGGATTTGAGGCGTGCCTGCGACCATTTCGCAGGCATTCCGTCGTACAGTCGCTCCTTTTCCTTTCCTGTGCTCTGGTAACAGCGTGTGGCATTGGATAGCGCCAGGTGCGGTTGCAGCGCGGCGCGTGTTGTTGTTTCATTTTTTTTTTCTTCAGCAGCAGTTGCAGGGTTAGGCTGAGGCTAGCTGTTGCCTATTGCATGATGTCTTTGCATGCATGGGCGACAACCGGCTGCCTTTTGCAAGCCGGTATATAGGGTGAATTAAGGAGAGGAGGATGTGGGGATCTGAGGCGCGTCCGCAGCCATTTTGCGGGCATTCCACTGTACGGCCGCTCCTTTTCCTTTCCCGTGCTCTGGAAACGGTGCGTGTTCTCTGAGGCTGCGAGAATCTGCGAGGCCGAGTCATGTGCGCGCCGGGAAGGTTCTCTCCTCGGTTGGTTGGCGCCCGGTAAGCACGTGGTTTTGCTTCATCCGCGTCCCCTTTCGGAATCACTGAACTGGAGCCTGCCTGAGTGCCTAGGCATCCCCGGCGAGCGTGTTTACATGAATGTTAGCTTTGGTACTGTACGCTAAGCCTAACAGCGGTGCCTAGTGCTTGTCGCACCGCACCAAGCCGCACTTGCCGTAGGCCTACGCGTACGAGGTTTGCCCTTACTCTCGCGACTAGGCCCAGTAGCCATCGTGAGTATGCGCAGCATAAGCGGGAGAGGAGAGGCGAGGATGGCGCATCACGTGACGACGATGTGACGGGTTCACGTGTCGAAGCGACCTCCTCGTGGCTCCTCGGTGTAGACGGGGATCGTTTCTCTGATCGGTCAAACGATCCCCATGCAGCGGAGGATGCAGTGGAATTTTGGGTGGCTCTCTGGCCACATTGTAGCCCTCTCTCCTGCAGTGCTTGCAGCCGCGGCAGTGGCTGTTCCAAATTACGCGCCGGACTTGCGCACACTTTTTTTCTTTTCTCTTATGGAAGAATATCTTCGCTTGTGGGACATCTCTTCCGATGACTATAGTAAAACCAGGCTAAAGAATGGTGTGTGGGAGACGATAGTCAAGCAGATGATGGAGCACTACCATCTCTATAAAGTGATACTTAGTTTTGTTTTAAAGTGGTTATTCTGATAAGAATCGCGACATCGCCCACTTTTGTTGTTACTGCTGCTGCTACTGCTCTGCATGTTCAGCCTGATGTAGATGTCTTACTTTATAACAAATGGGCCTCTTTATTCAAGATTAGACGCTTAAAAATATAGGCAGCCATAGAATCCAAGAGCTGCTTTTTATTTTCAGAAGCATGACATACTTCACATTTTACTTTATTGGCTGCACTGATGCAGCAGAATCTTGGGCTGAGTTCACGTAGTGAAGACAGAAGTGGTTTTCTATAACCTTGTGTTTCGAAATTATAATGAAACACTTGTACAGATCATTGTCAAATATTTAATAGGCTAGATCCCTTCCTTTCTCGGTTGTGCTCGTTAGAGAAATGCTGTGATAGCATAACTCCTTCGTTTACAGAAAGCCAATCGACATCGGAAGATACTGAAATTTTTATCTACAGACTCAATAGTAGTATCTGCTGAGTCAGAGAGGCTGTGAGCAATTTCGTAGCCGAAAAAAAAAAAAAAAAACAAGTCGTCAATGACGCTGCCCGGAATGTCGCTTTGGGCGAGTTCGTTTTTGCAAAAAAGATAAGCTTGTGGTGGCGAGTCAAACCAGAGACAAAGCCGCTGCTTTCTACAAAAAAAGACATATAAACAAAAAAGTTTCTAAAAACAGCAAAGTGGCAGGAGGTGAAACGGGCACTTGCCTCAAACCACACCAGCACTTTCCTCACCCAAGAAACTCTAGCGCTTTCCTCCTTCTCCATTCAAGACACAGCAGGGCTTTGAACCCCCCTCCAAGACGAAATCTTGCCGATATCTATGGCTGGGGGGTCAAAGAATTATTCAGTGCTCCTGCTCCTTTGTATGGTGGAGGCTCTGGCCACACTGATCTCTCTCACTGTTCGCCTCGTCCGTGTGAGTGAGGGACATTTGGGGGGACTTATCCTCACCTGTTGATGTCACTGGGCTCCTCTTTTATTCACCATGCATTTCTCCTTCATGTGAATTCCGCTATAGCTGCGAGGGACCTTTCCCGACTGGCATGTCAAAGCTCATCATTGCCAGCTGCGACGTGCTCTCGGTCTCCCCTTTATCGTGAACGTCTGCGTGCGGGAGGCTTTTCTCCCGCGTACTGGGAGCAGACGTTGTACTCTTGTTAGGGGGTGCCGCCGAAGGCAATAAAGTGTTTGTGTATTGCTGTTAGTCGAACACTGTCTGTTTTGCCGTGCTACACTAAACGCTTTGTTAGTTGAGTGCGCGCAGAGCGGTGCACTACACGTAGATGCGGCCCTGTGGCTTGCTAAGCCTGAACCCACGGTGGTCCTCCGCTACGGTGAGTAGCGAGGTCACCACGCACTGCATCTTAGAACCTCCTACTGTAGAGACTTGTCAAAAGACTAAAGCTAGAAACATCAGGTTAGTTCTTGTGCACTTGGTTTTCTGAACTCAAGTGAATAATCTCTGGTAAGGAACACCGCTTTCTAAAAGCCCAAGAGTCACCATTAAAGTTAGCGTTTTGCATGCAACAGGTAGGACCTGTGGGGTTCCAAAAGAGGGTCTGACCAAAAGGTCTGAGATACATGTAGTTTCTCTGAACCCAGTTCAGCTGCTAGTGGCACGCTTCGTATGACTGAACTAAACACTACATTGCTGGATCTTTAATTTTTTTATTATTATATGTATGTAATATTTTTTTTTTCTTTCAGGTGGCTTTGCACTCGGCACAGACCAGATGTGCCAACATGTAGAAACCGCAAGGAAGCTAGTGAAGGACACTCGTGATTTGCTTTCTACAGCACTGTCCAATGTTACTCAGTGCACTGCCTAGACAATGCAAGCCATTCATTACCGTTTCAGTGTAAAAACATAGTTGCAACCTTGCAACAAAAAAGAAAGAAGCCTTCTTTCAGTGAGAGTCAACTTTTACTGCGCATTTGAAATGTACATATTTAACGACAGCAACATTCAAGAATAAAGACAGAGTTGCTTTGGAACACTTCATGCAAGTTAAAAACTATTCTTTACACACTTCATTTTGTATGTACATATTTGCCTCCATGTACGTGTCAGTTTTGGGCAGGGTATGACCAAGGTGTACGACCTTTACACGATTTGTAGCGTGGTGGCAACGAGGGAAATAGTATAAAGTGTGCGAAATTCCTTGTTACATTAAAACAATGCACCAAGGGAAGGGGGGAAATATAATATTAACTACAACATAAAAATGTCCTCGGCATGATCTGTTTCTATGTACAGCATTGAAAAGTGGTTTATGAAGGCAGTAGCAGTGCTTTCCTCTTCAGCACCTCTCTCGTTAATTGAACAACTTTCAAGATCACATGTTAGTGGCCGGCATGCAGAATATTCTACGGAAAACTATTTGGCTGGCTGCGAGTGTAAAAGTTTCCGTGGAGTGAGCACATAATGAAGAGGACTATTTCTCAAGTCATGATTGGCGACCAGTTTCAACAGGCATGCGCTGAAAACTGTCCATCTAGTTGCACAATTTAAAACCTTTGTAAAAGCGGATGTTAAAAAAAAAGTGGCATAACACTCTTCCATCATGTAAAAAACAAACTAACAATGTAATATAATGTGCTTGATGACTACTTGAAAGCTGGAAAACTGCGGTGCACTGTTGATGCATGGCATTTTCGATGTAACGGGCAAACTAAAAGCAAGGGGTGACTGCTATTACGTTGTGCATGCAACCTAGAAGGGACTTTGAAAAATTGTGAAACTGGCTGCCTTTGATGCTGGAAATGGAACTGACAAGAAGGGACATGCTTACCTAAAGAAAATGATGGTAAATAAGGCCTATTTGAAAAACATCACAAGTGTTATTAGCCAACTGCAACAAAATTTTAAACTGTGGAAACCAGTTTAAGGTTTATGACAACAAGCAATACAACAGATTGTTCACAAAAACAATAATTTTGGGTGAAGGAGTTGCTTGCCAGAAATTATGCAATGCCCAGATTGTTAGGGATCCCACTGGCTCTACCCGAAACGGGGTATGTGATGAGTGGCGCATCAGAGGCCATGGAGTTTGCACGGCATCTGGCGACACCATTGCATACCTCAAGGATGATTATAAGTAATTGACAACTGCCGGCTCTGGAGTTGCTAGGCTTGCTTCGATATTGTACACCAATTATAAAATTTTGTTTCAGTTGGCCCATAGAAATGGTTCTGGATGTATCACTTCAAGCGATGCTATGTTTTGCCAGACTTTTTACGGCTGCGTTGCCTTGCGGCAGCCCCACTGCTGCCTCCACCGGGCTGCTGAGGAGCTGTGCTGTGCGCTTGAAGTTGTAGCTGCTTCTGCAGAGCCATTTGCAGCTGCTGATTGTGCACAGTTGTCGGTCCTGCGTGGTCAAGCAACTGGACTGTTGTGCTGTATGTGTTAGCTTCAGCACAGCGCAGAATAGAAGGACAATGCTGAGCTCGGCCTTTGAAAGTCCTGTGCCCGAGTATATGTACAGGGGTGTTCAAAAGTTCCCAGGCCACGCTCCCATAGGAATAGTGGCCTTGGAACTTTTGACCCCCTCCTTGTACATTCATTAATCCTTTCACCACCACAAACATGCGGCTGCACATCAGATGACTATTAAGGGGGCAGAATGGTTTTTGGGACCAAAAAAGTGACGAAAAAATTCATGTTCTAAAATTGACATATTTGGTGTCTGCAAGTATTTTTCCATCTCTGTGCAAATTTTCACATACCAGGAAGTGGTAATTTTTTTTAAATGTAGTTTTAACTGTCCAGATTCTTGGTGCTGTTAACATGCAGAAGCTGCGAAAAAAATGGGGAACCGACTTCGAGGCTTCTTTATAATTTGCCGGTACCTGTGTTAGAAGCTCTGCTACGAATTCATGAGCACTTTTATGAGGAATGCAAAAAATGCGAACCATGATAGTTGCTTTTTGAAGAAGCTGCGTGTTTTTAGTTTTTTCCATTTTTCTCAAAAAAGTAAATTTACGACTGTACAATTTTGAGGCCTCAACATATTTGCAACTAGGGCAGGTACAATTTTTTTTTTTTTTGCAAAAGAAACCTGTATGTGTGTAGAATGCAAGTATGAGAGCAGAATTTACAGCACAAGCCTTTTTAATTAATTACTCATCAAAATTGTAACACAATTCCAACTGTTTTTGAAAATGGATAGTTTATTTTGCTGTAAAATAACGAAGCAAGGCTTAAAAACAAAAAAAAACTTGCATACTTCAATCTATAGTCATTAGTCTATGTTGGCACATCTTAAATATCGCTTTTAATTAAGCACTTCTTTTCTTTGGCAGCCTTAAACAATAGGGGGTGAACTAAGATATCTCAGGAACAAGATGAGTAGCAGAACAACTATTTGAATATTTGAAATTAGCAGAAAAAAAACAGCATAATCCTGTGCAGTTTGATCAAGATCACTCAATAAATAAACAAAAAATGCAAGACCAGTTTGCCCCCTTAAAGGTAAACCGTTAATTGACTGGTTGTTACTTTACATACCTGTCAACCTCGAAAATAGGGCAATTTGTTAAGAAGTGAAGGAAAGAAGCATGGTGGGGGGAAATAAAAGGCATGGGTATTTTTTTATCAGGGCTAGCAACATCACAGACAGCTAGTATGAGTGATCTCAATTCTAAGTTCTCTGATGTCATTGATACAGGTGGAACTTGTAATTATATGAGGTACACACACATGTGTAATTTATAAACATTGTATTAATGTGCTGCGTGACTGTTCCCGCTTTTGCACACAGCCGTTCCCAGTCTTGTAGGCTTATTAGACGGTTACAGTTTGCCATCAGCGTGATAGCGGGGGTTAAGGGAATAGCATTGCTGTGCCGCAAACATTCGTTGGGAACAGCTCCTTATAGTTTAGTGGGATAGCGTTTACGTGCTCCAGTTGGGATGGTGACATCACCTAGCGGAGGGTGAATAAGTTAAAGAACAGTAAAAACGCAAATGCTTGCCTGTGTCACTGCGTGAAGCAATGTTACAAGTTTTTTTTTAGTAATAATAAAGATAAACAAATATGAACATGCACCAAACGCCAAAATATTTATGTTGCCGATTTGTTGGCAAGCAAAGCCATTTTAAACGGTTGTTTGCTGCGAACAAAGTGAATCTTTCATCAACTACACCAAAATCACTTCGAAGCGGGCATCCGAAACTACCGCCATGTTTTATGTACACTATGTAAACCACGCTAACACGGTATTGTTAAATCTGAAAAATAGCGTGCGAACGGTGAGCGGTACGGGTCACGTACATTACTGCGCATGTGCACTTCTATCGCACTATCCCGGTAAACTATAACTGCCTATTCACATGACAGAACAGTACTCTGGCAAAAGTGCATTCCGCACTCGCGCAAACCACATTCACGCATTAGAGCCATTGACACCGGGGCTGCTGTAGCAGCTCCTTATCGCATTCATTGAGGCATGCCTTCAGTATACAGACAGGCTGAAATCGTCTTTCTTAGACTGCATTCTGACTGCAGCAAGTACAGAATATTAAATGTTCAGCGCTGCATTTTTGAAAGCCCAACACTCCATTCATGAAGCACTCTTTTTTTTTTTTTCCCCCAATGGCAAATGACCTCATGCTTACCTGCAGCGCTGTTCACAACATTTGGTGCAGCCGGAGGCATCTGCCGAGGCAGTGTCCCAATTAATGGCAGTGTCTGCTGGCCCCCAGGAACCTGCAAGTAAAGCAATAGGATGACGATGTGTTGATGCTTCATTTGGCATGCAGTTGCTTTGTCTGTCAGAGCATGGCACATAAGTCTATGTCGCTTTTGCCGTTCAGGCGAGTCCAATTTGCGTGAGAGCCATCGAAGTACTTGACATGGCGCAACCAATATATTGCCATGATATACTGTTGCAGCAACCTGTAGCTAACAGCAGAAAAGGACGTCGGGCTGGTCCGATCACCGGCAATACGACATCGTCTTTTTCGTGAGCCCGTTTTCGTCTTTTTTTTTTTTTCAACAGCGGCATTACCACCTTTCCATAGAGCATTGTCCTAATTTCACATCATTATTACAAGAAAAAAATTTAGAAAAAAAAAAACGCTCACAATTACCAGTACACAAGAGGTGTTCACAAACCTACACAAGTGTACACAAGGGAGTTTGACAAGCCCCGCTGCGGTGGTCTAGAGGCTAAGGTACTCGGCCGCTGACCCGCAAGTCGCGGGACTGAATCCCAGCTGCATTTCGGATGAAGGCGGGAATGCTGTAGGCCTGTGCGCTCAGATTTGGGTGCACGTTAAAGACCTCAAGTGGTCAAAATTTCATGAGCCCTCCACTATGGCACCTCTCATAATCATATGGTGGTTTTGGGACGTTAAATCCCATAAATCAATCAATCAAGGGAGTTTGACAAATACCGAGCATTGATAAAATGGTTTCATTGTTGATACATGGGCGACGTCTGCCTGCTGTGAATGACTGGGTTGACCAGCTGAGTCCTCGTAAAGAACTTCGTAGTGTACTTCGCTGAGACGACTGAGAACTCCATAGGGACCCAAATAGCAGTGTAACAACTTTTCCGACCGGCTCCGTTGTCGGATGGCACTCTGCAAACGTACTCGTTCTCCGGGTTAGTAAGAAATATTGTGATGACGAGCATCGTACCACCGCGAGTCGATGCATTGTTGCTTATTGATTCGTTCGAGAGCAAGCTTGCGAGCTGCGTCCACGAGTCGGATAAATTCGTTCATGTTGACACTAATGTGGTGCCTGTCTGATAGGAGCATTGTAGTGGCCTCCCTGCTGTGAAGCAACCAAAAAGGTGCGAACCCAGTAATTTTTTGCACAGCAGTGTTGAAAGCTAATGTGATGTAGGGGAAATGTCATCCCAGTTTTTGTTTGGGTCTTGGTCAACGTACATGGGTAGCATGTCGGCGATCGTCTTGTTGAGTTTCTCTGTAAGGTCGTTGCTCTGTGGATGCATGACGTGTTGTATCATCCGGGCTGTGAAAGCTGTTCCACTATCAGTTACAACTGCTGGCACCCCATGTCGAAGGACGGTGTTCTTCATGAAAAAGTGGGCAATGTCGACTGGTGGTGCCACGTTGTAATGCCTTCGTTTTGCAGTATTGTGTGTGTCGCATAATCAGTAGTGACTACAATCCAGCAATTGCCGATGTGAGACTTGGCCAAAGGTTTGAACAGATTTATGCCAATTTGTTGGAATGCTTGTGCTGGAGGGGCAACGGGCATCAGAAAACCGGGTGGGCGCTGAAATGGTGCTTTACGGCGCTGGCACTCGCGACACGTTTCCATGTAATGTTTCACGTGCTGATTGATCTTGGGCCAACAGAAATGTTGGCGAATCTGGGCCAAGGTACGAGGGTACGAGGGACCGGACGAACGCTCATCCCGACAGGCAGACAAGACATGCGCTCTTAACACTAACACTTTTTGGACGATGAGCAGGTGTTCAGTCACAAAAGGGTTGCGAACACAGAATGGTAATAGGAAGCGTGTAAATGCTGGTGGTAGATGCGGACTGTGGCCAAGATATTCGATAAATTGTCGAAGTTCGGAATACCATATTTACTCGCATAATGAATCCACCCTTTTTTTTTTTTTTTTTTTCAGAAAGGTTGACGCCGATTCGGGGGGGAGGGTTTATTACGTGGGAGAAAAAAGTAACGGGAGTTATAACAGCAAAAGTTTCTCATGATTGTATTGGCCATTGAAATGCGTGCCAAGTTTCTTCGGTAGCCCAAAGCTCTTTTTTTCTCCTGTCACGAACACGCACGGATCGATGCCAAGGTGTCGTCCAGCCGCTCGGTTCCCATGCTCCACCGCATGCAGCCATGCGCAACAGGTGTCTAACTAATTTTACTATGACAAACCCGACAACAAAAATGCAGTGTTAGATGGTGGCACACAAACGTAGCGGGTGCACAACGTGCCGACAGCGCAGCGGGCGCGATTACGCATTGCATGACCTCTGAGATGGTGGGCACGTGGCGTAAAAACTTTCCGCACGCCCGTCATCTCGAAGGCGATGCGCTCTCTTTCTTGCTTTGTCATGCTCTTTTTCTTGCTTTGTTCTTGTGCCGCTGTGCTGGCGTGGCGCTATAAGCAAAAAGATTTCTCCTGCATTCAACAGATAGTGCTCTAACGCGAAAGGCGAGTGATGAAAATTGATGAATATGGGTCCACAAGCTTAGGTAATGATCACAAACGTATCAAGTTGAGTTTTGGAAGAGAAATGAAATTGGAAAGGCGGCATTATGAGCACCCACACGGCAATATTTATTCAGAAAAGCAAATAGAAAGAGCAACTAAAAATATTGAGAAAATAATTACCAAGGATACTAAAACAGAGTGGACGTATACATATCTAACTCGATTGTTTGAGTTAGAGCTTGCTAAGGTATGAGTCAAATCAACCGAGGATATCAGACACAAACCCAAAAGCTGGTGGGAAGAGGAAGGTGAGAGAGCCATAGTAAGACGTCGGGAAGCCTCTAGGCAACACAGGTATGCTAAACAGAGGTGTGAACCGGAAGATGATGTCAAAAGAAAACGGGATAACTTTTTGAGCTGCAGAAGGGAAGCGTCCGATTTGTTCAGTGCAAAGATTAAAAAAGAGGGGTCCCAATGGATGGCGGAAGTAAACAAAAAGGATAGAAAGGCAGCTGCAAAGTTTTGAAGCCATCTCAATTTTCTGAGTAATAAAACAAGCATGAAACAGAGGCTTATAACTACGGTTCAAGGGGTCAGACTAGAAGGGGATGAGGCAATAGAACATATAAAAACAATGATGACAGAAAAATTTAAGCACCAAAAAAGCGCTGCATGCACCGCACCAGGTGAGGATGGATCGATTAGCTCAGTGGCTTTACTAAGACAACGAGAGCGGAAAAGGGCAGAGAAAAGAGTTCCTAATAGCACATCAATAAGCCCTGATGGCATCCTAATCATGCTAATAAAGAAACTAGGACCAAACTCTAAACAAACATCAAGAGAGGCAGCGAGCAAAGCAATAATGGATGGTGAAGCTCCCAATGGGTGGAAACTAAGCAGGATGAGCATGATCTATAAAGGAAAGGGGGACAAAGCCGATATAACAGTGACATCAGTAGTTTACAGGCTGGTGATGCAGATAATAAAGGAAAGACTACAGACATGGGTGGAGAATGAGGGGGTGCAGGGAGAACTACGAACTGGGTTCTGTAAACGAAGGAGGTTGGAGGACAATCTGTTTTCATTGATGCAGTGTATTGAAATAGCGGAAAAAGAACACAGGCCCCTGTGGCTGGCATTTCTAGATATCGAGGGAGTTTGCGATAGTGTGATTCAAAAAGACTTGTGGGGAATACTGGACGCACTAGATGTGGAAGATGGAATAGCTAATCTTATAAAGGATATCTATAAAAGTAATGAGGTAGTTATCAAATGGGAAGAAAAGGCATCTGAACCTATAGAGATACAACGCAGGCTTCGACAGGGATGTCCCTTGTCATTGTTCTTTATGCTGTATCTCCAGGGACTAGAAGCCAAATTAGAGGGAAGTTGACTCGGATTCAGCCTCTCTTTTGCCAAGCAAGGAAAACACATTGAACAGTTATACCAGCATTGATGTATGCAGATGATATAGTATTAATAGCCGACAACAAGGAAGATCTGCAGGAATTGATAGACATCTGTGGTAATGAGCAGGGATTGATAGACATCTGTGGTAATGAGGGAGATAAGTTAAATTTGAAGTTCAGCAGGCAAAAATCGGCAATCGTGATTTTTAATGGTAACAAAGGCAGTGAGCATAAGATACAGGAAGTCATGCTAGAAATAGTGGATAAATAACGGGGCTGAGTATCTGAGGGAGCACGAAAGATACATAATGACTAAGGGCACCATGAATACAGCTGTAATAAAACATAGGGCACTGTGGAACTACAATAGGTATGACGTTGTGAGAGGGATTTAGAAAGGTGTCATGACCTCAAGTTTGTCGTTCGGCAATGTGGTCTTGTGCATAAAATCAGAAGTTCAAGCAAGATTGGAAATTAAACAACGTGGCATAGGTAAACTTGCTTTGGGAGCACACGGGAATACCCCAAATCAGGGGATACAGGGAGACATAGGATGGACTTCGTTTGAGTGCAGGGAAGCTAGCAGCAAGATAGAATTCGAGGAGCGATTGAGAAAAATGGGAGAGGAGCGTTGGGCTAGGAAAGTTTTCAGTTACTTGTACATGAATGTCGATACTAAATGGAGGAAACGAATTCAAAAATTGTCAAGCAAGTATTTAAACAACAGCAGAATACCAAGCCAAAACGAAACAATGGTTAAGAAGAAGGCAAAGGAAACAAAGAGGGACACGTGGAAGATGGGAATGCTTACGAAATCATCACTGGAGACCTACCGAACTTTTAAGCAGGAAATTGCAAGGGAAAAGATCTCCCACGATTCTCGGGGTAGTTCTCTGCTCTTCGAGGCTAGAACGAGAGTATTGCGGACCAAGACGTACCGAGCAAAATACGAAAGTGCAGTTACGGTATGTAGTGCGTGTGGAGAGAAGGAAGAAATGGCTGAACATATGATTATGTTCTGTAAAGAGCTCTGCCCTATAGTCGAAAATAATGGCGCCGAATTGTTCAAAGCAGTGGGGTTTAGGGACAGTGAAGGCAAAATAGACTTTAAATGGTTATAAACAACCAGGAGGAGGCTAAATGATTGGTGGCTACAATGGAGGCACGAGTGAAATTCAATCCTTAAACACACAGTGATAATACTTAACTTTATGGCTAGGTGGTGTGAGCCACCGCTCGATCTAAAGGGCACAGGCGGATACATCCATCCATCGCGACTTTAAAATTTTCATGGATGTCCACGCTCGCGCTGCTCGCAACTGTTTAGCATGGTTGCCTAACTGTGTTTTGACTTTTTTGCATCGTTATTTTATGATATAACAGCTTTATTTAGCGTTTTTTTTATCGTCAGCGACACTGGCTAACACATCAAAAAATATCAACAGATACATCAAAAATATTTTTTTCTTTCTTCAAGGGCCTCTGCACTAGAGGTTCTTGAAAAAAAAAAAAAATTCCTTTGAGCTAGAACTGAGTGCAATGCCCATTTTAATATTTAGTAATGCTTTTCCCTATTTTAACCTTATGTTGGCATTACCGTTTCCAGCTACTGCACAGTCCAGGAAAAAAATGGTTTAGAAGGGGGTTATTTTATATAGTGTGTGACACAAATGTAATGGTGTGCCAAATGAAATATGCATAAAAAACTAGTATTTAAGTGGCATGTGTAATGAGTTATGTATAAATAGTTAGCTTGTGTAAATGGTGATTTTAAGTTTGAAGCAAATGGTGATTGTGGTCGAATAATTTAAAATCGAATTCGAATAGTTTATATCACATGTCATAAAGGCAAAACGGCATATTTGTCATGATTTTATTAACCAGCACAATACATATATATATATGTTTATTTAATTGAAACAAGGCCCGTGCAAATGCCATTTTTTTTGTTAAAAGTGGAAACAACTTTGAAAAGTAGTGGCAGTATTTGACTTTTGGTAGAATGCAAATGATAGTGTGTAAGCTATGTTACAGTTTGGTATTTTGCTATACTTGGAGCATATAAACCTGTATGACAAGCTTTTAAACACAAAAAATGATGAATCAATGTTCAAAAATGTTCTATAGTTTCAATTTAGATCGAAGCAAATTCGAATACTGTGATATTTGTTCGAATATTTGCATAAGCATAATAAATGGGCAATGCAAGACCTCTTCAATCATCTTTTTAATGGGTGACAACAGCGCACACAGCCATCACTGTGCTTTGGGTGTCAGCTGTTGTTCTTGGCACTAGTTCACTTTTTTTAGCACCACTTAGTTGATGGTACAATGTGCCAATGTATCGTGGGTGGCACTTTCAAGTTTTATACCACCAGTTCAACTGCATCATTTCAAAATCGCTCTTTACGGTAATAGAATGAAAGAAGAGCCCCTTTACCTGAAGCAGAGAGACAGGTGCAGGTGCGCTGCGAACGCCCTGAGGAGGTGCAGCCTTCAGGGTGGGTGCCACCAATTGAGCTGTCAGTGTTTGTGCGCCGAGGGTGGCCACTGTCAGCGGCACGGAGAGCACACCTGACGCGGGGCTCAGCACCGTTGACACTGGGTTCACCATTCCTCCTGCACAGCACACGGAGTACCTCGGTGAATACAGTGGATTCTCGGTAAATGAAAATGTCCCGAGTGGAATCCCTGCTTAAATGGAACGCCTGCCTCTAATATGATCAGTTGCTTGCTTTAATTCTGAACCCTCGGTTGTGGAACTCTTCTCAAATGAAACATATTTTCTTTCCTGCCCCTTCAACTTCCACCTAACGAGACTGCTGTATTGTGTAGAATGTAGGGGTGTGCGAATATTCGAAAGTTTCGAATATTCGTCGAATATTAAATTCGCACTATTCGTATTCGATTCGAAAAAAGTGTATTCGACAATATCGAATACTTGATTGGATCATCATGCGGAAAATAACTCTTTTTTAATATTTCCGCTAGGTTCAGAGATATTAAAACGTTGCCCAGAGGGGCGATAAGCGTCAGAAGTGCACGCAGGTACTATGTCGGCCAGCGACGTTCAAGAATCAGCAGCAAAGTGGACGTTCGTGTAAACGTATTGCACGCTTTTCGTATGCCACCGTAGCGTGCTGCACTACCACACGTTCACTATGCGTTCACTCTGATGTTTGGAGTGCGTTTGATAATCTTGCAAATAGTCAAGTAGCAAGTACACCACTATCTACTTCAGAATGGGAAATTAAAGCGTATTCTGAAGTAGCCGTACTGAAGAAAGACAGTGACCCATATGACTGGTGACGGACTGTGGGCACCTTCAGATACCCCAGTCTGGCAAAGCTTCGCCCCCAGTACTTGCCCATACCAGCCACTTCAGTTCCAAGCGAGCGTGCCTTTTCAGTGGCAGGGGAGGTTGTCTCTGTTCGGAAGGAGCGCCTCCTGCCTGATCATGTGGAGCAACTCATATTCCTTCATGATAACATGTAGTCATTATGTTTCATGATAACAGCTAGTCATTACTTGCATTGTGTTCCAAATAACAGTGTATGTTGTGTTAACAGACAGGCTGTTGTGTATTTTTTTAGATAAATATATCTTAAATTATTGTTACTGTAAAGGCATTTGTCCTTTGATATTAGATATTCGATTCGACATTCGAACATGAATATTCGTATTCGATTCGTATTCGAAAAATTTCATATTCGCACACCCCTAGTAGAATGTCAACTCCCTATGTGTTCGACAGAAACGCAATAGCTAAGGCTAAGAACTTGCTGAGGGAAAGGCCACCCTGCACACTTTGTAAGTGCTGTAAAAAACCGGGAAGGACAGATTAATACGAGAGGAAAACGCTAAGAAGGACACAATTGTACGGCTGCACATCTATTATGTACCGGCAACAACCGCATGGCAGCTACTCTCCTTTTTCTATAACAAATATATTTACTCAGCCACTTTGCAATACACCTATATAATTTGCAATGTGTCGACTTGATATTACGGTGTGTATAAAATTTCTCATTGACAGACATTCCCTTCGACGTGTGAGACAAAGATTCCTTGTAAAAGCATGATAAACGCTGCCATTTCACTGCTACGCATAGTGTTTGAGTGTTGCAATGTTAGTGTGCTTTGGCTATTTTGTAACTGATTGCAAAACAATGACGAAAACATGTTTTTTTTTTTATACAGAGGTATTTTGTTGTCTAGGCTGCAGAAGTGCCCATGAGCTACCTTGACTGCGTATATAAGCACAGGATTAAACTTTTCCAAGAGTTACAATTTAACTGGTTGCACCTAAGCCAACAGAGGTTAACTTGAGGAACATGAAATTTAGATGCTTTATTTTGTAAACGCGCCGCCTCCCATGAACTGTAGTTTTTTGCTACCCACCTAGAAGGATTAGGCCAAAAGTATGGTTCAGACATTGCGGCTTGACAGGAGTTTTTGATTCATTATGGTTCAGCTAGTGAATAATGGACATAAAGTGGCATAGCCAGCAAAGACAAAAGCGTTTAAAAATACAAGAGACAAAGTTGCAACATCCCAACAATATCAATGTGCGCATGCCTAGATGAAAACGTCACTAACCAGAGGACACAATGACAGCTGATGGTGCCATGGATGCCACATTTGTTGTCTGTGCTACGCTCGCAGCAGACTGAATATTCTGTACAGATGTGTCCTGGATCTGCAGAGAGAGCAAGTGCGACAATGTGAAACAAGGAAAATGCACCAAGCTGTGACATGTAACAGACATCCCTCTGACAACGCAGCATAACGAAAAATGGCCGATTTCAGTGATCCACGTATCTCTTACTGTGACATCATCCCAGGAGCTAAATTTTCAATTCTTATGCAGTGCTGTAAGTTTCCCTAATTTACATTAGCCACTACGGATGCATAATGCGAGGTAGTTTTTCATTTTTTGCAGACTTAATGTTATTTATGAAACACACAAACAAGCAGACGTGAAGCAGGAAAATAGTAATACATGCAAAGCACACCGTAAACCTGAGACACACACCTGACCATGCAGGCTTCCAGTTGCTCCAACAAGCATGCTAGACTGCGTCACAGGAACCATGGTCAGTGAAATAGGCACGGGAATCGCAGAGGATAAATTGACGCCCGTCAGAGACATCTGCACATATGATGAGCATTAGAAAGAACAATGGTTATCAGCTTGCTCCCAGCTTAAAGGGGTGTTAAAGTTAGCATAACAATGTAGAATAACTGACAATGTAATGAGTTATACATGTGCAATTAGTACAAGCTAATCAATTATACCCTGAAAACCCTAAAGTCATTAGGTTCACCACCGTGGAATTATTAGTAAAGGAAGAAATCAATGTGAAAAGTTTTACTTTTAAATCTCTCACTCAGATCTCCATTCAGTGACGTAATGAATTTCAGAGCTTTTGTTTTTTAATATATATATTTTAGCCATGTTGCCTAAGCAAAATTTTTGAAACTTGGTATGTTAAGGCCTCTGGCTCCCTCAGTATACAATAGGAAACTTAAACATAGTGCGGCCACCTGCATTTTATTTTTGGTAGAGCTGCGCGAATAGCATAATTTTGTGTAGGAAGTGAATATCAATGTTGAAGCGTGAGTGCGAATAGAATATTTCTCAAATACTTTTAGAATATTATTTTAATAGTTTGAAGTTAAATTGCGAGGGGAAAAAATGTTGGAGGATTCTCAGGCATATTTTTTATAAGATAGCAGCTTGAAAGTGTTTATTTTCACTAGGTTGATGAAGCGCTGGCGGGTTGGTATTTAATAGTTGTCTGGTCAAGAATGAGGCAATGCAGAGGCCAAATTGTGTTCGTGTACATGACTTGGTGCAACCAAAGTGTTGCCGACAACACTTTACACGTGAAAGGCAAAGATGCTATTTCCTCAGCCTCTCTTTCAATTTCTGTGGAAGCCCAACTGATGTGGCAGGCAAGGTTGCACTCTCTTGGAGTTAGAAGTTCCAAATCTGCCTCGTAGAAGTCAACATACAACAAAATTTGAAATTTTGGATGCTGAAAATCTACGTCCGATTTCTCGGACTTCCTGCCTAAATTTCGGGTCTAAAACAGCATTCACTGATTTCCCACCTGTGCTACATCTATCACCTCAACGTTGGAACCCGCGTTTTCTTGAGTCAATACATTTGCGACTGTAGCGAACTTGAAAGGCAGCTGTGCCGCAATATGGGAGTGTAATTAGGTGGAGAATTCAAAAATTTTAAGGGGCCACTTTTAGCCTACGTTGCCTGTATCACTTTTACAGCTTTGCCACAATACGATAACGTAACGAGGCGAAGCATACTAAGAATCCGAAGGGGTTATTTATAATCGGAGGTTGACCGTGTGTAAAAAGTTTGCGAGTGTATCGGACCCTGTAAGGCAGCTTTGCTGCCATAGAAAAATGTGATGAGGTGAAGAATATTAAAGATCTAAAGGGGTACTTTTAGTCTAAACTAGCCTGAACTTTCTTTGGAAAGTTGGTATGGCAAAATTCCAGTGCGAATGGAATCGAACAGCAAACAATATTAGAAAAATATTCTAAATTTCGAATATTTGCACATCCCTGGCTTTGGTATTGTGAAAGAGAGAGAGAGAGAGAAAAAATGTTTATTAGTATTGTCAGTAACTAAAGTGGGTGGGGCCCTTCGTCCAGAGCTCCACTAGCTTAGCGGCTCGCCGGGCCTGGTCCAGAGTTGCCAATTGGTTTCCCAAAGCCTGATCCGAGAGTCGCGCCACCCACGACCAGTGTGGTATTGTGAAAGAGTAACTTACAAGTAAGAAAAAATATATAATTTTTTTAGTGTCCCTTTAATTAACACAGTACTATGTCCCATTAAACATCCATAAAGTATTGTAAATATATTGTCTGAAATCACTCAACAGTTTTTCTTTCCATGTTCAAATATCAATCTCAAGCATGTTCAGTGAATCCTAGAAAGATGGTTTGCCATTAGCCAGCTGACTGCTACATTGAAAAGTGCTGGCGTTTTCCGTCTGTCATAGGGTGCGTCATTTCTGATAGCACAGATTGCACGAACCAAAAAAAGTAAATGTAATGAAAAGTATGCATGGGGCAATGTCAGATATACAATATTATGCAGTTTTTTCAGTGCATAGCATGGAAGAAATGCATTGCAATGGTACCATTTTACTGAAGTGCTCGGCTGGACGCTGTGTCATGTTACAGTCAAAGCACCACCGAGAGTAGTCAGTTGAGAGTGCGACATGCATGTGCAAGCGCCCTACCTAATTTGATGCGCCGGGACTACACAACAATGTCTGGCATTGCTCATTGCTGGCTGCTCACTTAACAGTGCTACAGCAATTTAGTGAAGGAGTTGCTGATAATTTGAAGGAGTGCTGATAATAATGAAAGAGTTGCTGATAATAATGAAGGCTGTTTGCAGATGATTGTGTATTATTTAATGAAATAACATGCCGCAAAGACCAATTAGTATTGAATTCCAATCTTTGTAATATATATGACTGGTGTACTAAGTGGAAGATGAACCTAAATGCCGACAAATCAGTTTTTATGAAAATAACCAATAAGAAAAATTCTCTATCCTTCCCTTACAACCTTTCAGGACAACTTTTGAACGAAGTTACAGAATATAAGTACCTGGGTCTTACCATAACTAACACTTTAAGTTGGAACAAGCACATTTCAGACATTTGTGCGTCATCCTTTCGTAAACTGAGCCTTTTAAGACATAAGCTCAAACATGCTCCTGCAAGTGTTAGAATTCTAGCCTATACATTTACTGTAAGACCTAAATTGGAGTATGCATGTATAATCTGGGACCCTTACACAAAAACTAACATTCATGCACTTGAGATGATTCAGCGTAAAGCGGTTCGGTTCGTTTACTCTAAATACCATCCGAGCGATTCCCCAACCCAACTCATGAGAGACCATAACATACCAACCTTAGAACTAAGACGTAAAATCCAAAGATTAAAATTTCTTTATCTTCTCAAGAATAACAAATTGTCAATGAGACCAGAACAATACATCCAACCACTCACCGCTCGCAGAACACGACACCGGCATGCCGACTCTCTAACGCCCTTCAATGCTAGAACATTTTCAAATTCTCCTTTTTCCCGCGCACTGTAACTGAATGGAATCAATTACCAGCATTATTCATAAATAGCATAGACTCAATTGAACATATTGTATCTTGACCTGTATTGTTAAAGTGTTAAATGTTCTTTCTTATTCATTGTTCGAGTTATGTCCTTATTCTTCGCGCTTTTCATGTTCTTGATCTTCAGTTGTCCTTATTACGAGCTTTGTAAATACGTCCCTCCTGCTTGGGCCCTTCACTGGGCCTGCAGTATTATGTAAATAAAAAAATAAAATAAAAAATTACTTTCTTGCCGTGACAATAAGAAGGGTGCAGTGGCTTACTGCTAACACTCTTTTTAGAATATAAATCTTTAGGTCTAATGACACAGCAATGACGATCATGCGACCACTTATAATGTAACCGCTTATAGTGCAGGGCCGCTTACAATGCGGTCTTTTTCTACTACTGTTTACCCTTCCATAGAACCCCATGTATACACATAGCCAGTACCCAAAGATGAAAAATCGGTTATAATGTGGTTGCCGGAAGTTGTTTGTGACAAACGCGGTAGCGAGTGCGCTTCTGAAAGGAGGTGCGCTGGGTGCGCCACTGGGGAGCGAACGACGAGTTCGTTTCAGAGAAGGAGGTAACACGGAGTGAACGAACGAAGGGCGGAGAGAAGAAAAAGAAACTGAAAGAAGACCGCGGGACACTGCGCGGGCTCGCCGAATAAGAGAGGAGGGCGGTTGCCTCTGTGACCGATAAGCCTTTGCACCAGCGCCGACGCGGCAACAGCGTATTACGTCGCTAGCATGGCTTCGGCCGCGCGCCACTCAACATGGCACGTGCGATCCCGTCCTTATCAACTGCATGTGCTAAACAGTTTCCTGTCGGGAAAGACAACATCGTTATCGAGCTTGCAACAAATATCGCGTTTGCTTCCTTGTTTGTTAATTGAAAACTTTTTACAGTTTTATGATGTGAGCTTCCACTTTTGCTGCCAGTGCGCTGTGGTACGTAAACTTGGCGAATTGTCATCGTTGCTGATTTTCAGGCCGCGAACGTGAACGTGAACTTAGCATCACGCACGCTGTTCTTGGTTCATTGCTAGGCGTTCTTTTTGACGCTGAATCTTTATGTTTTAGACAAACTTTCCGCGAAAACATACCAAACAGCAAACTAGGCCTAATCGGCGTTGGTTACGCTTCAATTGGTAGCGGTCGCGTGAATCTAAGTTGGGGTTTGGTACCGAATCAACGAAACTCTTTGCAGTGGCTGCATTTGACGGGAAGGGATATATATCGTTAATGAAAACGAGGGTGGCACGTGTAGCGCTCAAATAGTGGTTCGCGATTCAATTGCGATGTCTTAAATCGGGTGCGTGCTCGTGAAATGGAATGATTGGCGTCTTTAAACGCGTCAAATTCTAGATGTGATTCGACATAGTTTCTGTGTAATGCGCATAATCAAGGCGGTCTTGTAGTCGGCAAATTTCCGCGATAGTGCTTTCATTTGTTAGACCCCCCCGCCTTTCGTGTTGATTTCATTGGCAACGCATGTCTTCGGACGTTAAATTCTTTTGGCATTCAGAAATTTAAATGTTAGCAAGCATGAATCGCATGTTTTAATTCTCGGACACGCGAAGCTGCATGCTCAACACATTTTGCACAAGTGCGGCCCTTGAAAAAGGTTGTTTTGGTTATAGTAGTGTGGTACCGCTTATAGTGCGGATATTCGCGACTCTCGCGAGTTGCATCATAAGCGGTCTATACTGTATACAAAAACAGCTAAGCGGGAGTACTTGAAATGTGCCATACAAATGCCCGTCTCAGGGATCCGTAAAACTCTTCTCAGGACTGTTTCACCAACTATTTTTGCATCTATACTGCCCATTTGAGAGAAAGCTATGTCTTATCATCACCAAAAGACAAAATACAACGAGACCAGCTCAGCATGAGTGGTACATCACTTTTCATCAAGTAATGGCAAGGAACGCTACCAAACAAAGCACTTTACGAATGGTGCTACGCGAGTGAGTTTCCAACCACCGTGTGTTCCCAATCGTCGTATGCAGTCCTCGACAGACAACAGGAGCAGCCATAAACAAACACAGAGAAATCGAAGTTCCTGCACTCTGAACATTCAAGGTTCAAGAGTCACCATTATCATTCTGGTGGGCACATGGTTCAAGCAAAGATAAACACCCTAAAACCCATGCTTACCAAATTATGCAGGCCAACATTCTGCGATAAACTGATGTTAGGAAGACTGACAACCTCCGGCGACTGCGCTAGCAGTGCATTTGATATACTGGATGCCTGGTTTGGTTTGCTGGTAGCGTCATCGGGACACACTGCGGAGAAAAAAATGTGTGTTGGTTGTCAGGTTCACAGCTCTAATTTTTTTACTAGCGGCTAAAGTATCACTTATGTATGCAAATAATTTGTAGTAATTCTAAATCTCATGCTTCCTTGACTTTACGTGGTTGCTAATAATTAAAAAAAAAAAACATTCTGTTAAAGCTACAGTAGGAGGGGTGTCGCAAGTACTGTGTGGTTAGGCGCTCTACCACGAATTGTAATACCTGTACTTAATATGTTTATGGGAATTTGTGGGGGGTGGAGATGTATTTCTTTTGAAATGTGGAACTAGGTTATAGCAAAAAAAAAGTATCGTATTTACTGGCGCAATGAACGCACCCACATAATAAACACACCCCCAACTTCAGTCGTCAAAATTTGGATTTTTATTTTTCCTGCGTAATAAACACGCCCCCTACATTCGTCAGCTGCAGTTTTGCTAGCCGACACCTGGCACCTCCTTGCCCCTTGGATCTCTTCCTTTTTTTGTTAATATGCCGACCTCCCTCAGCTACCTCGGCTCGCTCCCCTCCCCCTTCGCCCACTGCCGCGCGCTGTATAGTTTTTGTCTATCTGTGCGCGGCACGCACCCAGTCTTTTTCAAATATCTATGCGCCACAGCGGGGTTCACGAAGAATGCGAGTGTAGAGACATTGCAGCTGACAAGCACACAGCGGGCGAAGGTCACGAAACTTCCTGCGGCAGGTCGCTTTCTGCAAATACAAAACTTTAAGGCCCAACCACATGCACGCAATTTTTGAGCGACGATGACAGGATTTGCTGTCGCGAAGGGTCATTCGTCGCCATCACGTTGCAGAATCCTGGAAAACCAGAAAGAAATCGCTTGTTGCCCAGAAAAGATTGTGACTACGTATTTCCGTAACATGGTCTCTGATTCTGGCTTCGGTTGCAAGTGAGGCGGCCTCCGTATTCTGTCATTAACCTTGTTACGATGGTTTGTTTTGATGCTTCCGTGGTAGCTTGCTACAGTGTCAACAACGAAGGCACGGTCATCGCGTGAGTCAGCCACAAAGTTGGCAAAGTAGGTCGTGGCGTCGTAGCACACGCTTCTGGGCGCCCCTAGAGATTACAGCAGATACCACTGTTGCGGTTAAACGATTTCGATGAAGATAACCGCAAAACGCTTTTATGGCGTGAACAGGCAGTGCGAGAACAGCTTGCAAAGGATAGCGCCTTCAACCACCGAAGATGAGTGAAGTGCAACAAAGAAGCTGAGCGACCTAACTTTTTTTTGCATTGCTGCATTTTTTTGCTCATACCGAAAATGTTTTCATAAGATTTGCCCGGCATAATAAATGCTCAGATTTTTTGAGAAAAAAAAAGTGCGTTCATTATGCAAGTAAATACGGTAATATGAAATAATGCATCATCAACTCACTCTTATTTCAAATGTCAGTTGAATACTCATTAATTAATACTATCACATCATTATAAAGGTTGCTTCTCTCACCTGTGTGACCGTGGTTGGGTTCCAGGATGTTCATGTTCACTGGCTCTTTCCTGTGATAGGACAGAGAAGGGGCACGGATAAGTGCTTGAGGTAGGCGATGCATGTGATGACTTTCGGTGATGCGTGTGCTAGCAAACTGACATACGAAATAAAGAACTTAACATCCTCACCCTAGTGAAGACAGAATACCTTCAAATGATCAGGGTGGCCTTAAAAATTTATACTTGTGGTTGTGTAGTTTTGTTTATGTTCACTTTGTAACACACAGTTGTTTTATGACAATGTCTTGAGTGGTGTAAGTATAGCATTGAATGATAACTAGGAATAAGTTTGTGAGCAGCTAGCATTCTGATGCCTCAGGTGCTCCATATCTCCTCAGGTGCTCCATATCTTTCAGGCATTTTGGATGCTTGTGTTCATCACATGCCAAGGGTTTTTCTCAAAGCACGAAAAATTACACTTCTGTCTAAGTATTGTATCAGCAGGCTGTAAATTCAGATGTTCATTATTGGCGAAATAATCCGATAGTACATGCTGGTGAACATAGAGGAAAACCTTGTCAACTTTAAGTCGCTGAGGTCACAAAAGATCTTTATATTGAGCTTTTTTTTTTCTTTATTGACAGCACAAATAAAAAATCTAGATAAAGACAACTCTGGATAACTTAAAAATGCCAGTTTACATTGTCCAGTGCCACATTTTCCTAAGATGGCCTCTTGGAGCCATCAGGCAATGCCGCATAGTGCCATTGATGGCTAGTATATTAAGCACAGAAGCCTCGTCACAGCTCGCAGTAATATAAAAAAGGAAAATGGTATTGCTTGCGCAACATGCATTCGAACATTGTGCGAACCTGTTCTCGGCAACTGCTAGCACAGGTGGCGATTGACTGAGCGGTCCCTGTGCCTTCGTGAGTGGCACTACCGCCGACGGTTCACACTGTTCGTCCAAGCCACCAGACATGCTTTGGGAGTCAAGGACCACAGGTGGTTTGCCAGGAACGAAGTGGGTGATCTTCACAGCCTTGCGGCCCTCCTCGGTGAAAATTTCTCGGAACTGGTCCAGGTACCTAAGGTTGGAATTTAATACGATCACGACTATTGAAAGCAAAAGCATACCAACTGCCAAGCCATCAGGGAGACATGAATGTTCAAATTAAAGAAAAATTATTTATTGATTTACAGGGGGCCAGAAACAGTTTTGACGTTTTTGTACAAACACATTGGGCTGGTAGGCTAAGTCCTAAGAGTCATTCAGAGACTGATTCAAGCTCTCTGCATAAACTGTGTCATTTATTATGCTTTAAAGCTGCGAATCACTGCAGATCACCGCGGCTCAGCCAAACGAGTTTTCAACTGCCCATTTGCAGTATGACACCACTGGAAGCACGAAATCACCCAGGCTGCTGATCTGATTGGGTGTGGAATGCATGTAAGTGCAATTGACTGGTAGGGTGGTGGCACCTGTTGGAGCAGACATTAACCACACCGGGATTTTCGTCTTTGTACCCAGGCACACTGGGTGATGGCATCCGAGATTATGTGCAACCTGTCGGCGTGCAATCTCGCGTGCAGGTCTAGACTGGGCAAAGCTCGAATCATTGAGTGCGCTCATGAGAGCTCTGCAATCGTCAGCGATGCCAGCATGTCTCATGAGTTGAAGAGGCATGGCAGGGGTGAGAAGGAGGGTGTGATATAATGGTCCATAGTGGTCTAGGTACATGACATGTCGTTAAAATTTGTGGTGTAAAAGTTTTGATGATGCTCTAGCCTAAATGCTGACAAAACTTCAAAAGACTGTTTCAGGGTCCCTATAAACTTACTAAATTTATGCATATGTGATTGTAGATTTCAGATGCGATTAGTTTTCTACTATGATATGTGTTTTCTGAGAGCAAGAATTTGCCTAAACTGAGAGAGTTACAAAGTTTATCAGCATGTCAGAATAAATTGAAGTGAGAACTGTGTAGGATAAAATGAGAATGGATGTTCTAAATTGACTTGAACTAAAGTTAAGGCATGTTAAACACTAGCGAGTGAGTCGATGTCACGCTGGAACTTTGGTCACAAATGTTCCACATATAACTTTTGTTCAAGTGGATTTAGCACATCTATTATAATTTTTTTTAGCACCAGTTCTCATTACAGATTATCCTGATATATTCTGCGACATTCTGTACAGTTAAATCGCTAATTTTATAAAATTGGAAAAAGTACTTATCAGTTCTTCAAAATCTGGAATAGTAACATCGCAACAATTCAGAGCTACTTCAACATTGTAATTCCTATTAACCCTCGCCTGCACACGTGAAAAGTTCGTAAGGGTAGCCTAGACATGGGAGGCCAGCATGCAAAAAAGGAATAACGAATGCAGTGACTACATGAACAGGCCGAGCAAGCAAGTTGTGAGGAGATGATTGGTTTGATCTGTCACATAAACAAAACAAGAGCAGCCAGAGTAGTGTTTATGTGGGAGCATTTACAGTAACACCAATCCCACTACCACATTTAGCACCATTTAGTACATAAGAGCTCCTCTGACAGGTCAGTTCGTTGTTCCATGTGAGGGAGCGGTGTACAGCATCGTTATGAGAAAACTAGGGTTATGACAAGGGGGTCGAAAAAAACCCACCAGTGTCAATATTATGAAGAAATCGCTGTTTTTCCTACTCTATTATTTAGGGCAAGAGACAGTTAAATAGGGTTCAGCACCCAACCAACTTGGGTTGGTGAACACAATGAACTCCAGCTGTTCGTGGCGGGGAATGAAAAATCCATTGTTAGATCTGGAAAATCCTTTGCTACATGACTTCGTAAAGTTGGGATATATTAGACTGAGTACTAACTATACAAGTACGTCCTTATAGTATTAAAGCTTGACTGTATATGGTTTTCATGATTCATATGAGAGTGGGACCTATGTCCAGCTGTTAAATACAACAGCCTATAAAGTCGCAGTACTACTGCCACAAACTTTTCAGATGAGTAAAGCAGTTGTGTTTGACAGTGACTCGTTACTATTTAAATAAATGGTAATACTCGTACTAACAGCTGGCAAGTATGGTCCACTATTCTTGCAACATGATCCAATAACATTGCTGGGTAAGAATTGAAGGCATTTGATTGTTTGCACATACCTGGTAACGTTGGCTTGACTGCCAAGATTGAATCTGCAAGACGAAATATATTAAGAGTTGTCAGAGCAATAGTCCCGCTTGACAATTCACACACGCTCAAGAAAAACATTCATTGTGCCTTACACTAAAACCTTGCAATATCCTCTGAGACCACGAATAGAGCCAGACTGTTACGAATTCTTGACCTCTTGAAAATTAAGAGAAAGTGTACTAGTATAATAAACTAATCTGGCCACCTGTACAATTTTGTGAGTGTTTATGAATAAGATTTTCCCCCAGAAGTTATTACAACTACCAAAGCAAATGTAAGGTAGTGTGATCACAAAATACGAAAGTAAGATAGTTATGCAATTGCCAAAAATGTCTTTGTGAAGGCGCATACACTCTTTATCGCAAGTTCATTTACACCGCCGTGTGGCCCTGTATGGGTTTTTAGCTTCTCGGCAATACAGTGCAAAGCGGCAGCAAGTGACGTGGCTTCTTTTTGTGTTCAGCTCACGTTTCTTGATTCTAACACTTTTCCTTGGCAGGGAAGTTGATTCATATTATTCGCTTACATACCTGTCAGTTTAAATGTTTGTTTAAATTGGTTTGAAATGCACACACAAGAAAAATTAAGGCAAGCTAATATTTCTTCCTACTCAAATTATGAGCTATAAGTAACAGGGGATCATCGTAACATACGGACAGACACTCTATTTTATTTCTTTGCTATCACCCCAATTTTGATGCTTGGGAAGGCAAATCACAGCTCCAACCTCTCAAGAAAAGTAAAACAAAAAAAAGTTCATCATAATTGTGAAAATTCTCACAGCCTGATTTTCTTTTCTCCCTTTCAGAGCTGCTAGCACCACCTGTAAGTCAGTTTCGCCTCATCGCACACGCACGTAGTACACTCAAACCTTGATGTAATGAGCCCAGATATAACAAAGTATTGGTTATAATGAAGTAAATTAAAAATGGTCTTGCAACAGGTATAGCATTAGAAATAAACCTTTATAACTAATTTTCTGATATAACGCACTTATTTTTGGGTAAGATGCAACTTTGTTACTATGAGGTTCAAAGTAGTAAACAAAGTTAGCTTCCCTGCCAAGCGAAATATGGCGCTGTGGTGTCACCTGACAGGAAGTGAAGTGGCATGAGCACATAAGAAAGAGCTCTTTTTCCTTTTTGGTGTTTGGCACGGCTGTGCTCAGTGAACTGTTGTGCGATGTCAGTTGACGACACCACATTAGCGGTATAGTGTGTTTTTTCCTTTTGTGTTAGCTTGGCGTTATATTGTGTTACTTGTCATGTCACTGCAGTTCTTTGTTTAGGTTTGGCTGGCAAGCTCGTCATTATGTAAAATACATTAATAAACGTACATGTGTTTGTTGTACAATGGCGTGAACTGTGCCTGTTTAATCCAAGAGCGGCTTTGTCGAGACCTCACTCTCTCTCTTTTTTGGTGCATTCTCTTTCATATGGGCTACACCTCCTTGGCAAGTGCCCACACGCGTGCGTACGGGGAAGGGTGTCCTGATACTGTCTTTGTCCTGCGTTCTGTTCATAAAGACTTCTGTGGGATGGGATTGGGAAGCGTCAGGTAGTGCTGCCTTGAAACAGCCCCCCACCCCTCCCCTCGCCATTCTAACTGAGAATTCTGAGCACACCTATGTGAGTGCCCCATGACAGCGGTACGCCATCTGCCACGGGTTCCCCAAAAGTGGCAACACTCACTCGCAGCTGGTGCCCTTGTTATTTCCTTCCCGGTCAACGTAGAGCCGGCCGAAGAACTGTTCATCGGTGGGCCTTTGGAGGATTGTTACACGGGTGAGCTTGCCCGTGTTGGGCTCCGTTTCCAGTACAAACTCCTGCACCACCAGCGGCGTGTTGTCCAGTGTGGGCTTGGGGGGTTCCTTGACACGTGCCAGCTTCTCCACCTGTGTGAGCACATGTGCCCGACCAAAAGTTGGTGTGAATAGAATACTGTGATTGTGGCTGGGAAACTATCATCATCAATCTATTCTATGTTCATTTCAAGACAGAGACCTCTCCCAGTGGTTTCATATTTTACGAGTAGATTTCATTTTACCCCGCGAACTTTCTGATTTACGAAAAAGAGTGTCATCACCCTATATAACTCGCAGCCATCTTCGGCAGTATTTCGCATCCCTTTATATCTATTGTCTGACCTTCGCATTATCCGGTTCACACAGATTGATTTTTTTCGTTCAATGCCAACTAAAATATCGGCTGTCTGTTTGTGCCCTCATCTATTCCGCTGCTGCCTTCCGATCTCTATTTCATATATTGTCTTCCAATTTGATGCGCGCTGCGTGCTCCTCAACTTTCTTTTTCAGTTTCTTTGTTAATCTTCAGGTTTCAGTTTCATATGTGAGTATTAACATATTTCATATTTATTGTCGCCGAACCTCTTCATCGCAATGTTACTGCTTTACTTTCTACAACTGTAGTACTGGTTATTGCTGCTGTGCTCACTCTCCTCCGTGGTAATGCGTCGGCCCCTTCTATACAAAATGGTTGATAAGGCCAGGCCCTCCTTGCTCCTAATATGTTACACTGTTAAGGTGCTGCTCCTGCGAAAACTGCTGACGCAATGCACTCACAAGAGACACAGTCCTGGCCACGAAAGTCGAGAATTTGAGCCAGGTTTACTTGTTTGTGGGCGTCTTAGAAGTGATGGCCTACCTCATTCTCCGTACTTCAGCATCTCTGAATGTAAGCTGCTAAAGGCACAAATATTACCAGTAGAAATAGGATGATGTAATAACAATATCACCCACGCACACAGTCTATGTTGATGGTGGTAAACAATAGGCTTTTGAGAAGATTTGAGCATTTTGAATATTCCTTTCGATTTGAAATGAAGGGATAGGTGTTTATAAAACCGCATGCAACCCGCCCCCCTTTAAAGGTGGTTCCAGAGCAGTGTAGAAGTGCTATACCGTGAATACACCCATCCAAGAAAAATTCAAACTGCCACGAAGCCCAATTCCAAGGTCTAATGAACATATTACCCTCACATCGATTCATCATTTTTTCATTTAGAAGCTCTATCGGCTTATATGCTATAAGTAGAGTAAGTTTTAAATAACAAGGTATTTTAGATTATTGCTTGCATTTTACCATTGCTCAAACCCTGCTACCAGTCATAGCTGCTTCCACTTCAATTTTAGCCCAAAAGAATGACATTCACACATGCCTTGTTTCAATTTTAAAAATGCATTGTGTAGGTTACTTGAGTCGTGACAAACATGGTCATTTCTCTTTATAATATGCAATATACGCGATTCAAATTCAATACAATTCGCTCCGAAATTGTTTTGAACTGATAGTTTACTAGTTGCACAAGCCTAGTAGTAAACATGCAGCCATATGTAGTAGTTGACAATCACTGTACCGGTAGCAAGATCAGATTCATTTCAATGAAACAGGCGATGTCTGTTAACATTTGTCTGGCACCATTAACATTTTCACAAGTGTCAATAGAATGTCACAGCAAGTAAAGAAATGTTTATTCGTTGATTCTTAAGCACTAAGTCATTTATCAAATTTCTTTATTAGGCTACCATAGTGTGGGGGCAAGCAAATAAACTGCTTAGATAAGTACAATGTTTGATTCACTGAATGCAAGAAGACAGTGTTTGCAATCATCTTGTTTTTCTACGCCGTCAAAAGTAAATGCACAGGTTCGAAGGTTTCACTATAACGCCATGCGAACAGAAGCACAAAAGAAACAGTCTTGCTAACATTTGGCTGTTTACTGTCAGATCTGTAAATGCGTTCCACTGAAAAAGAACTAAATTTTAGTGTACACACCAGACTGGACTGGACTCATCTGGGGAGCCAAACACACTAGACTACATCAGTGGAAGCTAGACTAATTTTTGAATATATTTAACCATATTTGCTTGACTGTGTGCAGAAAATGATGGCGAGATATTTTGTATACTATGAAATCGTCACTACTGGAAACTATAACAAAGCAAAACAAATGGTACACATTGTTTACCGAATTGGCTGGGAGACTACTATGCAACAGCACTACTAGACTTGTAAACTAATAGAACACAATGTTTAGAGCTTTCGGTCTTCAATTCCATCTCATTTACTGGTGCCTCAATCCAGCATTATACTAGTAGAAATTAATGTAGCACGTAAGTACATTATCATCACAGAGGAGATGCTATAAATAATTTAAAAAAAAGCATTAACATGATAAGGCTTATCTGCATATGAGCGTAGAAAGTAATCACCTCAATCTCTTGGGGAACTGGCATCGTGGCCCTTTTCTGCGCCCAGAAGTCAGCCTGCAAGATAACAAACACATATAAAAAAGTTGGCAAGAAATTGGTTCATTCTGTTTTGTATATACCCTCATAGCAGGAGAAATACTTATAACAGCTCTATTGAAATCCTTTTCTTTTTGAAGGCTCGTCAATGGTTTGAATGACTCTCAGTATAAACTAATAGCATGATTAACCAGCAGTTCTGAAAGCTAACGATTCAGCTCTTACAATGCAGCTTATCATAAACATTATTCTCAAACCATTTTGAAAAACCAAACACTCGACCACAAGAACTGAAGGTGTCTTATTTTTTAATACTTTATTCAGAAAACAGTCAGGCTAACATTAACAAGGTGAAATTGCCTCTGATGTACAACAGCCACCTTCATTACCGCAGGTATTATTATTCAGTTGTTTCTTTTTACTCAGAATAAAAACAGAGGAAAGAAATCATAGATAAATATTAATTAGGTAATTACAGATAAACATGTCTCCAATTTGTTGCTTTTTGTTTTTTAGGTATGTGTTTCAGTATTCGGACTTCTTGGGGGCATTCTCGCCAACCAGAATACATATAAGGAATGTCCATCCTTTGGGATGAACGAAATATAAGTATTCTCACAAGATAAATCGTGATGAATGCTCGAAGAGACTGTTTTCTAATTTTCAATCCTGTTCAGGATGCCCATTTTTCGCTGACAAACATTAGTACAGTTGAACCCCTTTATAAGAGACACTGATGTAAGAGACAAATGGGTATAAGTGACATACCAGTGTGTCTACGATAAAACAGGTGTTTATAAGGAAATGAATACGCAGTATTCTGCTTATAAGAGACACCTCACATACATAAAAGACAAGAGTTGCTAGCCAGTGCATGTTTCTTATACGGGGGTTCAACCGTGTACCAAGACGCACCATTTCATGGTCTGCACTACGCTTACAAAATGAGACGGGCATAACGCAGGCCTCAGCCCACCTTGGAAGGCATGGTTGGAAGCGGTGTTGATGCCGGCACCCTCTTTCGGTACTGCGTGATGAAGTCATGTGCTCTCAGGTACGGTGGTGTCGCGCATTGCTCCAGCTTTTTCCGACGATTGATGGCCACTTGACTGTGTTTCTTTGCCATTCTAGGAAAAAAAAATAGAAAGGCGCAGCTTGCTATAGCGTCTAACCGCATACCTGAAGTTCATACCGTGAGGATTTGCGGTTTGAAGTGAGCAAGACTGTGCAGAGGCACCTTGACTTCTTAACTGTTGCTTCATTAACCTCAATTTTATGAGACATTGAACTGGTAAAAACATCTATCGAGAATGATTTTGAATTATTTGAATAGTGAAATGGAACAAATGAGCTAATAAAAATAAAAACGATTGGCACACTAAACAGGAACATCTATCAATCATTCTAGCTTTGCATGCTTGATTAAATACCAGAAAAAATCTGCTGTACACTCATCAACAATGAGAGCTCGAAACCATCTGTTGCAGAAAAGGGTACGTAAGTAAAGTTTTGATACAAAGCAAAGCCTGCGAGTGTCAAGTTTAATGACGATACATCATACCAATGAGCTGGCTTTAATTTTTCATTGGATTTCAAAGGTTAGGGCTTGCCTTGAATGCACGTGGCAAATCATGAGGCCATGCTGGAAAAAAAATCTCGACACCATGCGCTGAGAATAGCACTTATCAGATTATAGAAAGGTACAGAATACTGAATCTGTAATGTTGCACTAGTTCTTTTAATGTTGTCTGTGCTGAGTGTGTAGCGACATGGACATACCACGTGTGATGTATTGCAAAGACAAAAACAGATTACAAGACAAAACTGCATTATTCCCACTAACAGATAATTTACAAGCCTGACTTGCCACTTAAATAATGGACAAGGCAAGTCGGTCATACTGGCCACTTGTTCTAATCCATCTCGAGTGTGTGAGGTCACGACTTTGAACAACCATGAGCTATGTTAGACTTTAAAGTTCGAGGATGAATGGTAATTCAAGCAGCTAAGCACCTGCTGATCATGTGATTGCTGAGACGCGCCTTCTTGTGCTGCAGCCAGTTGGATACGACAGCCACGCCCACTGTGGGCTCCAGGCAGAGTGGCTCTGCAGTGGCCATGACCAGTGCCGCCTCCAGGTAGAGCTTATCCTCGAGACTCCACGAGTGGCCGTCGCCTCGTGCCACCAGGCCCACGTCGCAAAGCACAGACTGCAAATGCGTAAACTTTTTTAGCCTCTTGGCGTGCATACGAACCACAGCTAAGCTTGTGGAACTAAATCAGAGACATAACAAAAGTAGTTCGTTATTTAAATTTAGTTACTCAAATATTAACTCTGACACTAGACTTACTCATGAGGAAAGTCACGTGTCCAATGGTGGCTCTTTTATTCACACCCTGAGGCTATTGCACAACAAACGAGGAGCATAACATGGGAGGGCAGTCGCTAATTTCAATGTCTCAATACACAGAAAGACATTTCAGAATCATGCTCATGATGTATAGTACTTTAATCATTATCAAGACATGGCAGCTAACTACAATGGTGATAGTGAATCATGAAAGTATGATGATGTATTTGAGAACTCAATATGATGAAGATCTTGCTTCCTGGACCTGTAGATCGGGTGCATCCAGACGTCTAAACATAATGATCACATCACCTGTACTAGCAAATAAGTGCTTCGGTGTGCTGTGCTGAACAACAAAGGGAGGTTATGAGATTGCCGGTGCGAGTTACCAGCAGCTGGTATACACTTTGCATTTGCGAAATGCTGAAACCAAGCCTAGCTGAAAAATCGGTCATAAAGGTTCAATCAGCCATCAGTCATCAGCCTTCAATTTTCTTCTGGTGCAATAACTAGGTAATGCAGTTTAAATGTCGAGGGCCTGATAGTTATCAGCTGATTGAGCAAGCTTGGCTAAGAACAACAGTGAGAATACAAGCTTTAATACTAAATGTCTTGGTTTAGTGTGTTTTGAACAAAAAACATTGACCGTGGTGCAATGTATTACAATAACTAGACAGATGATGAGCAAATTCTAAATGTAGGGAGAAAGCGAGGGGCCCAAAGCATATCCGCTAAGGCAAGCGCATAACTCCATTCTCTAAAATCCATAGTCTCGCACAGCAACAGCTCAAACTCACCTGAGTTGTTGGTCTTAGGAGTACATAGTGCGTGGCAAATGTGCCCATTGTTGGCAAGCACCTCCTGTGGTCTCGCACTTCAACGACTATGCAGCCGCTGTAGAATACTGGTGCCTAGAAGATAAGTGTGCCAAATGGTAAACGCACAAATCGTGAAGAGGATATTTGTGTGCATGTGAACTTTGAGCCACTTGGCAAACACAAAGTGAGAGGACGTGGCATACCTGAGATCTTTCCAAAAGGTCAACAAGGATTGGTGGAAGCTTTAGCGTGCAAAAGAAACAGAGAAGGACAATAAAGCTCTTTCAATAAATTTGCATATCCAGTTGCTACTCGAAAGCCGTTTTCATCATTTATGTTTGACAAGAGAAAACAATCCATGCAAAGCTGGCGGCAGTGAGAAAGTAAATGGTACGCTATTTAAATCAAGTTGCTCCCGATAAATATTTCATAAACCTTTCTATAGTGAAAGCGAAGCAATTATTCACATAAACTGAATTCTGTGAAAAAGTGAAAATACCTACTTGTAAAAAAAATCAATTTACAGGAAACAAGAACAAGAAAGTGGGGCCAAAGTGAACATACTTTATATTGCATTTGTCGAAAACTGCTGTAAATCATCACCATACTTCACGTGTGTGAATGACAATTATTTTCAAGCAAAATGAACTTGCAAAAAAACTTTTTGCCCGCTATAGTGCCAATGTGCTGCTTCCTTACCAAATACATGCTATTACTTGAGTGTTCTAGCTCCCTTGGTCAACACAATTAAACACTGCATCTGTAAACGGAAGTGGCTGGAAAAAGTATTCACATGGGACTATATTACCAAATTCTCGGTTATACGTGAAGACTCTGCATTGACAAATATAGCCAACTTTGGACAGCTACTGAAGTGCAAGTATGCTTTGTAAAGTCTCCACTAACTTTAAATATGTGCATGCGGTGCTACCTATGAATTCTGCAGAGGGCACGAAGGTTTTTCTCTGACTGCTCACGTATTCCTGCCCGACATGACAGATAAGTTGTCGACCACGTATCATACAAAATTTAGTGACAAAAAAATTCGGCGGTCTTCTAGTACGCCACACCTACATGGAGCAAAACGAACAATTCTATATAATGTACTTGATTACATGGTTCTGATGCAAAACATCAAACTGGTCAAATGCATGTACCTTAATTATTACAAAGTGTTTTTTTTTTTGTGGGTGTGTGAAAAATAGAACGGGTTTATGTGTATGTCTTTTATTGTGTGGTAGTTCATGTTGAGAAAAAAAGCAATAAAAATAAATGCCCCACAGGACCAAAAAAGTGTCCCGGTTCACGGTACATCATTCTGTGATATAATAGAATATTGCCTTTTATACTTTTACTGATTTGATGCATACAAACGTGTAAGGACAGTGCACTCACATGAACACACTTCATCTGCATGTGTTTACAGCATTGCAAATGGATGCAGTTTTGTTTCCATAAAAACTCCGTGTTTATGTTTCATGTGGTCGTGTACGAGCAGTACATCCGGACAGTGCTCTTTCGTGGCGAAAGGATTTCAAAACAATGTGATGATTGCAGCGACAACTTACCTCTTCATTGTCTATGTACTGCAAGAGTTCACTTTCCTGGAGTAATGAGAAACAAGGAAATGATCACCACAATGAGAACACAAGCAAAATAAACATTTCCCACACCTGATGTCGACGGGTGGGAACTATACAACAATAGCTCACCTCATAAGGCAGGCGAATGGTTTCCGTTTCTGTGCCATTCTTGGTTTTCAGCATGAGGGAGTAACCTTCGTTGCCGGCATAGAGGTTCAGGACGAGACAATTCAATTTCTCTCTGGACACAAGCTTTGCCAGGAGATTTGAGCCATTGTACAAATTCTGCACGTAAACCACGGCGAAGAAGACGGGTGAACAGACAGCGAGATAACAGTAAACAGTATCAACATGAGATAGCGAAACTAACCTTGTTCCTCAAATTAAAATTGCATTCGGACAAATAGAGCTCAGTCAGCTTCTGTTGCAACGACGGGCTGTAACGAAACCGAAAGTTTAGCGTTAATGTCAGCAATAGTACAGGCACACGTAAACGAACAGGCTGAACGACACACTCACTATTTTTCTTTGCGATGTTCACGACTTAACTTCCCAGGCTGCTGCTTGGCTGTTTGCAACAATACCTGTACAAAATGACGCTCGACATGACAAGCGATCGAAGATGCGTACTCGCGAACCAACGGAAAACTTCACTTACGTTTGCCTGTTGAAGGCAAGATGAGATTGTAGTCATCGATGACATAGAGTCAATCAAATGAGTGATGGGAGAAATCTACAAGCGCAGGATGCAGGAAATAACTGTGAGGAAGTCGCCCGACTCGACAGACGCCGATCGCGGCCACAGAACTAACGCGATTTCACGCGAAATCGTTCAAAGTACTCACCCGTCAGCTGATGTTTACACCGACGCACTGGACTCTCTCATTCGAGCGTCCGTTTACAAACGCACGCGAACACAGACACATTGTCACTGACGAGCGCATATCTGCGCATTCTCGCTAACATGTACATATGCTAAAATCACGACGGATACGCAAGGATCCGTTCCAGATCATTTTGAGCGCCGTTTCGAGGAAACTCATTAAAAAAACTCAGCTTCGCAAACGTAGAGTGTACTAGAACAAGGGGAGTGCCCGGACCGAGATCCAAAAAGTGAGGCCCAAACGGGGTCAAATCCGCTAGTGGCGCTGCGATCGGTAGTCTGTGACCTGTCGTCGTTTTAAGAGCCGTGCGCAGCTCCGCCGAAGTGGTCGAGGGGTAGAATGCTCGCATCCCACTAAAAAGACCCAGGTTCGAATCACCGCTGTGACCATAGATTTTTTTTTTAATTTCACGTGTACAACTGTATTGTTTGGCTTTTTTTTTAAATATGCCTTCAGTTTCTACATATTGCTACAAAACATTACGCGAGATATGAAGTAAAGGAGAAAAAAACTTGACAGCAAGCGCATTTATTTGCAGCGCCACCGCACGGGATTCAACGAAAACTTAAAAGCATAGCTTGCGAGATTTTAGCGAATAAAAGAGAGACGGTGTGCTTTCACTCGCCTGCGGTCGCCGCCCACTGGCTCGCTTAAAAAAAGAAAAAGAAAAACTGAAAGTAAACGATTTTCAGTCGGCGGGAAGTCGCGAAGGTTTGAATACTGGTAAAGCAGCGATGTTCTGTCTGCTCGAGTTTTCAGTGTTCCTCCTCACACTAAATGCGTAAGATATTGGCGTGTAACATTAATAAAGCTATCACGAGGTGTGCGGAAACAGACAGGTGAACGTGTTCATATTTTTGTGGCAGACGATAAAAAAGCGCTGTCCGCAGTGCTCGTGCGCGAAACCTCATAGTTGCCGCAGCGGGCTGGCGGTGTAGCCGAGCAGACGACACGCGTGTTCCCCTTCAGATGTGGACCCCTCTGTACAAGTGAGAGTCTCACGTCCTGTTACACCTTTCGCAAATGAAACCAAAGCGGCAGGGCAACTGCTGTGTGCCCGGCTGCGGGGTTACCTACATAGGATCTACTGAAGGCAGTAAGTGTTCGCTATTCGCCGTTCCAACATCTCCGACCCTGAGGGAGAAATGGGAGTACAGCTTACGCTTGCCAAGAGGGCACATGAAAAGTTCAAGTGTGGTCTGCGAGGCACATTTCGAGCCGCATCATCTGCTTCGAGACTTCGTGCACATTATAGGCGGTAGAGAGGTCAGGTTGCCCCGTGACCGGCCAAAGCTTGCAGTCGGAGCAGTGCCTGTTATACTGAGTGGACAACAACGTTCCGACGGGGGTGACCAGGTGACTAATAATTCGACAAGTCGTCAGCATGCCAAACAAGATGCCCCCGGGCCATCAATGACCAAGTGCGAAGAGAAAAAAAGGTCCTCTAGCGCTGCGAGCTTGACAGAGAGGCATGCAAAGTGTGTGAAGTCGGCAGCGCATCCCGTGATGGACTGCAATTCGGAGACACAAGGCGGTACCACGAATGAAGGAAGACGTTCCCTTCTTACACTGACGATGCCGTCAACCTCCAGATGGACAGCCCTTCAGTTCCCGCATGTTGATGGTGTCTTCTATGTCACCTCCACACTAATACCGCCTTCAGAAATATCCCATGACAAAGTTATATTCCTGAAAGAAGAAGAAGACGGACTTCTCTGCCGAACACATATAAACGGCAGTCCTTACGACGAAAAACGGGCTCTATCTTTCGCACAGGCAGAGGAACATATGCAAAAAATCGACGCAGCTTCTGTATGCCCTGGCTCCATAAGGAAAAATGAACCTAATGATGGCCCACTTGAGACATTTGCCTCTGGACGGAACTTCAGATGCCATGGAGGAGCGTTTTACAGCAGAAGCTGTGAAGGTGTTGTACCTAACGGAGGTAAGTAGGTCTATGTACTTCACCGATACGGACAGAGCTTAAATTAAAGCGTATAGGAGAGGGACGTTTTGATAAAATTTATGGTGATTTTGAACGAGTTGTCAAAATATATGCAAGGAAACGACATTAATATGCACATCTTATTTCCATTTGCATGTTTTAATTGCTAACGGGCAGGGGTGTTTCTCTTACAGAGGTATAAAAAAAAAAGATCGCACAAGTTTACATTTCATGTGTGCAATTATTATCACGAAAATAAAAGAAAAAGAACTCGAGTGAAATTTATCACTGTTTAACACTACTGTGAGTTAATGTTCTTCCCATTACTCCTCTCAAATCGAGAAAGCTTGATGGTTGACGGTGCGTGCGTGCATATGTTTGTGTGCGTTAATGCGACTGTTTGTGGGTAGGCGTCTGTGTGTGTCTGTCTGTGGGGCGTAAACATGTAATCAGACCTTTTTTTTTTAACTGTGCAGGTGTAAAATGCCGTCCATGCGCCAAGGCAAGGCTGTCCCTGATTAGGAAAAAATGTAAGGTGATGCGTACCACTGCTGCTACTGGTGCCACTTCTGCAAAGCGAGCCATTTGTCGCCAAACGAAAACCTTGAGACAGCAAAATCGCCGACTGCTTGGACGGGTGTCAAACTTGAAATCAAAACTGAGAGAAATGGTGAAGCAGAACAAAGCTATAAAGGAAGGCACTTTTGAAGAAAGTATTGCTGACATGCCTCCAAAACAAAGAGAAGCAGCACTTCATTTTTTCCGCGCTTCCAAACGAGCGAGTACCAGGGGATTAAAATTCACTCAGAATTGGATCTTAGAGTGTCTGCTCATGAAGATGAAAAGTCCAAAGCTTTACAAATACATGAGAAGCAACAAGATCTTAGTCCTACCAAGTGAAGACACCTTGAGGAAATATTTGAGCTCGTACAAGACAGGGTTCGGTTTCTGCACAAGGGTCCTGAGTGCTCTAAAAAAAAAGACGAGATCTATGGACGCCTTTAAGCGACACGGAGGGCTGCTAATTGATGAAATGAAACTATCTGAACACTTGTCAGTCACATCCGCCGCCACTATTGAAGGTTTGGTTGATTTAGGCCATTTTACATCAAAAAAAGATAAATGTGAGCCATGCGACCATGGCATGGTGATTATGTTTGCACCTTTCACCGGCAAGTGGACACAAGTATTAGCAGTATTCGCAACACACGGGAACGTTAAAGGAGAGCTCCTCGCGAAAATTCTAGTGGAGGCTGTATTGCTTGCAGAAGATGCCGGTCTTTTCGTGGACTTTGTCACTTGCGACGGTGCGACATGGAACAGGAAGATGTGGAAGGTACTTGGAATCGAAGCAACGTCTGAGAACATTCAATGCAGAATGAGGCATCCCAAAGACAGCAGTCGCTACGTCCACTTCCTTTCGGACTTTCCGCATCTCATAAAGTGTCTTCGCAACAACTTGCTCCTCCACGACTTCAACACTCCAGATGGGCTGGTAGGTTTTCAAGCTCCCATTTATTCCTTTTTCTTCTGTTGTTTTATTGTTGTGTGTTTGTTATAGAACTTGAACGAATGCTTTCCGATAATTTTTGCGTTTATGTTATGGAGATACACTTCGTTGAGAAATGTATGCTTCGCGTCCAGTTGGTTCATTGGGTAAATGTCAATGTAAGATAGCACTCACTCACTACAGTTGAGGAAAACAAACTGGGAAGGCTGCCGGAGCGCCGCCATAGTCCTCTTTGTGGGCTGTTGTTACCATGAGTGACACTCCCCCTCCCCTCCCTCCAAGAAAAAAAAGAAAAAAAAAATGTCTGCTGAACTTGAGATGTCGGATTTAGGGCTCCCATGCAACAGCCCAGAAGGGATGGGGTCCTCGATCCTCTCCATTCAAAAAACAATAAAAGAAAAGAAAAGGTTTGTAGACGTTTTAGTGCGACAACGTTAGAACTGTATCTACAAAATAAAAAAGAATCCTGTGTTCGAGTGGGTTTGGCGGACAAATTCGTTCGCTAATTCTGGAACATCGCCAAATCAAGTATACACACACACACACACACACACACGTATATATATATATATATATATATATATATATTGCCACGAGGCCACCCATCTTTTCACCGAGACCTACTAACTTCTCGAGATCCATGGTGTCTCGCAAATAAAACCTTGCCACGTGCACAAAATATCTGCCTAAAACGGTCTATCGGAACACTCTCTGCTCACTCGCTAACGAGAACAATGAGCAACACACAGAAATCGGACCGATAGCACTATCAACGACTCGAGGCTCTTTCTCACTACTTTGGACACACCGTGCACCATATATATGGTGCACGGTGGTTATATATGGTTATATATATATATATATATATATATATATATATATATATATATATATATATATATATATATATATATATATATATATAACATTATTTTGACACTTTACAATAAACTATTGCTATATGCTAAGGAAAGGCCTTTGCTCAGCAGGAGGAAGAGTCGGGAATGATCCGAGATTCGTAAACTGTACGAATTTGTCCGCCAAACCCACTCGAACACAGGATTCTTTTTTTTATTTTGTAGATACAGTTCTAACGTTGTCGCACTAAAACGTCTACAAACCTTTTCTTTTCTTTTATTGTTTTTTGAATGGAGAGGATCGAGGACCCCGTCCCTTCTGGGCTGTTGCATGGGAGCCCTAAATCCGACATCTCAAGTTCAGCAGACATTTTTTTTTTTCCTTTTTTTTCTTGGAGGGGGGGGGGGGAGTGTCACTCATGGTAACAACAGCCCACAAAGAGGACTATGGCGGCGCTCCGGCAGCCTTCAGTGGAAAAGTCTATACTTCTTACGACGTTAGCTTTCGTTTGACGAAGCCGCACGCCACCTACCGGCATTGAGCATTGGACTCGGTAGTCGACCTTTTACGTACCGTATGAAGCGTGCGGCGATGTTTCGTTTCATGATTTCATGGCAGTAACCGTCTCCTTCCAAGCTTGTGCATCGGCCTTAGTGGCGGATCCAGGGGAAGGGGGGGGGGGGGAACAGGGGCGATCGCCTTCCTTCCCTAAATTTCTGTCAGCGCTCCTCCCCCTCAATTCAATGCTCGCAGTCCACCTCCTATCACCAATTAGGACAAATGAGTGGAACCCCTGTGAGCACATAGTAACAGTGTTGGCACAACGAAGAGGTTTTTCTGCTAGTAAAAAGAAAAATTCATTACCACGCCCCCCCCCCCCCCTCCTGTGTTACTTAATGTGACCTCCCATCTCAAATAAGTGGCTAGATCCGCCCGTGCTCACACGGTAACTTCCTTCGTTTACCGCGTCTTTACATATCATGAATTCACTTGTTATGGAAACCTCGCCCGGAAACGGTTCCATTTTTGTCCGGGTGACATTAGAGGAGGCTTCATGTCAGAACCCCCTAGCAGATTTTCACATACGCAGGATTAGATTGGTGGCATTAACGATGACCTGATATTTTTTATTCGTTGCCTCGTTAAATATTTGAGCCCTTGAAGAGCCATAAAATTACTTCCTCTAGTTGAAGAGTTTCCGGGTTTTACAACATAATTCGAACTTCCCCATCAATTGTTAGAACTAGTTTCAATTACATATGATTTATGTTTCAGGTCTCCTTGGACGCTGTCAAAGACGTCTACGCAATGGATGGGAGCATCGTGACACTTCGCGTGATGCATGGCATACGGGAGGCCCACCTCAATCCGAACAACTTTGAGAAGATGCGCGTCCCCTACGCCTACCAATTGTTCGGTCCACAAGTGACCCGTGGTCTGCGGTTCTACCAACAAGATGTCGAACCGTCGAGACGCAGCTGCATACAGGCGACTTTGCGGTTCTTTGAGTAAGTGTGTCCGACATCCTAATTGTGTTGGTATTAACAGCAAAGCTTACGATATGTTTGAAGAGGGAAGTAGAAGGACATATATGTTTGCACAGCTGGGCACTTGAGCATGCAATATACACTAGAGCGAGTGTACCGTGCTGAGTGTGTGTATATATCAGAGTCACCTGAAACGGCAAGCCTAGGAACTGTCGTCAACGGACACCTCATTACTACGGCGTTTTGTTCTCCTTGTGATATATTGCAGGACACTTCGAACATGCTGCAAGGGAAGCCTGTGGCATGTTCCGAAACCACATAAAACGCTCTTATAGGTTATTCGAACATCTTACTAGAATGTTAAGCTCACAGGGATAAAACAAATTTTCTCTACGCAGATTATAACATGTGGCATTTACTGCGTTTCTTGTCGCCCAAACCCCCAGCGTTTCTTTCAAACTTAGTAGTAAATTTCGCAACGTTACCTGTGCTAAGTTGTACTCAGTGTACATCTGTCCGTAAACCAAACAGCATAATTATATCATACTATTAATTTGGCGACACCTTCATGCACCTGAAATAGTGAGGCACGAATCCCCACGATGGCATGCAGTGTGATGTGCATTGCGCGGTCTTGGTAAAATTATCTTGCACACGTACAAATACATAAAACGGCGTGCAGAGAGTAACGTTCTTCTTATTTTCTTTTATTTTATGCAGGATGATAAACAGCATCATCAACATCATGTCCTCTCGGTACGCGAGAGTAGCGCTGCGGTTGAACTCAAGTGCGGTCGACTGCCTCTACACCTTTCTTGCGTACTTGACTGAATGGGAGTCGCACGTAAAAGGCACGCGGGGCTTCCTTAGTCAGTCCACAGCAGCAGGGTTTCGAGTAACCATCAAAAGCACCTTGCTATTGCTGGAATACCTGACGACGGAAGTAGGCTATGCCTACCTGATGACAGCCCGGCTCAACCAAGACCCCCTGGAGAACACTTTTGGTATAGTGCGGCAGTGCAGCGGGAATAATGATCATCCTACGCCGCAGCAGTTCCTCGACACAATGGCATGCATCAGCTTTTGCAACCTTGTGCGCTCGCCGGACAAGGGCAATGTGACTCCTGGCACACTTGACTCTCTTTTGTCCCCTATACTGTGCTCGCCTCCGTCACCGCCACCGCAGACCTCCGGCTTCACTCATGCACTAGATGAAATTCACTTTGAAAGCAATGAAAACGACATGTTGGATGATGTGGTGACACATGAGAGTGACCATGAGGCATACGTGTCTGTCAGAAGTGACCGCAGACTGGTCCACTACATAAGCGGGTATGTTGCAAGGAAATGCATCGTGCCGTTGCACTGTTCTGCTTGCGAAAACGACTTGTTGACTTCACGAGAATCTGAAAGTGCTATCGCACAGTTCACACAACAGTGTGATTACGGGGGCCTTTTGTACCCATCTTCGACCTTGTCCAACTTTATTGGTTTTCTCGAAGACACTTTCACTGAATGTTTTAGCACTCGCCGCGTGCACCATGACAGCATCATGGATGTGATAGAGCTTCTGAAGGTGAAAAAAGCAAAACTAATTGGATGCGAGGAGCACCGTGAACATGTCACGGCACGAGTGGTAGGTTTTTATGTGCTGACAAGACTGAGATTCTTTGTCAAAGCCTTGAATCGTGCACAGCCATCTAGGCGGAAGTCTGCACAACAAAGAAAACAGAGCAGGTGCTCGTAAGGAGCCAGGGTTGTTTATAAATGAAGAAGTGGCCATCAAAACAAATTCATTGAAAGTTCGGTTTCGATGTGCATTGGGAGTACTCGTGCAGTGCTACGTAGCTGACATATCAGCGATCAGAAGATGACAACGAAAGAATGGACTGACTTGCCCGCCGTGCTTGCTGTGCTCTGTGTGGTTCGGTGTTATTACACTCGCGAATAGTCATTTTACGTGACATATTTGTGGTGGAGCTGCTGGCTCTTCCCTGTACCCATCACGAAGCTCCACTTCGGACGTATCATCACGGGTCCAACCATGTCACAGGTTCAAGGAACATCGTCTTCACCACCCGCCTCTTCTGTGACTCCTACCTACGTTGTCGTATACCTCCTGCTCGTGATCCTGGCATATTTCCAGGATATATAGATCGCTTTGACGTTAGATATATATGGGGGGTTTAACGTCCCAAAACCACGATATGATTATGAGAGACGCCGTAGTGGAGGGCTCCGGAAATTTCGACCACCTGGGGTCCTTTAACGTGCACCCAAATCTTAGCACACGGGCCTACATCATTTCAGACCGCATGGGAAATGCAGCCGCAGCAGCCGGGATTCGATCTCGCGACCTGTGGGTCAGCAGCCGAGTACTTTAGCTACTGGACCACCATGGCGGGGCACGCTTTGACGTTGACAAGTGCCTTAACGTGTACGAACAGATCAGCGCCGGCTATAGGTGGGCCCGACACTCATGCTCGCCAACGTGTTTCTTTACCTTGATGGCCCACTGCAGATGTGGTTCCTGTAGGTTATTCGAACACGTTACTGAAATGTCAAGCTCACAAGGCTAAACCAAATTTCCTCTACGTAGAATATATAGTGTGACATTTACTGCGTTTGTTGTGGTTCGAGACGCACGAAGTCGACATTGCCAGCTGGGACACTTTCAAGGAGACGATCCGTGACCTTTTCGGCGACACTGCTGCACGGCAGACGACTGCACTAAATCAGTCGGCTACTCGGGTATAGGCGTCTACCGAATCGGTAGACGTCTCACGGTTACCCAGTTCTGACGAAGCCATTTTCGAAGTATGATTGGATCAGACCTTTCGCCTGATCAGGCCGATGCTCTCTGTCAGGTTTCGGACTCGATCACGGTGACATTTTTGGTATCCGTGGTCATCCCTTGGGCCAGACTAATATTGTCAAGCACCTAATTAACAATGGTGACTCTGCGCTTATCCACTGTCGGCCTTGCCGCGTGTCCGCATCAGAACGAGCAGTGATTCAAAAGGAAGTGGCCAAAATGCCAACGAAAGACACCATCGAGCCATCGTCGAGCCCTTGGGCCTTCCCAGTGGTCTTGGTAAAGAAGAAAAGCGGCTCCTGGCGTTTCTGCGCTAGTTATCGGCACCTCAAAAAAATTACGAAAAAAAAAACGTGTACCCTCTTCTCCGTATTGACGACGCACTTGACTGTCTGCATGGCGCCACCTTCTTTTCATCTCCCGACCTCCGATCTGGCTACTGGCAAATTGCTGTAGACGAAATGGATCGTGAGACAACTGCATTCGTTACCCCCTGACGGCATTTACCAATTCAAGGTCATGCCGTTTGGCCTCTGCAATGCCCCGGCAACCTTCGAGAGAATGACAGATACGCTACTTCAAGGATTTAAATGGGCGACGTGCTTGTGCTACTTGGATGACGTGATAACTTCTCACCCACCTTCGCCACACACCTTGAACGCCTTTCTACCATTCTATAATATTCCGCTCTGTCCATGATGTTCTCAGTTTCGTGGGCCTCTGCTCCTACTTTCGGCGGTTCGTGAAAACTTTGCGGCACTCGCACGGCCACTTACCGACCTTCTCAAACAAGATGCCCCATTTCATTGGGGCCCTCTTCAAACTGACGCCTTCTCTCAACTAATTACCACTCTCACGACAACCCTATTCTTGCGCATTTCGACCCCGATGCTCCTACAGAAGCGCGCACAGACACGTGTAGTCACGGCATTGGTGCAGTTTTGGCGCAAACTCAGCGGGGCAACGACCGTGCAATTGCGTATGCAAGTCGTCTCCTTTCGAAATCTCAACGCAAATACAGAGAAATTTCATTCATTGTTTGCTGTACACCTATGACTTCTTCGCCAGTTGAACACAACTTATGCGGATACGCGTTCAACGAATGATTTTGTACTATGTGCTAGCGTGTTTTTTATGTACGTCACTAACAAGACAAAACAAACCACGACCACTTGCTTGCCTTCGGCATAGCACGCTATACTTAGGATTAGGAGACCTCACATTTAAGCCTGACTGCGAAAACTCCCGTAGCTACCATGCAACCGCGGATCATTTCATGTCTACATTTTTGGCATCACGTCTGAATAGAACCAACGCACTTTCAACAAAACAAAACAACAACGACGACGACGACAATGGTTTTGCGTGATAAAACTATATACCGCGTGAGGCTCGCCGTATTCAGTGTAGCACTCTCCCAATTACGACCACCTGTGGTTCTTAGCGCCTACATCTAAGAACGCAGGCCTCTATCATTTCCACGCCATCGAAATGCAACTGTCGAGATCGGGATGCGATCCTTATCTGCGGGTCAGCAGCCTCGTGCACATCAATCACCACTGTGCCATTGACATCAAAACCGATTCCTTTACAACTGTAATGGGCAGGCCTGGTTGGTACACTACTGGAATGGTCATGACGTATCTGTCATTCTTACCTTGTGTCACGCGTCTTAAGCACTGTTCCGTGCCACCCCATCCCTACAATAAACGCTAGTGACCATCGGCCGTATGCACAAAGTGTGCACCACTAAATATGCTTTCAAAAGACAAAATGTATACGTTGACAAAAAATAGTTGTACAAGAAAAGTACATTTGTATTTCAATACTACTTCATCAAAAGCACAGGCAACCGGCGCGCTTTAGTTTTGCCGTTTAGCTGCCGCTGAGAGAGTTGAAAACGATGCAGGCGCCAATGACGCAAAAGCTAAATACAACAAAAAGCGCGCCGATCACATATAGATGCGCCCGCAAAACACAAGCATTGGTTTGCATCATTTATTTTCGCTGAGGGCGGCCATAATTATAAGATATATGTTCGCAATATCAGTTGTACAGGAATACTACATATGTATCCAAAATATCAACACGTTCACCTCTTTCCGCACACCTCGTGATCGCTTTACTCGAGCAGACAGAACATCGCTGCTTTACCAGTATTCAAACCTTCGCGACTTCCCGCCGACTGAAAATCGTTTACTTTCAGTTTTTCTTTTTCTTTTTTTAAGCGAGCCAGTGGGCGGCGACCGCAGGCGAGTGAAAGCACACCGTCTCTCTTTTATTCGCTAAAATCTCGCAAGCTATGCTTTTAAGTTTTCGTTGAATCCCGTGCGGTGGCGCTGCAAATAAATGCGCTTGCTGTCAAGTTTTTTTCTCCTTTACTTCATATCTCGCGTAATGTTTTGTAGCAATATGTAGAAACTGAAGGCATATTTAAAAAAAAAGCCAAACAATACAGTTGTACACGTGAAATTAAAAAAAAAATCTATGGTCACAGCGGTGATTCGAACCTGGGTCTTTTTAGTGGTATGCGAGCATTCTACCCCTCGACCACTTCGGCGGAGCTGCGCACGGCTCTTAAAACGACGACAGGTCACAGACTACCGATCGCAGCGCCACTAGCGGATTTGACCCCGTTTGGGCTTCACTTTTAATGCATTGGTGCTGCGGCCGGTCCGGGCACTCCCCTTGTTCTAGTACACTCTAGCAAACGCCAACTAGGGCACCATTTTGACCAGAGTTACCAGATGTTTCAAAAAGCATGGTTAGAACGCAGAAAGTGCATCAAAGTTATATTAACGCATTCAAAATTCAATGAATTGCATTCAAATCAATAGCAAATAATTTTTGATTACAAGTATTTCTATATTTTTTAGAAATAATGGAGGTTGAAACTTGCCTTTTATATGACAGTTACTATTGAGTATTAGTTTGAGTATATTGAGTATTATTATTGAGTAAAGGCTCTGAGGCCTTTACCTTGTGTTGTACGACCAGATACAACTACATTATGGTTTATATTTTAATGCTAGCTTTAGCCTCGCTTGTGGCCTCGCTCGTTTGTGTTTGGCGGACGGACATTGGCAGTCAACAAACTCTGTGCGACTCTTTTTCGGCCGACTCCTCGAGCCGTAACAACGGTGAGTGAATTGGTTCTCAATCGTCAGCAATCCTGGTACGACTAATTAATTAAAATGTTTTCCTTAACGTGTGCTGGTTTATGAGACACCCTTAGTTTGTATAAAGCTGTGATCACTTCATCGTTTTGCGTGCTACATTTATTAACGAACGTTCAAATCCGCGCTACCTACCGCTCAGCTGGAGACGTGCAGTCAAGTCTGCGTGTCGTGCATGCAACTTAAGATTTGTCTCTTGTGACCCATTAAACGGCGGTGTTCGCTGCGTGCATTTTTTTTTTTCTTGCAGATGGCAAGGATCAAGGGTGAAGGGAAGCGCGAGAAGCGCGGAAAGTCTACGCTCAATGAGGTTGTCACAAGGGAGTACACCATCCACCTTCACAAGCGATTGCACGGTATCGGTTTCAAGAAGCGCGCACCTCGTGCCATAAAAGAGATCAGGAAGTTCGCAGAGAAGCAGATGGGAACCTCAGACGTCCGAGTTGACACCAGGTTGAACAAGTTCATCTGGTCCAAGGGAATCAGGTGAGCCGGCAGTGTGTTGGCACCGCAACACAAAACCTTCAAACGTAAATGGAAATGTATCGCGTGGGCCCCAAAGTACGTTTGTCGCAGTTTCTGACTGATGAAATTTCATTGGTATCACTTCGGGTACGGTGGGTTTAGCTGATCTGCGAAATGACCTGGAGTCTCTTTTGATCAGTTCGCGTTTTGCTCGCTCTCACATCTGTCTATGAACCGCTGTAGCACGTAATTATAGAGCTATGAGTAATGTAGGGTTTCCGTAGTCGTAACAGACATTATAGAATTCTAGTCGGTCTGTTTTTCCCGCTACAGTGAGCATTGCCATCTCTTGGGACCTAAGCGCAATCTTGTGATAAAAGCTCATTTCTAACTGTAATGCTGATACCTTATTGAAGCTGTTTTATCCTCCGAACCAGTCAAATGTCTTTTTTTCTGTTAGTACTCAATGCAGTGAAATGCAAGTCAATTTCAGATGACCATGTGGTTGCTTGCTTGCTCTCCTTTCATATGCACCTGAGGCACTCGAACTCCCAACTTTATGGAGTGTTCGAGAATATTACACGCTGGTGCAAAAGAAACGGCAGGTGATAACTACCCGACTGCCTTTTCAACATGTGGGCACAGGGATTTAACGCTCGCCAATAGAAATTCTCTCGTTTATTTTTTCTCATTGGATGGTGGTGTTGTTCCATTAGGTGTGCCCTGATATTTGTATTTGTACAAGGCACACCTTAGTGACTACAATTATCTGCCAGGGTGGCCTATTAGATATTAGGTAATCGTCACCCGCCTCTGATGCACTGCTTTTAGTTATTCAACTTTAACGTGTACAGCTTCCTCAGCAGCCATTAGCAATCTGGGGTGATAATGGTAGTGGCTTTGCTTGCTGCTGGTCTAGGGATCACGGTTTCAGTGGGCTTTTTCTGGGTTTAAACAGCACCTCTTATGGAGATTGCCAAAATCGAAATTGGTAGTCCTTGCCCTTGATGTTGTCTGCTGCAAGCCGGTCGGCAATCTCGGAGGCCTCCATTTGCGCCTTTCTTTCTGGGAATTATTTGAAAGTTTGTTGCACCAGATATTGCTAGGTCCGTATTTGTGCTTAGGCCACCAAAAATTATGCCACCTGCCTTGTTGATGCCGATGTGCATACGCAGAAAAGCCCATTGTTCTGGCCATGGTTACCCATATTAAAGCGGATTAAGTGCAAAAATTTTTGTGTATTCATTCAGACATGTTGAAGTACACATAAATCGAATATTGAGTAGACGAGAACTGTAAAGCATTGTTCTAATAAGCAGGTAGCACTTGTTTAGGTGGTCTGCACAACCCTAGTAGTGTCCAAAGCACCTGCCTCTCAGCAGTTCCGACGAAGATGTTATCACTGCCCAACAGCCGGCACCAGGGTTTCTTGTCACGTCAATTGTGGGAAACCTGCGCCAATTGTGCCAACTGGAAATTTCTGCGCCATACTGCTTCAAGAGCAACCTTTCTCATTTGTGTCATTGCTGCGCCGTAAAGTGGTTTTGGAACCGAAAGTAATGTTGACAGCACGCATCGGGAGCGAATATTACGTAATGGTTGCCATCTTGTACACTTACTTTGCTGCAATTGAATGGAAATACACCAGTAGCACTTTGTTTCGCCTTCATTGTACTACAATTCACTTGTTTACTGTGAGTGATTTGGGACTAGCGATAGTGTTAGTATATACTGACTAGTTGCTTCGTCTTCAAGCCGTCACTGTGATAACCTGCGGTTGCAAATCATTGATCACTTGTTATTTTGTATAAAGGATTTACTGCATTGAAAAATAAAATGCTCAGCTAAGTTATGTCAAGACAGTGCACCCCTGCACAGAGCAGGTCTGCCATTAGTGTTTTCAACTAACTGCTACTGGTCAAAACAAATTTAGAACCTCCCACGGATCACATCTTGGCATTATTGTTACTTGGAATTAATGAACTCTGGGTTACCCCACAGCCCACGAGTTCGTTATTTTGGTGTTTGTTGTGCTTTACGAAGACAAATAGTCTGTTGGAAGAGGTTAGAGTTGACGTTAATGTATTCCACATTACCATGCAGGAGTGTTCCATTCCGAGTCCGTGTGAGGCTAGCCCGCAGGCGCAACGAAGACGAGGACTCCCCCAACCAGCTGTACACGCTGGTCACATACGTCCCTGTGGAGAGCTTCAAGAGTGAGTATAAACAGTTGCTGCAATGCTTAGTGCATCTGGGAACACTCAAAAGACCCCAAACTATCCAGGAGTTGAAATTTGATTGTATTGTTGCAGCTGTGCATTAGCCTACAACAAAAATGTAGCCGTAAGAATTTTTCTAGGTGGTGCCGTGATAGGGTAGTTACATGCGCTCAGTGATCTAAAAGAAGACCTTACATATTTCGCTTTTTCCTTTGCTATGTGTCATTCTGTTGGCTTGACTGTACTCCTGGCAGAGTTCTTGTCACCGTGAGAGGACGACAAGCAGCGACCACTTCCACCTTGAACACAGCATTGTGCGACCTTTGCTCTGCGGCACGCCTCTCGTGGGCGCTTGCAGAACTGGAGTGCAAGAGTGGTGACAGTTGTAGGCGGGGCCTATGCCGCGTCGTCTGCTAAATTGTGGCGGCTGTGCCGATTCTTGCTTGCTTTGCTCGACAAGTGCAGTGACTGCTGCTTGTTCCACCCAGCTTTTACGCCTTCATAAGTTTCAACCTTGGCCCGTCCATGAACCAAATCTCCAAACTGTGCTGCAGCTCGCAAAACTAAGCGTAAGCGGTGCCATAATAGGGGAGTTCTTCAGGCGACCATGTTATTTTATCTTTTTTCATATGCACCCGAGACACTCGAACTCTCACTTCATGGGGTGTTTGAGAATATTACACGATGGTGCTAAAGAAATGTCAGGTGATAACTACCCGACTGCCTTTTTTAACATCTGGGCACCGGGATTTAGCACTTGCCAACACTATTCCTCTCATCTATTCATTCCCATGGGATGGTAGTGTTGTTTCATTAGGTGTGCCCTCATATTTGTATTTGTACAAGACGCACCTTAGGGACTAAATTCGGCTGCCAAGGTGGCCCATCAGATATTAGGTAATCATCCCCTGCCACTTGTCTGTCCGGTGTGCTGCTTTTAGTCAGTCAACTTTGACACGTGCAGTTTCCCCAACAGTCGTAAGCAATCTGGGGTGATGATGGTAGCATGAATACTTAGTTTCAGTGACTTGGGCAAAGGTTCTTTAGTTTGGAAGGGCGGCTCACCACTTTTGTTCTGAAGTAGGGCTCAGCAAGCACATGGTCAATCTTGTGCTCAGTATGTCAAGCAAAAAAAAAAAAGTCACGCCATATCCACGGAATGAAGACAATAAGTGGGCGAAGCTCGAGAGACGGTGATCATCAATAAACCACAACTCTCCTGTGAATAGTTAGCCGATTACATCATTAAAAGAATGTAAGACTGTGCATATATTATATGAATCAACATCTATTTTGTTCTTTTTTTTTTTCGTTCATTCTTTTCACAGTCATGGCAGCTGAATTGCGAGGTCCTTTCATTATTACGGCTTTATGGTCTTTGAAGTGAAGCGAGAGAGGTTCTTGTACTGGCTGCAGTGTGAAATTTGAAAACACTAAGTCTGCACATCCCTAAGATTGTGGTAGGTTGCATATGGATATATCTGAGTGCGTGTTTGGAAAGCATGTGCTGCACGATGCAGTCATTGGCAATGAGGTTCGTGCGTCCGTACGTTCATGTGTCTGTTCATCTGTTGGATGGATGGATGGATGGATGTGGCTGTACCCTTTAGATCGGGCGGTGGCTAACGCCACCTAGCCGTAATACTTAGTGAACTAACCACTAGATTTATCTTTTTTTTCCTGTAAATAGTGAGGTTGACGATTCGAACTGTGCAGTGGAGGGTTTCATTTTCACTCGTGCCTTGACTTTAGCCACCAATTGGATAACCTCCTTCTAGGAGGTTATCTCCCTGTCCTTGTCTCCCTGTCCCTTGTCTACCCGCTTAAAGTCTATTTTGCCCTCCCTGTCCCTAAACCCCAGTGCTTTGAAAAACTCTGCGCCATCATCCTGAACTATAGGGTGAAGCCCCTTACAGAACATTATCAAGTGTTCGGCAGTTTCTTCTTCCTCTCTACACGCACTGCATACTGTGTCTACTCCTTCGTATAGTTCACATATGCGCCACCTGCTGAGTGAGTCAGACAACTAGGGGGTTACGAACCGGTCACAAAAGACATGCATGGACAGATCCGCGGCTTAAGAGCTTCGCCACTGAAAAAATTCGGGAGGGGGCGCATGCATATTGTGCCACCCCTTGGCTACATAACTGCTGAGTTGCTGTTTACCCAGTCACAACAATGTTCCTGCTGCTCATGTGACTCCTTTTGATCAGCCTCAAGGCTAGGCATGCCACGAAATTTGCGATGAATGCATAGCAAGGTCTTACATAACAGCTTTAAATGTGGGAAAGTTTTCATTTGTTAGTCACTTGAAAACAAAAGGATGTGAGCAGTTTGTCCATTTCAAAGTAGTGACATATCATTCGGGTGTTACCAGCACTGTTGCCTTCACGCGCTAGCCTATATGTCACCAGAACGCTGCCCTCATTTTTTTACTTATTTGCAAGCGAGCTTTTTCGTACCATTCTTGCAGACAAATTAAGCAGCGTTCAAATATAGTTTTTAGGTAAACTCATGCCAGGAAATTGGTGCACCAAAAAACCACTGCTGTCAAATCTTTCCTTGTGTCTGCAGGCACTGAGTGAAGCTTCCCCTCCTTTTTATTGCTATGCGGCCCAAGGCCCTCTCGTCACTTTTAGTCTTTCTTCAGCACAGCATGGAATGTTATATTATTGACTTTATTGTGCAAATGTCCAGCTGATAAAAAAAAAATCCTTGCATATTTACCAAGTAGATGCTGATAATAGAGTGAAGCTATGTCTAAAGGTCCATAATGTCAATGGTGAAGCACCGAATAGCTAGTATCATAAAGCATAGTTGGGTGGACAAGATGGACGGAAAGTCTATTTTCAAACCACACGTGCACTCTAAAGATTGTTTTGCGCACAGATGTTTCGCACCTGCGCTTCGGCTGTGCCTGGCACCTGGATGGATTGAAGTGGGATGGACATCATGCAGTCCTAAGCAGCTTCGCTCCTAAAAATTGTCAGTTGCGGTAATGTTTTGGTTAGCACGAAATAGCTTGGTAGATTAGTAGGTAAAAGCTGGATGGCACGGGGCGCCGTTGCGTATACAAAATCGGGCCCAATGCTTAATTTGCGCGCATACAACAAGAGCGAAGTTAGCTTCACCACAAAGCAATTGCGATTCGGCGAAGCCGCCACGCTTTAGCGGACTACACAACGGGTACTCAACCTACAGCTGTCGCTGCACTTACGAGCTAGTCCCCCAGTGACCACAAGAGCAGTTCAACGGATCACTGGCTGCAATGTTGTTCAAGGTGGAAGTGGTTGCCTCTTGCCTGCAAGTCCACAACAGGTTCTTTTTGTGAGTGACAGGAGCAGCCGATGTCATGGTGAATGCGGATTACCAAAAGGCACGGAGAAGAAAAGGGATTGGAATTTGTGGGGCACATATCCCTCGTAGCTCTGCCATGTTTGGCACTTGATGTCGTGACTGCATTCTGAACTCTGTTTACCTTAAAATTTTTTTAAAGAAATATTTAAATTGGTTTAGGGGCTTTTTAAGCAGTTTGTAATGGTACTTTGGGGACTATCTTGAAGTTTATGTTGGTGTAGAGGCATTATTATTGGCGAGGACAACCTGAGTCTGAACATTGTTTTGAATTCCCCCCCCCCCCTATGTTTTTGTAATAAATGTATATGAGAGGTTGGTGCCAATGCGTGGTGCCAGCTACTCCTCTTCTCTTGCGCAAAAGTTGACATTGCATGTTTTGTAGCAAACACAAGGTTGTACATATGTACATAGCACAACACTTGCGCAATGAGTCCACATTTTCAATACTGAGATGTGTTCACATCACACAGGAATGTGTCTGCACCACTTGGTACTGATGACGTCGTTACATTTCATTTATTACACCCTAAGGGCCCAAAGGCATCATATTAGGGGGCATACAGAGGTTTCTAAACAGTATAATACAATAATTGGTAACAAATCAAATCAAGCAAAATAACAAATGGATGTAGCATCGGGTACGCACACTGCGAAAAATTGGTCCCAAATCTGCATGTGACACCGCAAATGTTCTGAAAAGACATTAGTCTTGCGTCTGGGGAGAGTGAACAAAACGTTTATTTGATGTTCTGCACAAGAAAATCGATGATTGGTATTCTGGAAGCGCATCGAGGCACGTTAGACACAAGCGCCATCTGGCAGTTATCTTCGAAAACGAAGGCGTGCAGCCCGCGGAGAAAGATGCGCGCCAGTCTCGGAGGTGATAAGGTGTAGAATGCAAAGCTGCGGGCAGGTGTCACCACCGTGACGTCGTAGCAAAGCATTGGAAACACTTTCTGAGCATCGCGTTGCACTGTCAGCGCAGCGCGATAAACACTACATTCCTTTAGAGTTACTTGTGTGTGCCTCTTCTAGTATAAAGGTAGACATACAAAACATCGAAGCGTTGTTGTGGTGCCTCGGATATGCGTGATAATTGCTTTAATTGACAATTGCACAGATATGAACGCTAAACCTTGAGCAATATTGGTGGGCACTGCGGATAAGGTTGGCCGTTTGGTGCCGTTTGAGGTATCGTTAGGGCGTACAGACAAATGTACAGACAGGCAGACCAAAATATTTTCGTCGAAGGTCCCCAAGAAAGACTATAGTCTTTAAAATTCAACATCCTTTGTTAGGCGCATATTGGAAAAAATAAATGCACAGGTTTTGCAAAAGTAAAATAATCAAGGGCGTAAACTTTTTATGATTGTGTCCATCTTGAATTAAAAAAAGCTGTGAGGTCTTAGTGCACTGCGTCCATGTAGTTTGGCTTCCTTTCACAGTATAATTGCAATTTTGGCAAACTATTGAATTGTTCAAGTCATTGTCATGATCTGTGATGCACAAAAGAGGTGGTGTAGGAACTATAAAAGTGGTATTTTTATTGGTCCTACTAAATTAATAAGAGCTGCCACATGTTGAAGTCAGATCGTGCTTTTCCTTCAGTAACGGTATTCTTATAGCGTGAAACATCACAAAACTTAGGCCTCTCTGTCTGTAATTATTTTAAGGTAGTTCATTGTCCTGCTGGTAATTAGTAGGATGCAACGGAGAGAGGGGTGGTCCATTTATCTCATTTTGTCCCAGTTTGTCTGAACAGTTTTTATTGATTGCCATGTTAGCACAGCACAGTGTCTAAAGGTGATTTGTTGTCACAGACAACAAAAGCGTGACATTTCATCTATGGAGAACATACTTTTATTACTCTGCATATTTATTTTTATACCACCAAATTGTGCATTTCCACTATTTAGGATGCAATGCACTTCTGTTTACCTCTGACCGCAAGTGTATTTGTCATATTGAACCCTTTCTGGATTAGCAGGTACAATGTGATTTTCAAAACAGATATGTTTTATATTCCTTTTTTTTTTTTTTTGGCATCTTGAACTGGTCGGTAAATGTTAACTGATTTCTTATTGTTATAGGAGTTGCTGTACCAATAAATGCTCCATCAGGTAGTATCTCTATAGGCTATCCCTGCACAGAATGGAGTCTTCTAGAAATACAATTGCTAAAAGTTACTTGCACTATCTATTGTTGGAGTTAATTTAGATGTAAAATATGAAGAGTGTATAGTGGTGTCTCAAGAGAAATGCATGTCACTCTTGTTTCAAAACAGGCATGCTTCCGCAGCATTTTATTTAAGCTTTGCCATACTTGTGTCCTTTAGAGGATCATCCTGTGTGAAAACTGGTTTTAGGTTTTTGCATTGTACTAAACTCCTGCTTTTTCTTTCTCCTTTTCCAGAGCTCCAGACTGTCAATGTGGAGTCCAGTGACAACTGATGTGCATTGCGTAAAATAAAAAGGTGTACAGAATTTTTTCGTGTTGTTTATACGAAGGCGTTTCTGGATACTCTTCTCTTTGTATTGAAGGACAAAGACTACATGGGTGTAGAATGTCCGCTACAAAGAATAGTAGATACATTAGAAAATGTTCTCTCAAAACTTCTGAACAAAGGGCTCGATAGTGTTTTTAGCTGTATTGGATCTGTGACAGTATTGAGAATGACAAGCCATGACAATTTCAGTGTGGTGCAGAGGATGCAGCTGCTGTGCAATGCCACATTTATACCGCTTCAGTCAACTGCCGCTTATGTAGATCCATACAGTATTGTAAATTGCCGGTTACGTATTTGCTTGCTGATAAATACCATAGGCACGATATCTGAGTTACTGAGGTAAAGGTCCTTTGATATGCCCATCGGAGAGAGACCAGCACAAGCACATGAATGCAAGCATTCATCATCTAACAACTCGTAATTTTCATGATTATCATGCAATGCTTTAAGAGCGTTGATGGCTCTGGCATGCAGTTTTTTTGTTATTTTTTTATTTATTACATATTGCAGTCCGTAGACCAAGCAGGAGGGGCACAAAAAGAGAGCATAGCGAAAAAAGCAAACAAGTTATACAGCAAGTTAGAATACACAAAGCTACTGAAAAACAAGTCATATTAAATAGGATGCTTAGTTATACATATCTAGAAAAAAAAAGTGAACAAACTTCTAGAAACAGTTTCAAGCACAAAAAAGTAAAGCTACACAGTTGAAATAATAAGATGAGGTAATCTAGCATTGAAATATCAACCGTGTTGATTACACAAAAAGATGCATGTAGTTTTCAAAGTCGGGAATGCCACGTTCAGGAAAAACATTTGAAGGCAGTGCATTCCATTGGCTAATGGTTCTCTGAAAGAAGGAATGTTTGAAAAGGTTAGTACGTGCAAAGTAAGGTGTCAGATCATGATTGTGAGCATGCCTGGTTTTCCTGGAAGAAGAGGGAGAGATGTATTTACTGGGATCGATATTAAACTGATGATTACAAAGCAGGAAAAGAAACTTGAGTCTGGCGATAGTTCTACGCTGTTTCAAGAGCGGAATGTTGTTAGTAGCCATAAGTGATGAAGGTGAATCAAGATTGTGATAGGCATTATAGATGAATCTTACCGCTCTCCTCTGGACCATTTCAAGTTTATAAACATCCTTTTTAAAATACGGGTCCCAGGCTACGCATGCGTACTCTAGACGGGGTCGAATAAATGTATTATATGCAAGAAGTTTGATCTGAGTTGGCGCGTTTTTTAGTTTGTGTCTAAGAAACCCTAGTTTTCTAGAGGCGGAGGAACAAGCGTCGTCAATGTGGTTACTCCACGACAGTTGATTGGTAATATTGACTCCCAAGTATTTAAAATTGCTCACTTCGATCAACAGATTATTATTTAAAGTGTAGCGTGATGCAAAAGGGGTAATTTTATTTGAGATACGCATATAGACCGATTTACTAATGTTTAACTCCATCGACCAGGTATGGCACCAATCGGAGAGAGAATTTAGGTTGTTCTGCAAGCACTCTTGGTCCCTTTCACTTTTAATTGGCTTGTAAAGAATGCAGTCATCTGCAAAAAGCTTTAGGCTTATGGCGGAGGTGTCAACTGATGAAACGATGTCATTGATAAACATGAGAAACAAGACAGGGCCAAGGACACTGCCTTGTGGAACTCCCGAGGTTACAGGTAGAACCCCAGAGCAGCAGGCCTCGACCTGGACAAACTGTTTGCGGCTGGTAAGGTAGGAGCGGATCCAATTAATTACAGTAATGGGTAGGCCAATGTTTGAAAGTTTGGTGAGTAATTTACTATGGCAAACATAGTCGAAAGCTTTTTTAAAATCTAAGAAGATGGCGTCTATTTGGTCGCCCTTATCAAGTACCATTGCGAAGTCGTGAATTGTGGTGACAAGTTGAGTGGTAGTCGAGAGCCCCTTCCTAAAACCATGCTGGAAAGGAGTCAAAATACTGTTTTCTTCAAGAAATGACATTATGTAATGCGTGATGATATGCTCAAGAAGTTTACAAGGACCGGAAGTTAATGATATTGGCCGGTAGTTTTCAACATTTAGGCGATCACCTTTTTTAAATACGGGAATAACACGTGCCGTTCGCCAATCATCGGGAAGAATGGAATTATGAAACGAAAGACGAAAAATATGGGTGAAGACATGCGCGATAGGTTCGGCGTAACGTTGCAAAAATGCATTAGGTATGCCGTCGGGACCATCAGAAGATTTAGTCTTAAGATTCAGTAACAGTGAAAGGACACCTTCGACAGTTATGAAATCGGCAGATATAGTAGACAGAGAAATAATGTTTGTGTCAGCATGATCTCCCTGAGTGAATACTGAGTGAAAATACTGATTGAATTGGTTTGAAATTTTGACTGGATCGTTAACAATACAGCCATTTACTGATATCTCGGTCGGTGTTTTGTGCGCATCGCTCAAGTACCGTCAGAATCTATCCGGGTTAGTTTTCAAAAAGTTAGGAAGCGAGTGGTTGAAGTATCTTGCCTTAGCTTCGCTTAGCTGAGTTGCAAGCTGGGCCTTCAACGAGATAAGTCTGCAGGGTATTTTTTTCTTTTTTCTAGCTCGTTTTAGCTTGCGGTGCAAATGTATGATATCTCTAGTAATCCATGGGTTATTTCGGTTTTTCCTAACCCGTTTGCTTGGCACAAACTTATCAGTGCAGTAATGTATCGCAGTTTTTATTTCGTTCCAGGCGATCGGCACATCATCAGAAAGATTATCACATAAGAACCACAGATAATCCAAAATGGCCTGGTCATCCGCCTTCGAGTAATCCTTAATGACATGTCTGGTCTCTTGTCGGTGTGCTTTGTTTTCACCAATACCAAAGGATAAAAATACTGCTTTATGGTCGGAAATGCCACCTTCAATAGAGACCGTGTATTTGCATACATCGGAATTTAAAAAGACTAGGTCGAGTGTAGAACGGGTGTTTCCAGCCTCTCTGGTGCACTCATTAACAATCTGCACAAGATCGCACATCAAGGCAATGTCAGCGAGAGGGTTTAACATCGTTACATCAGAGCCAGAGCATGGAACGCGCCAGTCAACATTGGGCAAGTTAAAATCACCTGCAAGAATCAGACGATCATTTTTAAACGTGCACATGTGGTCATATAGTCTAGACAGATATTCGTGTGTTGAAGAGGGTGGTCTGTAGATGGCACATACGGTGAAGTAATGGCCCCAGCAGCTTACCTTAAGGAATAAACTTTGGTGCTCATGAATTTGTTGAAGGGGCCGAGCACTAATACAATCTTTGAGAACTATTGCTACACCACCACCTCTTGTTGGCCGGTCACGTCTGAAGATTTGATATCTCGGAGGAATTAGTACTGAATCATTTATACCTTCGTGCAAACAGGTTTCTGTGATTATTGTAATGTGAGGGTCGTAGGTGAGTAGAAGGTACTCGAGCTTGTCAACTTTATTTGACAGGCTTTGCGCGTTTACGTTAAGCACTCTCAAACTTTTGGACACACACTGTCGAGCGGGTCAATCAGAACCTGTAGCTTGCGGATTAAGGGCTACACGCACATTTTTGGCTTCATCCCAGCCAAAAAGTTTGCCATCAATTTTGATTTTGTCGTGAATAAGAGTAACCCGTTTCCTGCTGTCGCGTTTAGCTTTTGCACTTTCCCAAAACAGGCGGCGCTTGCGCAGCGTGCACTGGCTATAATCATTTTGCACATAAATATTGGAGCCCTTCAATTTATTTGAATTCTTTAAGACTTCTTGTTTCTCCTGATAATCTTGAAAGTAAGCTATGACAGGCCTACGACTACCTTGGCGGCCAAGACGGTGAATGCGGGCTATGGACTTGCACTTCACTCCCAATGTATTCTCGAATATATCGGTTACAACAGCAGTTCGAAGACAGGTGTCATTTTCATTTGTGTTTTCGAGAACACCATGAATGATAAGGTTTGCCCGACGGCTTCGGTCTTCGAGATCAGTTAACTTGGAGCTCTGCCATGACAGCACAGTTTTAAAGGAAGCTGCAGTGGATTCAAGAGCTGCAACTTCCGGTGATTTATCTTTAAATTCCTGTAGTTTGGCTTCAATTAATTGCTCGAAATCGCAAGTCCATGTCGCACATTATTTGTTCGTTCATCGATTTTAATAGCAGTATTTCAGCCTTCATATCTGCTTGGCCCTGAAGAATACTGTGTAATAAATCAGCATTTGTGGGTCCTGGGTTTGTCTCAACGTCACCACAGAGTGACATTTTGCATGCACAATAGCACTCATATGCAATACTTAAACAGGTGCTTGGGCACGGCACAACTACTAACATGACTTCATCACTAGTTTTTATGTTGGAAGCAGAGTAGCTAACCTGTACAACGAAGAAGAATTTCGTGGTCAGCAACATGGTCGCTGTCGTCTCGCCGTGCCCACTGTCGAAGTTTGTGGCCATTGGGGGAATGATGCCTATAAGCATGGCATAGTGTTTAGATAGCTTTCCATGAGCTTGCCCAAGCTTTATAAAGTAATTTTCTAAAGTACCCATTGCTATGGCTAATAGTAATACGCTGCCCTGCCGCGGTGGTATAGTGGCTAAGGTTTTGGCGGCTGACCCGGAGGTCGCGGGTTCAAATCCCGGCTGTGGCGGCTACATTTCCGATGGAGGCAGAAATGTAGGCCTGTGTGTTCAGATTCGGGTGCACGTTAAAGAAACCCAGGTGGTCGAAATTTCTGGAGCCCACCACTACGGCGTCTCTCATAATCATATGGTGGTTTTGGGACGTTAAACCCCACATCAATCAATAGTAATATGCTGCTGCACGCAACCTCCATTGTGAACTAAGCGATGCCAGGCATGCCTTGTAGACCTGAGCATGGAATGACCACTTTGAAAGCTAATCTCGTTATGTAAAGTATGTCGAACTCCTGCTATAGCACTGCGCCGGCCGTCCAAATAGGTTCCCGGTGGGCAAACCAGGGCTTGTGAATTGGAACATTCAAGTAAACGCGCGCACAGATTCAAGGATTCAAGAATGCCAGCACGATCAACAATGCCAAACGTGGCAGTGATTCTCCGGGCCTTTCGGCAGTGATCAGCCCCTGAAGTGTTCACTGGGACGTCTACTACAAGTGTGGCGGTTTGGGCTAGTTGGTATGTCATGACGATAGTGGTAGCGCGAGGACAAGAAGGAGACGAGCGCTAACTTCTGGAAGTTGGCGCTCGTCTCCTTCATGTCCCCGTGTCGTCCTTCTGTTCTCGCCAGAAGTTGGCGCTCGTATCCTTGTCCCTTTGTCGTCGTTCTGTTCTCGCGCTATAACTATCGTCATGTCAACTACAAGTCCGTACGTCATCTACAAGACCTGTTCATCCGCTGAGAGGTGTGTATATGCGCTTGACGCTCGTCGTCCTCGCAAGGCGAGCACTCGGCCGAGAGGAGAGACGAGCCGACGAACGGAAGAGTGAAACAAACGAGGGCTCTTTTTTTTTTTTTTTCCATTGCGTGGCTGAAGGGCATTCTTTGTCGAATTGAACTGACATGCCAAAAGCTTATCAGCACAGAATATAAAATACAAATACAAAAATATAGCCTCCGCCTACAGAACCACGGCGCTCATACCATTCACAGTGAAAGATTCCTGCTAAATGGTTCCGCTCGAACCATAACAACCGCATGGAACCGTAACACAAATTCGCTTGGTTGAGCCGCGAAATTGATAACGACCGTTAACATATACAGATACGTTAATAAGGAGGTACGAATAAATTACTAGAACCAGTTTATGAAACGCGGTCCAGTAACGACCGCAAACCTGTCGTTCTTGGAGCTTTCCATAGAGTTTCATACAATAAGCAGTATGAAACTCTATGGAGCTTTCCATGCGATCGTCCGTGGTCGTCTAAACTTCAAATGCGCCATGCGGCCGACGCGGTCTTTCACAACGTAACCATAGCAACATCACACGCACTATTGTGGACATACCCACTATTAGATAAAAAATTGTTTGCAAATCTAATCTTGTTGTCTAAAAGATAATCAAACAGCATTAAGCTTTGTGCGAACAAGGTTTGTTCACTAGCTACACTTTCTCAGCAGTTCGCTCACCATCGCCATCAATCATGGTGTCATGGCCGCTGCGGGCACGCGAGAAAGTTTGAAAAGTGGTGTTGACGACGAATACTCGCTTATCGTGACTTGCCACAAGACGGTGCACGTGCCGCTGCCTCCTGCTTACATCGGCTCTGAGGGAAGAGGAGTTAAGACGCTACTTGAAAACTGGAAAGGACAGTATGTCGAGAGGTGTGTGCCACATGTGCTTCGGCCGCGAGAGTTTCTGCACGCACGCGTGACTACATATTTTACAGAACATGCGAGCCACTTTCACTGTCAATCGGGAAATCTCGCCTCTAATCGATCTTTCATCTGTGCTAAGTTTTGCGGTAGCCTGTGAACGAAGGCTGCGCTCTACGTGTCTCAATTTCTGGCGCAGTTCATGAATAGTCGCTTCTGCGACTTGTTATGATTGCGGCGATAGTGATGAGACTGGAGGAATTTTTCATGCGAGTGCCTAAATTTCGTTTGTGTTGACGCTTTCAGACTTAACGGTGTCCTCCTGGGATACGAAAACCTCAAGTTCGTTGAAGCAAGTGGCATGATTATTGATGATCAGCCGTTCGTGCACCGAGATGTTGTCGGAGACTTCCAAGTTTTTAGGCCGGAGACTGGATCCATCGTACGAGCTCGCATCAACAGGTGATGTGTTTCACCTAGAGTAGATGTTCAATGCATGAAAAATTGCGAACATGTCAATCAGTACTTTAGATATGCCAGTTCTCGCACTCTGTGTGCTCCAGATGGAATGTATTGCTCAAGTAAATGGAGTAAATATGTCGAGTGTGTTCAGTGAATAGATGTCCTTCGCAAGCTAAGCTGCGATTGTCTTTCCCGAAAAGTGGGCTAGTACTTGCAGACTGCTTCAAATACATCTCACTATGTCATGACTTATATGTGTTTTTTTTTTCCCCCTCTGCAGAATGAGCAAGAGCCATGTGGGCTGCCTAGTGCACGACTGGATCAATCTATCCATCCTGTTGCCCCCAAATCCTTCTCCTGAGCTTTCACGGTACCTCAACATGGGTCAGGAAATACTCTGCAAAATCACATCAGTGTCGGTGTACCGCCACAATGCACTCAGACTTCGTGGCGCAATCACATCTGAATGGTTTGTATGTTGTATGCATCTCTTTCAATTTTATTTTGAAAAAATACAAACTAAAGAAAGTGTCTTCTTCGTAGGAAGTGCAAAACTGCACACAGACAGCAAAAAAGAGAGACACAATACAAGCACATAACTTCAACTAAGCGTTTATTTGGAAAAGTGAACGCATATACAGGTAAAAAAACAAAACCTAAACACAAACATATAGCCCACGTGTCACGCCAGTCATCTTTCATCCATTGCTGCTTAACACGCCATCCAAAAAGCGAAGTTCCTCATGTATAAGCGAGATAGATAGTGCTACCACACAATCAAACTCACCACGATTCATTTCTGTAGCCCTAACTGTTAATCCGATTAACAAATCCCTGTCGCAATATAAGAGGCAAGTGTTATCAAGGTACTGCACACAACCACAATCATTGCAGTAGATAGCTAGATCCATGAATTTCTGCACCTTATTATCACATTCCCTTGCACACTCATTGATACACCTCGCAGTTTGCCCAATGTATGTTCGGCCACGCGACAATGGTATTCTCTTTAAAATAAAGTGGTTATGGCTGCACCATAGAAACTGTCAAAACTGTGTAGTGAAGCCTGCCCTGTTTTAAAAGAAAAAAAAGTATTGCAAATTAACCATCACAATAAATATGTTCTGTGCACACAGGCTGTTGTGTATAGAATACCATTGTCGCGTGACCACGCATAGAAAGGTGTATCAATGAGCACGTAAAAGAACATAGTAATAAGGGGCAGAAATTCATTGATGGTCGCCCAGCTATCCATTTCAATGACTGAGGTTGTGTGCGGTACCTTGATAACACTTGCCTCTTATATCACGACAAAGATTTGTTAACCCGATTGCTAGTTGAGGTTGCAGAAATGAAACGTGGCGATTTTGATTGTGTGAGTGCACCATGTGCATAGAAAGCTTAAAATTCAATGAACACATGCTCCCCTTTGCCTCGACTAATGTTCACTAGGGAGCATTTTTACTTGCTACAATCTCCCTTATACAGAAGGAACTTTACTTTTTGGATGATGTGTTAGGCGGTAATGAATTACTGAGGACAATCACTTGACACGTGGCCTTTTTGTTTGTTTTTAGGTATCATATTTTTTCACCTGTATATGTGTTCACTTTTCCAAAGAAACGCTTAGTGTACGTTAAGCGCTTATATCGTGTCTTTATTTCTTGCTGTCCGTGTGTAGTTTTGCGCTGCCTACGAAGATGGATCTGTACCAACTTGCTTGATCTACTCATTTATAAAGAAAGCACACGGCTGTTACGCTTTGCAACATGAAATCAAGATTAGTAGCACAACATTGTTGCTGTGTTCTATGGTTGTTTTGGTTATTACGGTTATCTGTTCATGTAGTGTTTGGGTCTACCTTGCAACATGCTTAACTAACTTGCATTGACAACTTGCACCTCAAACATGGAGTCCTAGTATCATGAATATTGAAGTAATTATTGATAAATTCAATAATTGTTTATCTTTTAAATGTGCCTCTTGTATCGGGTGCAATGCCTTGAGATAGGAGTTGCATTGTAAATCAGTTATGCTGATGGGCAAATTAAATACCACGTGTTTTCATTATCATCATGCTTGAATCGTGGTCCTGCATGGCATTTTTTTGTGTATTTCTTGTGCTATCTGGTCACTTCAGCTTTCTTTGAAATAATTGTGCAATCCCTTGTAGTGAATTTTAAGAAGTGTGACAGATTCGTCATAGCCGCAGCACTACTTGGCCATATGTGGCGCTTGCACCAGCGAACACCGTTACACCAGTATATGACAGCTTGTACCTTGAGGAAATTCCCTAATGTGCACAGATTCAACAATACACTAGGGGTGCACGAATAAGTCAGTGCCAAATCAAATAGTGATTGCACCGAATTCAGTACTGTCCGAATACACTTGAACCACATAATAAGAGACATGCGCTGGGGAGCTGCCTCAATTTTCTTTTTCAGTTTTTTTCTTTTAACACAGAGCGATCTTGAAGCTCACTCTTTGGCGGGTATGTAATGGTGCTTCTCTGCCTCTTGTGTGTTGCACAGCCTCAAGTTAATGCAGGACACCATACCGCTCACACGGTCGTCTTACGACGATGAGCTGGTGGAATACGAGAGCAACTTTGGCGATGACTGGAACGATAATGGGGGCTCTGATGCGGAGGCTGGGGCGCAGGAAGAACTGTGCTACCTAGAGCCTGAAGAAGACTTTTCAATGAAGAGACGGGATCAGCTTCTATCGCAGGGCGACTCATTAGCCACGCTGGAACCGCCACTGCAGTCACCAGAAAAGCCAAAGAAGAAAAGGAAGAGCGTTGGCAGTAAAGAGAAGCAGTCCAGCATGCCAGCCAGTCAGTCGAGTGATGCAGCAGTAACGCAAGAATCAGAGCTTTCGTCCACTGTACTTTCAGACTCTGAAAAATCGAAAACCAAGGCCAAAAAACGAAAGCTTCACGATGACACTGGTGGTTCCCCTGCACCCAAGAAACGGAAAAAAGAGAAAGAGAAGAAAATAAAGAAAGAAAAGGACGTGAATGGAAGGTAATTTCATGTTCCCCACTGTTTGAGCAGCCTTGTTACTTCAGAAGGATAGTAAATTAGCTAAGTGGAAAGTGATATATTGCAAAAAGCTCATGATCTAATCAGAATGTGCACTTATTTTTATCCTCTCTCATTCATTTTACGCTGTTTGCAATGACTCTTCTAGTTCATTCACTGCATTCTGCAATTAATCTAGTGAGTGCTCCGCTGCGGTGGTCTAGTGGCTAAGGTACTCGGCTGCTGACTCGTAGGTCGTGGATCAAATCCCGGCTGCGGCGGCTGCATTTTTGATGGAGGCGAAAATGCTGTAGGCCCGTGTGCTCAGATTTGGGTGTTCATAAAGATCCGCAGCTGGCCGAAATTTTAGGAGCCCCCAACTACGGCGTCTCTCATAATGATATGGTGGTTCTGGAAGGTTAAACCCCATGTAACAATTAATCATCTAGTGAGCAGAGATTAGTCTTAAGTTTGTGTGTGCTTTTATTGGGGAGACTTCTCTTTGGTTGAACAACCCCTGTTATGTCTGTCCTTGTTAGGATTAAAGGGCCCACTTCCCACTAGGCAGCTGTGCGAACTGCAGTTGTATGCTGGATGGTGTAAGGATACTGTATAAATGTCAGTATTTCAATCAGTTGGTGTTGAAGAAATTGCAAGAAATTGAAATTTACAGGGCCATGTGCATAGAAAGCTTAAAATTCAACGAACACATGCTCCCCTTTGCCTCGACTAATGTCCACTAGGGAGCATTTTTACTTGCTACATTTCATCTTTCCTTACATTGTCAGCATTTCATTGACTTTGTCTATATCAATTTAACATCATTCAAAACACGATCAAGACTCAAATGAATTGGGGAAGTGACCAAAAACAGTGACAGAACAGTGATCTCCTTCTCAGGTGCCTCAAGCTGGCTCTGCCTCAATGTTAGTTAAAAGTAACAGCATCAATAATTTGCAGAATTGCTACCTTGTGCATTTTGTAATGTCTTTAATTTTTTATGTAGGAAAAAAGAAAAGAAACTGAAGAGAGAAAAGGGAACCAAGGTGGACATTGAAGACAATGCGAGCACAGTTTCATATTCTAGTGATCATATGTCAGCTTCTGAGAGTGCTTCCATCAAAGATGTTGCCAAGAAGAAGAAGAAGAAAAAGAAAAAGGAGAAAGCGCTAAAGGCGGACATTGCAGAGGACGCGAGCAGCACGGTTTCGTATTCGAGCGAGCCCCTCATGGCTTTCGAGGGTGCCTCTATCGAACACGTATCCAAGAAGAAAAAGCGGAAAAAAAATGTCCTAAAGATGGAGGCTGGAGACATTGGCAGTAGTGCAGCTTCTCTTAGCAGTGATCGTCTCTCAGCTGCAGAAATGGCCTCCATTCAAGACGTTGCAGAGCCAGTTACTATAAAGCACGAGTTTTCAGTGTCTCCAAGAAAGCATGAAAAGAAGCACAAGAAGATCAAGATAGAAAATGGTAAGCTTGCCAGAATGTTTTTGTGCTGACTGGATCTAGCATTGGGCATTATCAGCTGTGGGGTCTCGAACTTGGCGAGAGAGCGCCACGCACTGCTCTTGGAGTGAAAGGACATAGTATACGCGGTCAGTACAAAGCAAAAAATACACATACATTTATTTAACTAATTTAGAACGACGATATCGTCCGCCGAATCGATACATCAATCGTTATCAACATGCTAGGACATCTGTACACAACATTACCATAGACTCCATGACAAACACAATAACACGACAAACACACAATAACATGACAAACACAATAACACGCCCAAGGCAGCGTCGCCAACACTTGACTTACCACGGCGGGTCCCGACGCGCGACCCGCAGTGTCACGTGCCGAGGACCCCACGCTAGAGACAACCGGTCGCGGCAACTGCCACAAGCGCAAAAGACTCACTCAACTCTTCTCGCCACCAAGGCTTGCTTTCCGCCAGGGGTCACCCCAGGCGCTACATCATGATGATAGTAGTGCTCAATGCGAACACAACGCCCTCTGTCACCCGGTGGTTGTAACTTGAAATGCGGCTTTTGGGCGAGACACATGCGCAACGTGGCGCAAACAACTTTACAGGGGGTGTTAGCGCCCTCACACAGGATAGAAGTTGTCTAAAGTGCTTATTTGGGCCGGTTGGTACATGGTCAACGAAGTGAAGTGTCCTGTGTTACGCGCTGTTTTTTCACTTCGTTGATAGAAGTTGTCAAATAGTTGGATGGCAGTGCGAGGACACCAACGGCTGTTAGTGCATATAGGGAATAGACGAGGGGTTTGCGCCATGTGTGCCATTGATTCTGTTATGAAAGCTTTGTTCACTTGGTGTTGTGAATGATGATTGGAGCTAAAACTCCACGGAACTTCATGAAGGGAATGATGACGAGTGTGTGAAGCTAGCTCTTAGAGTCCATAATGTCTACATCGAAGTCGCCTAGTATGCAGGGTGTGTGCTTGTAGGTATTTTATATTGTTTTTTCACAATTGTAATTTTAGTTTGCCTGTTGTCTTCGAGATCTTGGAGTGGCATCCTCTCGCGTGTGATGTCAGTTTGTGGGCTTCGCTTTCAACCGCACTACTTTGCGCGGATCGTCTACTTCGGGCGGGAACTTTGTTGAACAAACAGCCTCTCGAAGGTCAACTAACGCCCAACAAATGTTTTTGAGTGCAATTATGAAGTTGTTTTAGTTGCAGCCCAATCGACAAGGCTAAAAAACCTCCCAGATGGCTGATCAGCAAGCCGACCGCATTGCTGGTCAGAAAGTGAAACTCTGTGAATGTTCTCGCTCGTCCTCTGTACGTTTCTGCCGTGTGATACTATTAGATCGGTTGTTTTGAAATTTCAATGAGCATGCCTTTCTCCAGCATCTACAAGCATGTAGATACAGCAAGCAAAACATTGGCGTGTCTCATCGACGGCTCGGTGCTGTCAGTGGAGATCGCATCAGCGTCACGGCTCTGGTTCTGAAAACACGTGGACGTGTGAACACACCAGACAATGTTCGTTAGCTTTCACAACAATTCTAAAGAAGAGGGCACGCCTGCCCTTTTCCTTAGAATTTTTTTTTGCAGTGCAACGATAATGACAGTAAACACGAGGATATGTGTAGGAATCACCGATTCCTGCCACTTTGGAATTTGCAAACGACACATAAGATGATTGTACAGAGTAGCTATTTAAATTATTGCTTTGGCAGTAAATCGACAGCTTCCGGCATCTACTAAAAATGCAAAGCAGCATCAAATTAACAACCTTGAGATAATCGTGTGGATTGCAGTTATGGGCGTCGGCAGGGCGCAAGCCCGTGTTATATCACAGTAAAACAAGTGTTAAGGGGTAGGCGTTGGTGTGACTTGGGAAGGGAGCAAGCTCCGCCTTAATGCACCCCCTGGCCGATGCGAATAACTGCGGTTTGTTTCAGTAATGTTTGTTCAATAAGAGCAACATCATGAAATAGTTCACACTAGTACCACACTGGGCCATCGCTCGAATATCAGAATATACCAAATAGTAGCTATTGCTGATTGTATATACCGCGCACAGGGCCACAAACATTATGCGACAATCTTTAGTGAATGTGCACTAAACAACGATAGCAGGTTTCGCTTATGAATAATCAGTGCACTAGGTGCACGCTTGTCTTGATCAGTAAAATACGTATGTATACACGTACACCAACCAAATAAAGCTGTAGTCTCGGATGTCGAGCAACACTCAGCGGTGCTCATGAGGCGCGCTTACCCGAGGCAGTTCGGAGGCCGCGTCGTCGGCTCCCTCTCTAGGAGCCTTCACAGGAGGTTTTGGGATGGCACCTCACCTGGTGTAAGTCGCCTACGCCTGTAGCCTGCATGCAATGAATGGCTGAATTTCGGACGAGGTGCTGAAACACAGTTGAAAGCATATCAAAAAGTTGAGCTTGCATAGCAAAAGTCACTATCAGCGAAGGGCTTGCTGCACACAGTCGATGAAGGCGTGGGGCGTTTTCCCTCTCTGAGTTTGACTGTCCTTTCTTCCTCAGCTTCCGGTCCTTAGGATAGTTGTGAAAGCCAACGCCCTTTTCACGGGTGGGTGATCATATAGATAGAGGCACATAGCAGTACTCCACCATTGCGCAGCACTTGCTGTGGAGAAACGCGGCCACAGTTTTAAGAAACAAAGCGCTGTGCTTTTAAAATGAGCGTTAAAAGCAGACACCCATGGTTGTTAAAACAGCGTCGGTACCCACCACGCACAAGATAACCAATTGAACTGCATCACTGCCGAGTATTATCATAACGGCATTTTTTATACGGCGCTGTGCCTCGAAAGTTTGCGAATGCTCGAACTGACGTCATACAAGCGTGGTTCGCAGCGCCTCCATCGGTCGCTCACCAGGCCAATTGTGAACCTTTATTTTTTTTTATTTACATGCACACATGTTTTGACTATACATAACTTGCAAGTCACGTCAGTTCCTGTCTTCCGTCTGCTATTACCGAGCACACAAAGCACATACATCTGAGTGACCGTACCCTGTTTATGGTCGTGTGGCAGATTGTGTGGCGTAGTGTATATGTTTGGTCATTTTTTTTGTGCTTATGATGGTGTAGAATTGTTCAGGACATTATGCAGCCAGCAGCGGAGCAGTGTTGTTTGGGAATAGTAAAGTTCTATCCATCCATTCATTTTAAATGGTAAACTCGGATTCTCCATGTCTTCAGTGTCCGAGTCCATAATGTTGCACGTAATGGGTGAATCAACTTCGCACGAGATTTCAAAACATAATCTGCCTGTTAAGAAGTGATGCCCACATACACGTACGTTCTTCAGTCTTGAGCTCCTATCTGTTATGAGCACATGAGCCATGTGACCCACTTTTGTTCCTTTTTTATCTTATTTACACTTTCGTCTCATGCGGCAGTCAAATATCGCCCAAATCGCCATTGTGACTGTACTCCTGGATGAACGGACACAGCAGACGCGATCGGAACAAACCAAACAATACACACACTCATTTAACTACCTTTTGATCAACGATATCGTCAGCCGAATTATTATAACATCAATTGTGATCAACACGCTAAGACATCCTTACACAATATTAGGCAACACTCAACAACATGACAAACAAGGTGGTGTCTCTAACGCCTGACTCACCACGTGGGCCCACCGCAGACGGCCCGTGGTGCCGTTTACGGCAGATCCATTACTGGGGGCACCTGTCCGCACTACTGCCCCACACCAAAAGAGATCAGCTTATTTCTTGTGCGCTGCCACCTAGGGGTGCTACCAGGGGTCACAGTCGGGGCTAATGTTTTCTAACCATCATGATGGTAGTGGTCATCAACGCTCGCGAACACAATGCCACCTATCGCTAAATAGTTGTCACCTCGAAAGCGGCTTCTGCGCGAAACACGTGCACCACGAGGCGCAAGCAACCTTACAGGGGATGTCAGCATTCCCACATCTCTCCAACCTTAACTCAAACCATATTACGAAAAGAGAAAAAATGTGTTACACAAGCTCTAACAAAACATGACAACCCATGTCCCTACATAATGTCTGTGCACGATGACACCGCCTCCGGTCTACGCTGCTGCACTGTCTGGCTGGACAACTTCACTTCAGTACCGGTCCCGCAAGAGCAACGTTGCCGTCGGCGCGACGAACCGTCACTCGTGCCGACACGTCTTCTGGTTGCAACCAGCATTCACGAGGGTGCTAGGCTGTAGGCAGTTGCCAACTTCACTTCAGTACCGGTCCCGCAAGAGCAACGTTGCCGTCGGCGCGACGAACCGTCACTCGTGCCGACACGTCTTCTGGTTGCGACCAGCACTCACGAGGGCGCTAGGCTGTAGGCAGTTGCGCAGGTTCCAGGCATCTCCATCGCCCGACCTCACGACCGCATTCCTGGCCAGCGATGCTGACGATGTGCAGCAGACAGCCAGCCGCGGGTTATATCACTCCCGCTGCGTAAATGCCAAAACGCTTGAAAGAACAATGCAGTAGGCCAAAGGGAAGGGAGCTTCAGGCTCCTCGCCCACACGGTACAATGGTCGGTACTGCTAGCTAATACATCAGTGACGGCCGAGACGCCCAGCTAAAATACAACAAAAATCACTTTTCCCAACTCGTGCATCGCAAGATAAAAAAGTGAGAGAAGCAAAGTGCAACACCTCAATGCCACGACCCACCCAGTTGTGCCACGTGCGACAGGCGGCTGCGCAGAGCCTTAGGCCTAATGAGTCGCTTGAAAACAACCAGCATCCAGCCAGCACCCAACCTAGGCGCAGAAGAGGCAGCCGCAAGGAGACATCCACTCTGTAAGTTGGCCCTATCGCTCGCCGCACACAGCAGCTTACCGAGCGATCAGCGTCCACCGTCCCAGGCGGTATCACGACGCCCTGACGTTGAGCTGCAAATACCAGACAGCAACGACGCGCAACTCCCTGAGCCCAAAAGAGATAGAAGAAAGCATTTACAGAAAATCGGACCACCCACGAGGCTTCCGTACTCACTCGCTTCGGGCCTGGCCTACAAATCACGTGCTCTAGGCCTTGCTCACCCCAGGATGCAGACCGCATGGCTCTCGTCCCAATTCAACAACGGTTTTGAAAACTAACACAAACGAGAAAAAAAAACCACTTGCGAGCAGAAAAAAATAAAAACTCGACCTGCCGACAAGTTCAAACATGTCACAAAACCAATCTCCTCGCTTCTCAACAAAGCACACTGCCGACGCTAGCAATGAGAAGTCCCCCCTAGGCCTACTCCACCCCGGCTCCAACAAAAGCTTGCACCGAACCGCATAACTGTCGTCCGATACTCCAAGAGCCCCACGTTGGGCAGCCAGTGTGGGGTCTCGAAGTGGCGAGAGCACCGCCACGCTCTTGGAGTGAATGGACACAGTAGACGTGGTCGGATCAAACCAAACAATACACACACTTATTTAACTACTTTTTGATTGATGATATCGTCAGCCGAATTATTATAACATCAATCGTGAACAACATGCTAAGACATTCATACACAATAATAAGCAACACTCAACAACATGAAAACAAAGTGGTGTCGCTAACGCCTGACTCAGCACGTGGAGGGTGGGCCCACGTGGTGACGGCACCCGGTACCATCCACGGCAGACCCACCACTGGAGGCAACCGTCCGCACTTCTGCTCCACGCCAAAAGAGATCAGCTTACTTCTTGTGCGCTGCCACCAAGGTGTGCCGCCAGGTGTCACCGCCGACGCTAACGTTTTCTAACCATGATGATGATAGCGGTCATCAACGCTCGCAAACACAACACTACTTATCAAGCAATAGTTGTCACCCCCGAAAGCAGCTTCTGTGCGAGACTCATGCGCCACGAGACGCAAACAACCTTACAGGGGGTGTCAGCACCCCCACCTGACGTACGGCGTCGATGGGGAAGTGCTAGAGCAGCCACACATCTGGTGCCATTTACTCTGCGATGCCGGCGCATATGCTGAGATTGTATTTTAGAGTTCTGCGATGTACTGGCAAGTTATGTATAGTGTGCTTTTCTAATCTTCATGACAGCGGACAGTGAGCTTCGACGACAAAGCTAGGTCCTAAGGTCCTTAATGTGTACGTTGAAGCCGCAGACTAGTACGAAGGGTTTGTGTTTCTTGGCATTTTATATTGTTCTGTCACAATTGTGATTGATATTAATCTATTAAACATTTTTTTTACTCTTGTATCCACGAATCTCCGTGTGACAGTCGCAGATGCCAGCAAAGCTAGCTACCTAAGGAGATGAGGGTGGCGATTTGGGCTTGTTGGCATGGTAGCAGGGTAATATATGTTAGGGTAGACAAAGGAAGTGGACAAAAGAAGGCACACATACAAGAGAAGGACAAGGGAAGGCACAGAAAAATGACATGGACAAGAGAACACATCACTGTGTTGTTTTGAATGTGCATTCTCTTGTCCATGTCCTTTGTCTGTGCTACTACATATTATCATGCTACCTAAGGAGCTTTGCCCCCCAAAAGGGAGTTACTTCTGTGGTGTTGATGCACTTATTTCGCACTGCACCAAGCTGAGAGCACGGCTAGGAGAAAGGCCACAGGGTAGTTCAAGGAAGTTCAGAGCTTTCACTTTGTTGCAAATTTTTGGGCTTGAGGTTATTTGGGGGACATTTAAGGTAGCTTGTATTGTAAGCTTACCCTGGAAAATAACACTATTATGCGTTTACAAATGCTTCTTTGACAAAGCAGCACTGAAAAACTACTCTAAATCATCAGTTTAGAGTAATAGCTATTCATTCAAAATTATTTATTTGGTAATTTTGAGGCAAATGTTTGATTAGGTGAGAAATTAAGAACAAACAAACTGATTTTTTCAACTTTATGACATTACCTCAGTGCTGTCTGCCGAGTTTTCCTGCATGAAAAATATTGCTTCAACATATGTTATGACAAAGGGACATGTCTTTATGATGGCAGCAATGACTTATAGTATAATTGTAACGACTGATATTTTTGCTTGCAGTTTTGTCGCTACAGCTGAGTAACTTTTTTCAACCTTGCCAAGCTTTGGTTGTTAGCTTGTTCCAAATATGATGCAGTTAATATTTAACCGAGCCTTCACAGATGCCATCAGAGTCTATGATGTCACGCCAAACTTGTGAATTTATCTCTGTTGTTTCCTAGCCAGTGTCATCATTTAATTGTGTCTTGGACTGTATGGCATTAATTAGCCTTTTTGAAAACAGCGCACCTTTCTGTTCCCGCGAGGTATGAGAGCTATTGGAAGATGAACATATTAATGTTCTGGCTATGTGAAAGTAATGGCCAGAAATTGCATTTATCACTTTTTCATGTAGTTTTTAAGGGGCCCTTAAACCACCTACTATTTCTAGCATTTCAAGCAAAAAGTCCATAGTATTCAGAGTGCCGTCATGATCAGCAGTGCCAAACGGAAGGCATGCTAAACTACGTGTGCGTGTCACAGGATGGAAAAACCATTCTGGGCTCCTCTCCGTGCCTTTTGGTATTGCTAGAGTTGTTTTGGGTCACCAGTAAAATCTGGTCATGTCAGCAGCGAAACGAACCTGTTTGTCTGCCTGTATATACGTGTGCTCCCAGTTTATTTCATCACACTGCAAGGAGTTTGCTTATATTAGCGCGGTACATATAAGAAGAAAAGACGACACAGACGTAAAGAAAGGTAGTGATGTCCTTTTCATTTTCAGAGGCCTACCTTTTTTTATGTCTGTGTCGTCTTTCCTTCTAAAATGTACTGCACTAATTCAAGCTAAACAAGCTAAGTCATGGATGACCAACTCGCCCGAGCTACAGCGCTTCTGAACAATGCAAGAAGGAACACTCAACCAGGAAAAGAGATGAGACGACGAATGGAGCATAGCGAAGGAATGCGCGAAATGAGCAAAGGCCACATTTTTATCATCAAGTGCAGTAAAGATGAGTGGGTAATGGTGCAATGTGTATAGTCACATTGCACCATAACCCACTCATCTGTGCACCAGTGAATCAAAGGCACAAGTTAACGGCTACACAACAGGCTGGCATTGACTAATCCATGCCAACCCAAGAAAGAAAGATCTCATTTATTCATTTTCGTTTTCTTTTGGCTTCTGCAGGTCCATTATGTGATGCTGGCATAGAATTGGTGTCCTCAGACGTTAGCTTGAATATCAAGAAAAAGAAGATAAAAAAGGAAAAGATGGAACATTGAAAGTTTTAGCTTAGACAGTGTAAGTATAGTAGTATATAAATTGTAATGATTGGTCATGGCAAGTGGTCAGAGACTTTTCAAAAGAAATAGCCTCTAGAGCCCAGGATTTTGTATAATCTGGCTTAATTTATGTTGTGCATTTTTATTTCAAATGCTCCTTCAGCAAAAACCGCTGCACCACAAGCTTGTACTATGAAAGACTCCAGGCGTGACTGATGGCTTTATTTGTTGATTTGCAATGAACACGTGTACCAGTGTTGTCATTGAGCTGCGATATACATAAGTATTGCTTGTTGACGTCGTGGCAGACTGCATGGGCGTAATGCCTGGACTTGTCTTCCCCACTTTACTTAGCAGTAGCCTGTTCTTAACATACTGTCAATGACATCATCTAAGCTATCCTTCATCGACTCGATGATCCTTTTTTCAGGCAACGTTTATATCTCTTCACTACATGTCACAATAAAGTGAACAATGTAGCTCGTTCACAGATTGAAATGAACCATTGAAACATATAGTACCTAGTAATGCAGTAAATAACTGCATTATCTCACAATGAATGTTTCTGCTAAAGGTAATGCCGGGTCTAATGGAAGCGTTGAAGTTTAAATTACACCAATATGACATGATCTGAAGACAGTGGAAGCGTAGTTATGTGCATTACTTTAAATTGTCACCTTTCAATCCTTGAGGGTGTTTGTCTGCAAACCTATCATCCTATCGTTAAATACTTAGCAATCGTCTCCCCTTCATGAAGTCGAAATTACCGACAAAGTAAAAGAGGGCACTTTCTGGAACCCGGAATGGCACTGAAATTCTAGACGGCATAAGCAGTTTTCATGTTAAAGAAAAAGGTGGGTGGAGTGCATGTGGATATCTCAAAAAGTTCTCTCACTTTTATTCATGCCACGATGCATTACTACAATGACTCACAAATACAAGGAATGCAATCAGACTGTGGGAAGCGTAGTATAATGCCATGGAAGCATCTCCAGTAATGAGCTAAGGGAACAGCCTTAAGCAACAAGATCTTGAAGGATTTACTTTTATCACTAAATACAGTGTCATAGGTATCATGTTGAAATACAGATCTCAAAGGTCATGCTTTTTCTTGCGGGACCCAGAAAATCGCCATGGGTATCTTGCCTTAAATTTATAGTGTGGTCATTATGTTGGGGAAGAGAAAGTTCGACCAGCTCCACTTTGCATACACTATCAAGTTACTCTATTCCGCCACAAAAATTCGACTTAAACATGGAAGTTGCAGCATAGCCGTCATGAGATGATGAGTCACTCGTGCAGGAACTTTTCTGCCTCAAAGTTGTCTCTCTAAGCAGGAGAAGCAATGGTGCACAATTTGTCAACTTATTGGTGTCATCTGTGATTACCACAAAAACGAGCGACTACTGGCAGTGCTTCCAAGCAGGCGAGTGTGTATGTCACGCTGAGTTGTGGTCCACTCCGCCAATTTCGGAGAAGCAGCTTTTCCTGCTCCACGGAGCGGCTCCCGCTATCAATCCACTCCGACTCTCTCATTGGAGCTCTCTACTCCCGCCCTCACTCTGCCACGGAAACACACTTGCTTCAAAAGGAGTAAAAAGTCTTGCTCCGACTCCGCCACTGGAATTCAACACTAGTGTTTCACCAGGTGTCCTAAATTCTTGTCCACTTTCTCTAGCCAAGATGCCTGGCTATACTTCATAGAATAACGTATGACTTATAACAAACAATCTAGGAGGTCCCAAGCGCTCTGTAATAAAGGTGCTTCAGTTGTTAATTATTTTCCTTATTACCTTCTTGTTTTTCTCCTACCATACATTCTGATGACTTGTTTAATTTGTACATTTCAGGTTGATTTTTTACACGCAAATGAACTGCTGCCCATGCCAAGCCACCAAAAGGGATAATTGTGAAGTCGCATCGTCGATGCCATTTTGAGCACTACGCAATGAATTGAAGCAATGTTTTAGGTTGCACCTTTCACAAAGCTGTTCAGGCTATTGGAAAACATCTCATTGTACATTTCATTGCTCATGTCGTAATGCATCACTCATTTTATTTTTCTGTTAACTCTTCTGAAGAGTCATCTTTGTTTTTATTTTACTTTATTCATTGTTACCATGCCTGCTTTTTATTGCATCTTTTCTTTTCTGGCTTCAAGTTTATAATATACTTGCTTTAATTATTAGCGGGGTTACATCACTTGATGCATCTGTGTAAGATCCAGGCATGAAGATGCAGACACAGTGCTGCATTGTAGATGCAGCATTCATTTTGTTCATCAAGTTATGGTTATTTAGTCTCATTAGCTGCAGTAAATAAAGCATAAGGTCATTACAAAGTCATTGCTTCCTTTGTTCTTTGTACTGGTGTGCTCAGAATTCATTAAACCTGTGTTCAAGTTTCCACAACCTTGCAGTGGCAACCTAAAATTCTCGTGGCAGATAAACCATTTTGATAGCCAAAAATAAGTTTTATAGACGCACCAGGAAATTGTACTCATTCATTTTCTTGACGTTTTTTGCAGAGAACTTCAGATGTCTATAGCTCTTGCAAAATACTGTAATCTTATGTTGTCACTGACTATGAAACAAAGTTGCATGCGACTGTTCTTTAAATGTAATGTAAGGAGGTCGAGTCTTGGTGAGTAGCTGCTTGTGTTTAGTGGCATGCTCGCCTAAAATGCTACTTATAGTTGTCGTGCAATGAAGAAGTGAAAGCTGCTTTAATTGATGGAAGAAAATGAAAGTTGTTACGATCAGTATCAAATATATTGCAGTGCTTCTCGAACTATGACAAAGGAATGAAATTGTGGTACCACCATATGAGTGCTGTCATTTTTGAACATGTGGTTGAAGTCCCAAGCACTTTGCGACTTTTCCTTCTCTATAGCAGCTGACATGCAGACTAAATGCTGAAAAGCATTGTTTTTACTTCGTGAACCATCGTTCTCTTCAATCAGAAGTGCAAATGTAATGTTAGTGCCGGACTGGTGATTATTTACACAAGGGCTCATTGTAGCACCCTAACAATATCCAAATACTCCCAAATTGGCGAGTTTTTGTCCTGTCATTATTTTATGACAACAAAGAATATGTGTTATCATTCAAGTACTTTGTAATCTCTCATGGCATTGATTATGTGTGAGTAGACAGTCTTTACATTTAAGGAATTTAAGTGCGATTCAAAGTACATCTGTTTTCATTTCCCGTCTTAATTAACTTCTCTTGAGAATACAAGTGTCTGGTTTGGTCTTGGAAATGCAGGCAATGAGGATGCGGCGCAAAAGTCTGCCCAATTAACAGGCTTTTTTTGTATTGAACTGTTGGTCACAAAATTTGTCATTTGGGTCAAAATTATAGTATAAGAATGCTGCATCGATAGTGCTTTGATCTCTGGACTTCATGAAACCTCTGTGTGTGAAGAACATACTATATTACAACTTGCTTGTCAAAAACAAAATTTTCAGCGAAAGTATGCCTGTTTTCATTGCATCCCCATAGGAAATGAGCTGCTCACTCATAGTTGCGTTGGCTGGTTTGTAAGTATGCCTGCCCTTCTGTGATAGACAACCATAAGTGATTGACGTCTCCGCAATGCCCTCAAGCTGACGTCAGTGTTAATTGGCAGCAAAAGGCACGCTGATTGCAAAGCGTCCAAAAATACTGCCTTAGGTGTGCGACGCCACACTTTGTAGAATTTTTCTGAAGGCCAGTTTTTATTTTTATTTTTAATCAGTTATTGAATTTGGCTGCACTCGGCACGTGTCATGGTGTCAGAGTCTATAAAACAAAATCTCTGTGGTACTTTTTTTTTTTGCCAGAAAAGTTGCATTAAATGAGAGTTAATGTCGGCATAACTTTGTTAATTTGAGCTAATGAACCGTATGTGTATAGCTGCCGGAAAATGAAAATTTCTTTGTTAGGTCGGGGAATACGTAAAATTACATTTCGTTTTATCGGGTTAAAGTTCATATACATGCTTATATACCAATGACTGATGTAGTACCAATCACTCGTATAAATATGTCCAGAGATATCTATTAGTTTATTGTGCTTTGGTTAAGCATGCCATAAGTGAGTTTTCATGAGTGTGAATCAACATTACAAAAAACAGTGTAATGTCGGTGGCGCCCTCTTATTAACGGGAACAGTTTACAAGGTGTAGTCGCGGGCGACGGCTTGGTCGGCTCTCGGAGCATGCGCAGTCTGCGAAGACACGTTTCACGCGGTAGGATTGCTTGTTTATATTACCATTAAACTGAGGTACCAGCTGCCTGCTGAACCGCTTTCCCGTTGAAAATGGGTGAGCCACTTCAACGAACTATTTGCGGTTCACTGTGTAGTGCACCTAACTTGACCTTCGGCCAGATGTCGAAGCCGATGAAAGCGTCAGGTTCCGAGTGCGTTAGGTTCCGAATGGGGATTCCCGGTCGAAAAGCTTTTATCTTAAATACAGTATAAAGCGACACACAGTGATGTCTAAGGACAGAAAGCAGGATGCCTCAATGCTGTACGTAGAACACCCCTCTGCGTGTGGATGGTCCTCACCATACGAGCGACATCGATTTGTGTCGCCGGGCCCATGGTGGTTTAGGAGTGCGCCGATGGCTTGACACTTGCCGTATCGCGCCTTGCGCACTACGCTGCCGTCGCATAGAACGGCACAGTTAGCATCTATTTGCTCATGTCGATTGCTAGCGGTTACAATTCTTAGTCGTACAACAGGACTCTCGCATTCGGCGAGGTCAGAATGTGAAATGCCGGGTCTTTGAACTGGCATTTCGCAAGTGAATGGGAACTGCAGTTAGGGACAAACGTAGCGTGCTTGCAGCGCTCGTAGATCACAATGTTTTGCCATACACTGGCTGTGTTAACAGGCCTCTTACGCGTGACCGATCGTCGGTTTCTATCGTCGAAGTCTCTCCACACTCTCAACATTCTGTGCAACTCTGCCTCCAAGAGCATGCCCAGATCTCTGTAGTCACAGTTTTACACTTGATCGTGGGCTACCGAAATATCGCTGTTTAACCACAAGTAATTCGGTCATTGAACCTTAAATTCTTAACAGCGAGACCGTACAGCTTTCGTACGAGCGTTTGCGTGGAGCTTTTTGAGAACCACCCATTGCAACCGTGTTTGAAACGTAGCTTCAGCTACAAGTATGCCGCGTGACAACACGTGCGTACTACTCTGGCAGCCAAATACGTTTGTTGTTATGTTGGAACAGGTGGGCTTCTGAGCTACTTCAGAGGCTTGCTGGGCAGTCGGGAGATGCGGATCCTGATATTGGGCCTGGATGGGGCTGGAAAGACTACCATCCTGTACCGGTTGCAAGTCGGCGAGGTTGTTACAACCATTCCGAGTGAGTCCAGCTGTTCTCGTTCTTGGAGCAGATGTTTTGTGTCTCGGTGGGTTATCGTGTAATCGACGGCTCGAGGGCATTGTGTGCTTCGTAAAAGGCGGGTACTTGATCGTGTAACAGTCGATTTCGTGAATGGGAACCCGCTTGTATAGCCGCAGCAGTGTTAGCCGCGCACACTTTTGCATTTATGCGCAGTTTTATTGTTAAAGCTTGTCATGTATGAGAGAGCCGCCTCCGTGGCGGTGTAGCGACTATTTTTCCTCATGGTCACTGTGTAGAGACAATGAAGTGGTCTTTAGCAAGTGCCCATACTTGGACTGTAAATAGGAATTTCTCGAAAGAGCTTTTACGCGTTATTCCTCAGCTGTTTGCCAAAAATAAAATACTGATGAACACTGTCACAAGTGTAAAAAAAAAAAAAACCTTTCCACTCTTGTCTCACACATGGGAGGATATAGTTAAGTCACGTTTATTACTAGGAGCCACTATTTCCTGGTGTCGCATTCGTGTGTGGCAGCTACAGAAATTGCCAGAAGGGAATCAGTTATGGCTTCACGGTGTTATGAATGATCCACCTACTTGTTAATGTAGCCAGAACTTGTTGGTAACAGCAAGCGTTATTATTCATTATTAAGGTGCTGGGGTTGTAAGTGTCACCATTTTTTTTATGAAGTTCATGCTGTTCCAATCTTAATTAAATGCTGTAAGGTCACCAATAATAAAATAATGCCACAGATGTGGCTACATCATGGAGAGAAAGGCCTGATGGTTGTATTGCACAACCCAGATAATAATTATTAAGCAGGCTTTTAAGTGTCCACAACCACACCGCTGAGCTGAAGAAGCAGTAGCAGAAATTATGAATTTGTTAATATATTGAAACATGTTGCAAGTACCGGATGTGTAAATTGACCAGCCCCAATTTCTCTCTAGGAAGTAATGGTAATCGCCGTTATTCTTTGCTTATAAAGGTCGAAATAGGCTGCCATAGCCACATTTACCAGCTGGGTTCATTAGCACATGTGTCTTGCATATCTGATCACATTCAGTTTCTAACCTCTCTCCCACACTGCCCCCTCTGATGACACTTTTGGCTCATTGAATTTGGGATGACCGCCACTGTAGCTGAGTTAGTAGAGCATCGGATGCGTTACTCGAAGGTCACAGGCTCGGTCCCTGCCCGCAGCAAGTTATTTTTTCGTCCTCCTTTCTTCCTTCACGTTTACATTTCATTTACTACTAGTAACATCCGTATACTATCTTTGGCATCATTGTCTATTAGTTATCATTAGCATTATGTCTCACAAAGACAAACGAGCCCTTGAATTTTCACTTCTTTCCTGTTCTCTGACTTGTAGCATAGGACCAGTGTCTCATCAGCCACCAGCATTTTTTTTTGTTTGTGTTATAGTATACAGGTCCTGAAAAACAGTAAATATTTATAATATTCGTTAACTTATTCCTACTCTCTCCTTCAGCTATTGGATTCAATGTTGAGCAAGTTACGTATAAGAATCTCAAGTTCCAAGTGTGGGACTTGGGTGGCCAGACAAGCATCAGGCAAGTCCTATTCCACTTGGCATTGTTACTTCAATCAGCTGTAATCATGTTCACATGTAGAATGCTCAGGTTTGCATTCAGCAGTCATACCTGATGTCACCATGCTTCTCTTTTTCATTCCAGGCCATACTGGCGGTGTTACTTTTCCAACACCGATGCCATCATATACGTTGTTGACAGTGCGGACAGGGACCGTATTGGCATATCTAAAGAAGAGCTAGTTTCTATGCTCGAGGTGAGTACGCCTTTTGTCTCATTGTGCATTCAATAGCAATCTTTGCTTCTTAGTTCAAAGTGATTACCGGTTCGGCCAACTGTGGCAAGGACTCATTGCTTGGGAAAGGCGTCCAAGAGTTGATGATGTCTGGCCGTCTTACGCATATCCTCCTGACTTCCGGGTTGGATTTTGGTCCACGGAATTTCCTGAAACTTTCACAACTAGGTGTGTAGGTGACGAAGATAAAAAGTGAAGCTTATTATTTCCGTTATGCCTGTGCTTTAGGTATGGCGTGATGTCCAACTAATTGGACGCTGAAACTTAATTAAAGCGTTAAGTAGTGGGCCTGAAGCAACACAAAGCAAGGTTACTGAAGAAAAGTGTGACAAATTCCGTAATAACTGCAAGTTTTTATTCAAAATTTAACAAATAATAAAAAACCAACAGAAAAGTGGACCTTAACTTTCGCCGTTTAACTTCTAGAAGATTGCTCTGTTCAACGCCACCATGTTTTCTTCTTTGTTTCGCGATCTTCTGGCGCAATTTCGACAAAACTTCATGGAGGGCGCCAGTAGATGTCCAAAATATTGGACAAGTGGTTTTTGAGGAAGAAAACATGCTGAGATCTTTGTAGTGATGGGGTATTTCATGTCCAATATTTTGGACAAATCGCCATAGCTGGAACTCAGGAGGATATATCATTTGCAGGTTCTTGTATATTCAGTAATGTTGCAAAAACCATCGCCCAAAGCCAACAGGTAGTGCAGTTATGGAGAGTTGGGGGGAACTGACTCGTTTTTTAACGAAGTAGCTTGTAAGTTCGGGGGATCACGAAGCTGTGTGTATTCCTCGTAGTAAAGAGGAAGGAAGTTTGAGTAGAAGAAAAGACAGTGTGTTGGTAATTTTTCTGGAGGCAAGTTGCCTTTTCGTGCCAGAATTAGTGAGTGCTCCAAGCTTTAATGTCTGTCTGATGGTGACCTAAGTAAGTGTCTAGATATTCAGTTTCTTGGATTACTGTTGTGTCAAGGCACGACTAGTTATTTCATCTGATCTAATGAATAAACGGGAAGAAATGGGCAAGCAGCAAGCCTTGAATGTTCAAGCTTCATAATGTCAATTTTCTTGAATGAAAAATGTGCACTGACAATAGTCTCAAAACAGGATGTGTAAACTGGAGCACTTTGTTGCGCCTGACTTAATAAGTCTGCTGAGGCCCCACTCAAAGGACCAATGTCTGACAGCTGTTCACCTCCGCGACTAAAGAAATAGTTCTTCTCATGCACTTTGCGATGTTCTCCGAAGGCTAGGTCACCACCCATCTGGCTCGTCACTTCAACATAGAGTGCGCGCCATTGGCGCAGGCTTGTGTGCATGCGCCTTTAAAGAGGAAATGCCGCGAACTATTAAATCTTTATTTGGCTATCGCTAATTTTGCTCAAGTGGCAATACCCCTTTCCACATTTGTTCATCTTGTGTGGCAGGAAGAAGAGCTGAAGAAGGCGATCCTTGTCGTTCTCGCGAACAAGCAGGACTTGGACGAAGCTATGACAGTGTCCGAGATTCACACGGCACTCGGTCTAGATGCTCTGAAGAGCCGCACATTTCAAATATTCAAGACCTCTGCACTCAAAGGGAATGGACTAGACGAAGCCATGGAATGGTGAGGAGTTTTTCACTGTTGGTTTTCATATTGCTGCTATTATTTTAATTGCTTTCATAGAAGCGGTGTCGTTTAAACGCTTCTGTTCATCTGTTGTAGCATAGCATATTTTGTACCAACACTGGATAAAAATACAGAAGCATTATTCAACAAAAACTCTGTTCTTTGTCTTGCTTTCATGGCGCAGCAGACATGATTCACACCTTGGCACGAGGAGCCAGCAACAGAGGGAGCAGGATAGAATAGAAAAAGCGTCCTAGTGTTGCAGAATATTGCCAAGCTAATTTTATTTTGATTGGCAGTAGATATGTGCACGTGTGTGTGTGTGTGTGCACGCACGTGCCTTCATTTCTTTCTGTCTTTGCGTGCCCTATAAGAAAACTTACTAGAGATGAGCTACCAACAAGCTCGCATCTTTCGTGGGCAGTAGCACAGCCAGAAGAGTGGTTCAGAGAGTTCAACCCCCTCCTGCCTCCCCACCCCCAAGCATAAGTAAACATACATAAAGTGTGGGACCCCCCCTCCCCCCGCAAAGAAAAAGATTTCTGGATGTACCTTTGTCTATGACTATCGAACACTAAGAGTATTAAGCAAAATCAAAATTTTCATTGTGCTTTTAGTCTTGAAGCCTTTTACGTCTGCTTGTGTACATTCACAGCAATGGCACAAGAATGTTACCTACATGCCACTCCACCAAATAATCTTATTTTTTTCTTTATCAATGCTAATGTCTGCTTTTTAGTTATGAACAGTAGGTCTCTAGGACTATGTATTCCATTTGAGGTCCTGTTCATTCATCACAGTAGAATGTGCCTCATTAGAACAAGATTTCAAATGTTAATTGCTAATTTTGGTTTATACATGTAGCTAGTGACTGTGTATAGTACAGGAAAAACAAAATGAAGGAGGCCTCATGTTATCTGTTACTTCTGTTATGCATTATATGCTGCAAATATGTTCAGCTATAAGTGGTACTTTATCACAATGGTTTTATTTAGAAAAGCTCTAAGTAGACTTTCCTGCTATTTACATTGCCCTTTTTAATCACCTTCTAGTACTGCTTGCTGGTGCATTAGTTTGGGCTTGTGCAGTAGTAATAAAAGACGTATTGCCAAAGCTATGACCACAGAAAGAACACAGACGGGATGGGTGCTTGTCCTGTTAATGAGGCATTTCTGTGGTTGCGATTTCTGTGCCAAGCCAGTTATCTTTCGTGTTATACCTATACTCAAGTCTGCTTACTTGCTTGCCAAATACTGTTTCTGCAGCATGTGACATGAGCATAGGAGTGAGCCTGCTGAACCGTCGATGTAGCAAAGCCATTTTTCTCCCTTACAGGTTATCAAATGCTCTGACCAACAACAAGTGACCGACGATCAAGCAAAAAACGAGGCTTCAGCCATGCCAGTTCACCGTCATTGTCATCTCAAAAAGTGCGCGTTTGTCGAGAAATGCGAGAGAGAACAGTTCCCCAGGCTGCCCACAAAAATATGCGAGGAGCGCAGGAAAACTGGCTACGTGCAGCATGGCGTCAAGACTCGCGGCCATGCTTCCAAGCCACGTGTGGACTTTGGTGCACATCGGGAAGAGGGCCTTGGAGTGTGTCGCTTCGCCGCCATTCCCCATCTCTAGTCTGTGCCCAAAAAGCAAGGAGAGCCGCAGTTTGTGCTTTTGTCCCCTTGCAGCAGAAAGCTCCTCAGTAGCCCCAACATGTCGGAAACATTCCTGGCTGGCTGGTTGGTCGATTTATTTTGTATCTTCTGGTTAGGTGACTGTGTTATTGAAACTTCTTTTTCTTTGTGCGTGTGTCTCTGTTTTTTAAATTCAAGATAAAGCTAAGCATTTTCTTCTTGGGCTGCTGCCTGCTCATTCGTTTTAAGTAGCAGCTTGCTTGTAGTAAGACTCGCTCGTTGAATCGTATTGTCCCCTGCCTAAAGGAATCGACATAATAGTTCGTGAGAGGGCAGAGTCAAAAAACTTATGAAATGGTGAAGAGATTCAGATGCATTTTTTCTTTGCGAGTGGATTGGTCAGTTGACCATTCGCAGAGTGCCGCGTGCCTTTGAAAAGGTGTCTGAACTACTGTGCTTCACATTCTTTAAATTAAAGCTTGCAAAAGCGTGCTCTCATTGTCTAATTTTGTGTAGACATGCCCGACTAGCGCTGTTGTCCATCAGCTGTGCCCATTCCTGGTCGTTTCAAGACGATAAGGTAAAACCCTTCTCAGGAAAAAAAAACATCGTTTTCTTTTTAGTGCATTGAAGCCCTCAGCTGGAAGATTAAGTAGACGTATATGCACCAGTAGCTGCGGTTGCTTGGTGTTGAAAAGCTGTACAATTGTACGAGCTTCGTTGTCTCCTGTCTAAAATATGTGCAAAAACAGATTACAACATTGATTTGTCGAATGCTTTAAAGGGCCCCTAAACTACCCAAGGGTCTGAAACTTAGTCTTGGTGTTGCAGTTGTGCGCGAGTCTGCAAGGAACACGTAGCCATGAGAATTTTTTCGTAATGATGCCATAATTACGGAGTTATACACATTTGATAATACAAAAGACCCTCATTTGTTTCACTCTTTCCTGCGATATGCTCGGTTCGTCAGCTCGTCTCTCCTGGCAGAGTGCTCCTTCTTACCGTGCGAAGTCAAAGAGTGGCAAGTGCTGCCACGTTTGGCATTGTTGATTGTGACAACATTCTGAACTTGATGTTCACGTTTGCTTGAAATGTTGGAAAATTATCAGAGATTGTTTTGTGGCCCTTTAACGTATTACTTGCTTCTTCCCTGTGACTTCATTGGTGATGCTGCTTCATAATAATGCTGTCTATGGCACATCACAAGACACATCTGTGCAGCTTTATATTTATTAGCGTACCATTTTCGTTGACTATTTTCTGGTCAGCTCTCTTATGTCTGATGTCTCAGATAATGTTTTAGATAATTTGCCTCTCTGCATCTTTGTACTTCTTGATTATTCTGTGCGTAATATTGCATTCACTGTTTAGGCAAGCACTCGTGTGTATGCTGATAACGTATGGAAAGGTTTACTAAAGTTAGGGATTGCATTCAAGTGTGGTACCATAAAACCAAATATCCATATGTTTCTTTAGATTTATTTGAGGTATAAAAAGCAGAATTGACATGGCATAGTGCTCTTTGCTTTTAGCTAACTAAAGGGCCTTGAAATGTCATATTCTCTGGGGCTGTTTTAAAAGCAACTCTCAAAAATATTCTTTTCCCTTGTCTCAAAAAGACAGCCTTGTTCATCTGTCTAGCTTAAGACAAGCAATGTTAGACCATGAAATGTTCCCATTAATGTCCTGCCAATATGCACGGGAAGGTGTTAAGTTACAAGCTTAGTGAATATATTTTATTTCATTTTGGCACAGCTGTGGACAGACATTGGGTACACTATTTACCAGAAAGCAAATAATTTCTAATCTTTGACTGGTCTAGAGCCGTAAACAAATGAAAACTTCATAAAGTTCGCAATGTTTTGACACCTTAGCTTTTGTAGGAAAGATCACGTTGGCCGCTAAGTATGCGAGCTTTGTGCTATTGATGTGCTAACCGGAAGTAGTTAGTGAGATGGAGGATGACTAGTGTAGTGGAATGTGCGCGCATGAAGTGATTGGTTGATGCAGATAATCACACGAAAATGGGAACCTGCAAGCTATGTTAGTACGCATGTTTCTTTTTTCAAGCGCACACCCATGCAAAAGTCCCATCCAGAGTTTAATGCATATGTCATTTAAAGGCAGCCGGGAATGTGAATAAAACCTTTTTGTAAATGAATGTTTTATGTAATTGCCAGTGTTGCTTGTTGGTTGTAAAATAGTTTTGTTCATATGAAGTTTTTGATGTGTCTGACATCTTGAACTCATATCATTACATTATATCAGAGTGGCATTACATTTTCTGTACACGCTATGTGTTAGCGTGTGATGTAGAGGTCGGTAACCTTTTGAAGCGTAGGGTCGAATTGCATGAAGCTGACACGTTGGGGGCTGGATGACCAAATGAGGGGTGGTGGTGGTGGTGGGGGGGGGGGGGGGACCTTGTAGGCAAAGAGAAAAAATTCGGAGAATGGACAGTTTGCAAAAATTTATTATGCATACGTGGGCAAGTTTGTATTGAACCAGATAGCATCGAGCACAGACTAGCTGGCAAAATGTTTGTTCCATTCACCATCAACACCTACCTTTCTTTTATTTCGTTGTTCCCATTCTCTTGTTGCATGTGGGAAACGTACAGTTAAGTGTGACATTTCTGCAGTGTTCTTTGAAAAGCCTTGGTGGTGCTCCCGCCCCTTCATTAGAGTGTGGGTGTTCTTGGAGCTAGAAAAGCAGTCTGGGAATGAGAGTTCTGATAGCAAAACATTGCTGTAGGAAAGCTAACTTACAGATGTTTTTAGAGCGTACTGATGCAGTCGGGGGGGGGGGGGGGGGTCTGCTCATAGAACTAGAGCCATACAGTCTCGGGGAGATGTCAAGTAGAGTAGCTGGAGCTGATGACCAAAACATTTAATTGCAATTTTTAAATTGTCAAGGTAGCATTATCACACGACTGTTGTTAACATTATGGAAGCTTTTGATAGAAGCTTGATGGGAGCTTCTGGGAACTTGTCTGGAGCGTCTGATTGCTCGCGTTTCATGGCCCGATGTTCCCAGTATTCCCTGCAGAGAGAAATAATGGAGGCCAGCTCAGTCCAATGAAAACACCTTCATCTCTGCCTCTAAAAGCGGGAAGGTGAAACACTGCCTTCTTCTCAACCCAGGCCCCGCCGCGGTGGTCTAGTGGCTAAGGTACTCGGCTGCTGACCCGCAGGTCGCGGGTTCAAATCCCGGCTGCGGCGGCTGCATTTCCGATGGAGGCGGAAATGTCGTAGGCCCGTGTGCTCAGATTTGGGTGCACGTTAAAGAACCCCAGGTGGTCTAAATTTCCGGAGCCCTCCACTACGGCGTCTCTCATAATCATATAGTGGTTTTGGAACGTTAAACCCCACATATCAATCAGGCACGCCCTGTTTGTCCCATGGTGAGAGAGAAAACACTGCACAATACTCAATGCACACAGCACAGCACGGAGACATTGGGTCCTACGTACAGATCGACTCTGTAGTCCATTAGAGTGATGAGTGTGTGGTGCCAGGCAGGCCACGGTTTGTGGGAAACGGCGGCATGAAGGCACCACAGAAAACAAGGGAAACGCACCCGAACACAGATATCACACGCTTGGCTTATTGTTCGGCACACTCTGACAAACAAAACCGTGCAGAAATGACCACCCTTTCCAAGCCGCTTAGACTGTAAAAAGCCCTTCTTAGACTGTCACTCGGTCGAGCACATTCAAAGGGTTTTACGAGGGGAGACGACTCTGCTACAAACTTCGAAGTACTGCTGTCGTGTTGTCGCTGCTTTTGGCGCATCTCTGGGAGCACTGACCAGGAACAAATCGGGATAGGCTCTGCCGCAATGTCTCACAGGTCCAAGTGACGCCAAGCCAGGAAAGCGGATCATAACAGTACGCAAGGGGCCGCCCACTATTTTGCAGAGTCCATTGACAATAGTCTACAAAACTGACATAAATCTTGGCCAAATGCTGGCCAAGTGGGAAGATGGGGGACAATGCCAACTGCAAGGCATCTTTCTTTGTTTCTGCTTTCAGATAGAATATGAAAGGGGGAGAGGGGCATGGCTCTGCCCCACGGGCCCTATGGTTGCTGACCCCTTTGCTACATGGTTGGGATAGGGACTTCCTCAATATTAGCTAAGATGCTTGTCTTGCTCTTTGACTGGTCTGCTTGGTAATGTGTTGGTTCTGCGGCCGCACATGTTCTATATCTGCCAATGGCAAAAAGGTGTTTTAGATGAGAATTCATTCACTGCGGTCTGGAATAAATGCAAAGCATACTTTGAAATCTTACAAAGTGAGAACTATAAACAACAGTTCGGCATCTGCTGCCAATAGTGCTGTGTTCTCATTAAAAGACAATTTCATTCTGTTTGAATGAAATTATGAATCATTCTGTTTGAAGAATTTTGAATCTTGCCATTTGAAGTGCATACCACAGAGAAAAGAAAAAAAAAAATATGCTGCCAGCGATGTAGGCAGAAATTTTATAGCGAAAGCTGTTATGGAAATCACAAGTCTCGCGTGCACCGTAGTTGTCTGCTGCCAGTGTCCATAACCACTATCACGCAGAGCGATAAAAAGCTAAGTAAATAAAAAGCACCAAGGACACAATGGTATTCAAACCTGGGTCCCCTGCGTGCCAGCCCAGTATTCTACCACTGAGCTACGCAGATGCTTGGAGCGCGCTCAGCGGCAAACTGACCCTAGGTAGGCTTCATGTCGTGAAAGCGCATTACTGTGTGTAATGAAGCTTGTAGAACAGCAAAGGCACAACCGTGCGTCACACAATGCGAATAGCATTACGAGTGGGTCGTCGAATGGTACAACCCCATTTGAATCGCCCTAGGCCTAATTTTTTATTGTCATCAGCGACAGCATTAAAACAAAAATACACAAGATTTCTTGCAAGTGTGTAGCGGATACCGCGCTTCTCCTGAGAATGAGGAAGGATGGCATAGTGAATGCCTCCCTACTACACAAAAATTGTGATTTATGGCATATTGGGTATCCCAAAAATGTGTGTGTAGCAGTTACCCAAATATATAGTGTTTAAAAAATTAGGGAGTTTTAGAATAACGTTTGCCCCACCTAGGAAACAATCTAGGAGGGTCAAACGTTTTTCTAAGACTTCTATGGTGCCCGCAACGCCCACAGCACCTGCAAACATTATTCTAAAACTCCCTATTATGGACCATCTCCCCGAAGGGAACCCTGATTGGATGGTAAGCAGCAGCGGTGCACACGGCATTGTCCCGGTTGAAACGGACGTCGACGTGGGTGCTGGAAGAACGATTTGAAGCGAAACTCGGTGTAGCGTTTACTCGAGTAAACGTTTGTTTCAAACGGAAAGATACGGGAGGTGGGACGCGTTGAAGACGCTTGCGCTCGGCTTCCTTGGCTCGCGTCTCGTCGGTGTAACCCGCGCGCCGTCTGTATTCTCGAACGCGATCAGTGTTCGATCTTTACTCGCACCTCGTCGGCGTTGACGTCGCCATTCGCGAACGCAACCAGCTTCGCTAACGCTAAGTACGTGCACACTAGCGGAAAGCATGCCGCGACGGTGTCTTGCCCGTCGGCGGGATCGCGCGGCAAGCAGAGGCGCGCTGTCCACGCCATGAGATTCTCGAGGCGCGCGCACCCTCCGGCTTGCGGCTTTCCTTGGACAGATAGAGAGAGGAGGCGCGGGTTTGTTGATGCTTACGTGAGTAGTGTTATGGTGCCTAGTAGTGGGCTTGATCAACACCACCTAGGTGGTGATCAACACCACCTAGGACGCACGGAAACATGATATTGTGCACCAGGAAGCAGATGATAGCGACCGAAGCGATCTTCAAGAGTGTCAGTTTGAAATTTTCCCAGCAAGACATACTTGAACTTCAGTTCTTCTAAACAGTACCGCGACAGCTGTCCGTCCCGACAATGTGTCAAAATGTGACAGCTTTGTGACGAAGTCAGCCTCGAGGAAATGGAGTTCACAGACCTGCGCCAAGCATTACAGTGACTTAATTACTTTCATACGAAACGGGCTAATGGGAACTTTGACGCGAGCCTGAATATTTCTGTTCTATTTTACCGCACTGCCCTACCTGAAGCGCGACAAAACTACCATCACCACTCACGATATTCGCTCCGTTCAACAGTAACAGAGCCAGAACACCAGTAATGCGATAGAGCCGGTAAGACAAATTTCAGCAGTTTCTCACCTTGAAGTGTATGCTTGGTGTGAAATCCTTTCGTGGAATCCTTTGTGGAAAATCTTTTCGTGGAACACGCACTTTGGGACCACTGTCATAATTGTCGCGGCATTTGGGAACACAACAACGTCCCATGTGGCACTGATCGATGTGTAATCACATGCTCACAAACGCAACACCAATAAAATAGGACACGTGGGAACGGACGAAGACTCGGAGTAGTGCTATGCAGCACCAAGCCTAACGCAGTCTAACCAGCGAAGCAGGTAGCGATGAAAGGCCAACCTGTCACGGCTTGTCCGCCGCTCGGGGTAAAAAAGTGCGCAAGGTCACCAACACCACCGCCTGAGCGACGCGTCCTCGGCCACTGGACACTCGGACAACTAGCGTGACGTATGCCGTCTGGAGAGAGCGGTATGAACGGGCCTTGTGAATAGTCTAGGTAATGTTGGCTTGATCGTTGCGAGCGGTGGAGACGGAGAAGCGAGGGAGAACTGACGCGCAGTATGCGTGTGGCAGGCGAAGGAGAGGGACGTCACCGCACACTGCTAGGAGGGCGTGAGCTACTTGGCACCGCTCGAACCCTGCGGCGAGGGGAGTGGTTCGAATGGAGGGACAGCGTTATACAGGCTAGTCAAGGAGCTGTTTCTCATCTAAAAAAAACCTCGGAAAGGCCGCTCTTCCAGCTTTTGCTGTGACTGTGCTGTGCATTCCGCACAGGCCTGGCGGCTTTTTTGTAGTGGGGCAGGGGCGCACCCACTTCCTTGATCTCAAGTGAAAGCCGGGCAGGCAAAGGTAATTGAGCGTCTTGTGTAAAAAAATAGCAACCTGGTTGATCCCTCCGTCACAGGAACCGGTAAAGTAAAATGAGTCTTTACAGAAGTAGTTAAATGTACATTGATATGGGGGAGCCTGCACAATGTCTACTGGTGTTTGGCAGCTACAACACCACTTAATTTGGATGCATCCATCCACGTTCACGCTCAGTCATACATCTACGTCCTGACGACTAATGTCCATCATTACTGATTTAACAAACCCTTCAGGTCATAAATGCTTGTTGTAGCTATAGTAGTTAACGGTGAGAGTGAAACCAGAGAAAGCGATCTGACAGCCTGAAGAGCGTGCCTGAGTGGACGCACACGCTAAGGTCGCCTACTAGCGGCATGTTGGAGTTATTGAACAGCACTGTCCGACCAAAGAAAAACGCACCGCGCTTCGTGTCTTCTCTTTGGTCGGTCACGATTGTTTGTATTTTACATTGTGGTTCAGGCAAAGCAGGCGCGTTCTGCAGGCAAGGAGATTTGTTCAAGAATCGGTGCGTTCCAGAGGTTGCACAGCTATGTTTGGTATGGATGGATTCTCTGAGCGACGCCGACACTTTGGGTAAGGTCGCAACCTGGGGGCGTGTTAAGGCGTTGAGCGAATTGCACCTCTCCTATTGGAAACATGCCGAATGGAACGGACATTTAGAAACGACGCGTTGAAGGAGCTAATCCTGGACCCCATGGTCATGATGAATTACTGCACTTTACCAAGAACGCTTTAGAGGACAGAGGTAGATATAAAAGGCTTATTTTTATGTGTACAAAGTATGTAATAAAGAAATGGTTTGACCGTGCCGCAGCAGTTAGCGTGCCCGGTATCTTGTCGCAGACCCGGAGGTCATGGGCATCGACTCCCGCTGACGGAACCTTTTGTCTTCTGATCATGCGTATTTTTTTGGCGTCGATTTCGTGACGGAAATACTTCACTGAAATCTTGGTGGACCCGGCATAAAACACTTCCATGTTAAAAAACGGGCTGTTAATCCATGGCTACGCCACTGCTTGTCTCATTCATGGTTCGAGCTACCCGACTTGGAAATGGCTAGAAACATTGTGAATTTCGCACATTTCCCTCGGTCTAGTCTTGTCCACTATCGTTACTCTATTGTGATATAAAGAAAAATGAAGCGTCATCATTGTTCGCGAGGAGGTTGCTATATTTCCGGCGCTTCTGAGTGTTTTGCAGATAAAAAAAAATGCTTTCTTGTCGGATTCTGGGCATGAAGACTAGTCAAATGGCAAAATGCGGTGAAACCTCAATTTAAAGGTTCTCTCACCAGGTTTTAGCTCAACAGACAGTTACATCTCTAAGATCAGACGTCGACCGAGGGGCTGGAATATGGTGGATAAACTGGAAGTTTAATCTCGTTACCTATTCATTTTACGTGTGTGCCTGAATACACATCTACACCAGCGTTCGCCTCTTGCCCCACCTTCTACTCTATCTTTTTTTGAGCATTGCTGTCTAGGTTCACACGCTCTCCGTAAAAATGGGGAAGCTATGACTGGTTTAATTTATGCGTCGTGCTGCACCGTTGGCGACACACTTGGGCTACACCGTTGGCTACCCACTTAGGCTGCACCGTAGGCTACCCATTTAGGCTACACTATTGGCTACACACTTAGGCTACACAGTGTTTTCACTGTGTAGCCTAAGTGTATCATACACACCGGGCTCCGTATTTTAGGATTAGTCATGGGGCTCGGTGAATGAATGAAACCACGTATTCCACTTTGTTTGCGCCGAGAGCGCTGCGGTGGACAGTTGGGGCTCGGTGTGCCACCCCCTGGATACGCCACTGCTGTCGAGTTATGGTCCTATCTATCTATACTGGTCTTTTCACACATATATCAATGCTCCATAGCGTTCATAGGCCACCTCAATATTTATTGATCAGAGGCGGTAGTTTGAGGAAAAGGGTGCCATCTCACCCCCACACACCAAAACTCTTTCACGAAAAAGTTTTTGCAAAAGAAAGATCTCGTATGTGTCGCGTATTTTATAAAAATGTTCATGCTATAGTATACATTGAAACCACAGATAATTCATACTTTCAGGTACAACACCGAAATGCGTACCGTGTAGCCCCTATTATGCAAGATATTGGAGTCAAAAAGCTGTGACACCACTATCGAAACAATCTACACATCTCCGCGAAGTAAATCATGACAAGTGGGCGAAGCACTGGAAATCGTTCTTACCGTAAATAACCCGCGACACTGCCCACTCGCGCATCTAAATGTGTGACAACGCGTGTGTGTAGTATATGCAATGTGTTATTGCCGTACTGCTTGTTCCCGAGCTCTCACTTCCGGGATAGCTTACTGCCTGCCTAAACATTGAGCCTCTGGATTTCGCGCTCTCGTCGGCGTTGCCGCTTTGTCCTTCGTGGGTGAGACAGCTTTCATGGTCGTTTTTTTTTCATCCATGGCAGAAAGATGTGTGGTCTGGAAATCGCTTATTGTTCATTGTCATGGATACTTAGCATGTGCTGTGCCGTGATGGCAGAATATGTGGTTTGAAACCCGCTTATTATTCAGCGTCATCGTCATCACCGGACAATGAACGGGAGCCTACATCCTGAGGTGCTTCGCCCCTAAAATATTATTCGACGGTACACCGGATTCGTGAGTCGACTCACTCGGGCTCAGTCAGACTCGGTTCAAACCGCAAGTCTGAGTGAGTTTGGCTGAGTAATCTGTTGGTGCGTCTGAGTCCGTGTGAGTTCTGTTGAAAAGAAGTTTAGTGAGTTCGGGTGAGATAGATTGAGCAAAGTTTTGGTGTGTCTGACTCTAAGTGAGCCGTCAGAGCAAAATATATTTTTGAATGAGTCTGAGTGAGCTCTGATTTTTTGCTGACCTATGTGTGAGACCAGGTTACTTTCCTTCTAAAGGCACGCTGGAGATTAATAAGAAAGAATCTAGTGCACCTTCCCACCAATAATTAATAAAATATTTCAAAGAAGCTGCGCACCGATCGCAAGTGTAACGTCTGTTACCTCTAAGTAGAGTTATTCCAGAAAAAATCCAAGGCAGTTTTCTCAGTCTTTCTCCTAAAGCATCACCCTGAAAGTCAACATATCGGCTAGCTCTTGCACCGAAGGGAAGAATTCGTATTTTCTGTTCCTTCTTTTTTTTCCAGCAAGTCCAAAAGCTATTTCTAAAATTCTGCAATCTTACTGTTATCGAAAAAAAATGAAGTCAGTTTCACTCGGAACACTGTTTCGAAATGAACCTTTATTTCTCTCTCTCTCACCGAAAGTGGTGAAGCAAAAGAATGCGATAGTAGCAGTATGGAATATCTCTCGAAGAACAACAAATGGAAATGATAGCAAAGTCAGCAGATCAATACATGCAGTGCGCGTCTCAAGCACAAAGAAAACACAAAAAGAACATCCATAGTACAAGCGCGAACCAACAAGTGTCACAGTTTTGACTTTACTATGTTGGAACAGCGCACTCCTTTCGCTCTATAGCGAGCGAAGTGATCTTCGTGCGCTAACTTCACACAACCTTTCCGGTGAAAGCACACACACACACACACACACACATATATATATATATATATATATATATATATATATATTGCCACCTACTTCTAGTAGTGGGTCGTATGCCAAGGGGAAGGCTCGATGATGCCGTCGTCAAGCATTTCTCGAAAGTGCGTACGAATGGCTTCTCGTTCCTTCGCTGACACGCGGTAAGGTTGTTGGTGCACTGGGCGGGCGTCGTAAGTGATGATTCTGTGTCTAGTGATTGAAGTCTGGCGCACCTTAGAAGAAGCAGCGAAGCATGACTTGAATTCAAGCAAGAGTTTTTGCAGTGCTGTCTGGTTTTCTGGTGTGAGGTTAGAATTAATATCTACATTGCGTCCTACGAGAAGCAGATGGGAACGGTTCCTAATTCATCTGCAAACGCTAACGAAGTGCCACGGAAAAGGTGTCGGTGTTCGTTGCTGAAATTTGTAACGAGCAGTTGAGGTCGGCCATCACGTAGCTGTATGATACTCCTAGGCACACAAACACCTCGAGTCAGCAGCTGTTCAAAATTACTTTCTGCAATCGCTTTACCATTTCACAATCCACAGCATGTGACGTCTACTATAACACTGGCTCTTGGAGGAAGTGTTATACTTTCAGCAGAAACACGAAGAACGTTGGTACGTTGTTGGTCGTCCTGCTTGTCGATTTCTCGGTCGGTTGAGAAGGTGATGCGATTCTCTTGAAGATCAATGACAGCTCCATACTCCTGCAGGAAGTCAACACCAAGAATAACGTCGCGTGAACATTCACGGAGCACAAGGAAACTTCCTACCAAAGTATAACCGCAGACCCGAACTCTACTCTTGCAGGTTCCAAGCGGAGAGACGGTGTGGCCACCAGCCGTTCGAATCACGGAGCCATGCCAGGGCGTGATTACCTTCTTTAGTAGTCTGGTCGTTTTCCCGCTTAGTATCGAATAGTCAGCCTTGGTATCAACTAAAGCACCTGCTGCATAGCCGTCTATCAGCACCGGTATATCCAGAGAAAGCCGCACATATCGCTCAGTCGAATCTACACCCTTTACTGTTAGCGTCGATCGGAGGTCTTCAGCACGTCGACTGCCAGTGACTTCGCCTCCAAGGGTCACTTGCGTTAGCTTTCCCGGCGGGGACTGGGGGACCGTGCGCCAGCATGGCGCTGTGGCGAAGATGAAAAGCGCCTCGGCGACGGTGAGTGCGGCTGCCGTCCAGAAGGCGGTGTCATGCGCTGTTGAGCCAGGTAGTCCTCGATGTCCCGGGGTCGCTGGCCATACCGAGGAGGCGCTGAATATACTGAAAAGCCGCGCAGCCCGAGGCACCGGTATGGACACTGGCGGTACAAATGGTCCGCTTCACCGCAGTGGAAGCACAGAGGTCGGCGATCAGGAGTGCGCGAAACATCAGATTTCCGAGGCGAAGAACGTCTGTCGTCAAGGTAGTGTGCTGGTTGTTCCGCAAGATGCACAGGGCTGGCGTAAACGAGGGGGGGGGGGGGCGTGCGTGTGTTCTCGTAGTACCGTAGAGGCTGCGCCGACTGAAGTGAAACCGTAGGAGGTGCCTGAAAAAAACAGCGGGGAAGAGAAAGCTGGGCGCTTCAAGGCTTCCGCATAGGTCGCACGGTGGTATAGTCAGCCGGGGCGGGTGTGGCGTTATCCAGACTCACAAGGTCACGAAGGGCATAATGCAGCTCATCCATGACGATGCTTGCAATGGAACTCACCGTAGGTAGTGGTGGTCTAGCAGCCTTTTGCAGCTCCTCGCGTACTATAGAGCGGATAAGGTCGCGCAGACACTCGGTGTTGCTCCCAATAGTCGTTAGAACTTGAGCAGTGGACGTGTTCACTTGCCGCTCATACAGGGTGGATCGATGCTGAAGCATCTTTTCCATCGTGACGGCTTCGAAAAAAAAAAAAAAACTTGGTGACCGTGTTCGGAGGGCTCCGTACAAGGCCAGCGAAAAGCTGCTCCTTAACTCCCCGCATCAGGTGACGCAACTTCTTTTCTTCTGTCATACTCGGATCAGCCCGTCGGAACAGGCGCGTCATATCTTCCACATAGGTCATGACAGTTTCATTGGGCATCTGGATGCGGGCCTGGATTGCTCGCTCCGCTCGTTCGTGGCGATCAGCACTTCTGTAAGTATCCAACAGCCGGCAGCGGAATGCGGGCCACGATGTCATCTGTTCCTCGTGATTCATGTAACAGGTACGTGCTCCATCCTCCAAATAGAAGTACACACGCTGTAGTTTGGCCGCGTCGTTCCAGTCGTTCAAAGCAGCCACGCGCTCGAAGTCGACCAACCAGTCCTCGACGTCTTCGAGCTCGGTGCCATGAAACGGTGTCGGAACCTGTGGACTTTCGAGGGTGTACCGAGTCACCAGGGGGTTTTTCCGTACCTGTTAAAAAGTGGTTTGAACGGACGTGCTCATCATACTGGTGTGAACTGTAGGGTCAGCTTCGGGTGTCAATCCCCTGATCCCGGCTTGTCCGATGAACGGGAATGTTGACTCGCACTGGGATTGTGGTGCCGCTTCCAGGAGGGGTCTCAAACATCTGTGAGGGGCTACCCAGCACCTCCACCAAATGTCGCGTCGCTCCAGGGGGTGTCGACAATGTTTATTGACGTCTGAGCAACAGGGCTCTAACCAAGCGTGTCGGTTGGGCTTGTTTGTCAGAGCGGGGGGGGGGGGGGGGGCCCACGCGCACTTCTTTCTTCTCTGTGGTGTGAGCCTTCACCTTGGAATACGACCCACTACTAGAAGTAGGTGACGGATTACGCCGCGCCCACTATTTTTCCTCTTTGGATTTAAAAAGCGGGTACTGGCAGATTGAGGTTGACGAGTGAGGCCGCGAGAAAACGGCCTTTGTGACCTCTGATGGCCTGTATGAATTTCGAGTCCTTCCTTTTCGTTTGTGCTCAGTGCCCGCAACCTTCCAGCGAATGATGGACACTGTGCTTACTGGTCTGAAGTGGCAAACTTGTCTCCTATACCTTGATGATGTCGTTTTTTCTGAAACCTTCCTACAACATCTTCACCGCCTCAGGAGTGAGCTACAAGTTATTCAATCAGCAGATCTTACACTCAAACCGCAGAAGTGTCACTTTGGTTATGAAGAGCTCAAATTCCTTGGCCATGTAATCAACGCGAAAGGAGTCCGACCCGACCCCGACAAACTTGCCGCTGCAGCCGCGTTTCTGCATCCTACAGACAAAAAGACTGTTCGGCGCTTTCTGGGCTTGTGCGCCTACTACCGACGATTTATTAGAGGGTTTTCGAAGATAGCGGAACTTTTGACTCGCCTTACACGCGACGACACACCGTTTGTATGGGCTACCGAGCAACAGGCTGGTTTTGCCGAGCTACGACAGCGGATGCAGTCAGCCCCTGTTCTTGAGCATTTTGACGATGATGCTGACACAGAGGTGCTCACTGACGCCAGTAACATCGGTATCGGCGCAGTGCTCGTCCAGCATCAACACGGCAAAGAACGAGTCATAGCCTATGCCAGCCGCTCGCTGTCCCGTACCGAGGTGAATTACACGACCACAGAGAAAGAGTGTCTCGCAGTAGTGTGGGCGATCACCAAGTTTCGCCCGTACCTCTATGGTCGTCCATTTATGTGGTGACGGACCACCATGCCCTCTTCTGGTTGGTAAACATACGTGATCCCTCTGGACGACTGGCCCGATGGAGCTTGCGTCTACAGGAATTTGATGTGACCATCGTATATAAGTCTGAACGGAAACATGAAGACGCTGATACGCTGTCGCGTGCACCCATACCTTTAGTCAATCAAGGAAAAGAGGACAAGGACGGTTTCCCGGGTGCCCTTAGCTCATCTGACTTGAGCAGACGACAGCGAGAGGATGAAGAGATTCGACCACTCATCGACTATCTGGAGGGTCATAGCGCCGTTATACCTCGCCATCTATCTCGCGTCGTGACGTCTTGCTGCCTCCGAGATAATGTCCTGTACAAAAATTGCCCGCAGCTTCCCTCGGGGGAACACTGAGGAGGATGCGGAGCATATAATTGGTTAACGGGGTGTTAAAGTGCGACTTACTTGGGTCGATGGCTAAATTGGTTAACGTGGTTGTGAAATGGGGTGTTAAATTGCGACTTACTTGGGTCACTGGCTAAATTGGTTAACGTGGTTGTAGGAGGGGTGTTAAATGAGTGAACACGTACGACACGTATGCGAAAGGGCGGTGTTTATTTATTGCGACGAACTTTGAGCACGATGGCTTTTTGGTCGGTAAAGTGAAGAGTGAGTGGATCGGGTTGCAGCGGTCGTAGGTCGAAATTTGCAAAAACGTGGTCGATGCAGGTTCCGCGAATTTGAAAGTCCGGGTCCTCTTGTCGACGCTTACGTTTCAAAGCGGCCGAATCCGGTGCTGCTGCTCGACGCTGACGTCTCTCAGCGGCTTCACGTTCTCTAAGTTGAGCATCTTCCGCTCGACGCCGACGTTTACGTTCGGCGTCGCGAGCTCTTCTCCGCGCTGCCTTGTCTTCGGACGACGACTTGGTTGCGGTTCCGCCAACACTTTGGCCGGCGCTGGTCGAAGGGACGTCGATCATTGCGACCTCGGACGTCGACGCGCCGTACAAACCAACCGACGAGCGGCAACTGAGCGAGCGAGCGCCGACCTTGAGTATATATACAGCGCGACGGCGCATGCACTGTCAGCTGTCGAATGTTCGAGAAGGGGGAGAAGCGCAACGGCGCATGCGCGCGCGTCAGCTGCCGATGTTCTCGAAGCGCGACGGCGCATGCGCGCGCGTCAGCTGCGGATGTTCTCGAAGCGTGACGGCGCATGCACGCTACATTATACAGCTAGCGAATGTTCGTGAAGAGGAGAAGCGCACGCGGTGTGTAGAGGAGGAAGGGTGCACAGATGGTGGAGGAGTGAAGCGCGCGCGGTGTGTAGAGGAGGAAGGGATGTACAGATGGTGGAAGAAGGAGGAGGAAGCTTGCGGACGGCGCCGCACTACAAGCCTCGAGTATTAGATGCTCCGCATCTAAAAAACGCCCGTTCTACGAGCCGCGCTTACCTGCTCCTCGTTCCAAAAGACATGCGGGACGAAGACCTCTGCGCGTGTCATGACGAGCCTACATCTGGTCATGGATTCGCCGCTAGGGGGCCAACGTGAGCGGATGCCTGCAACGTCGGCTCCGGCAAACGGTACGTGCTACTCTTTACCAACCTTTCCTGCGGTCACTAGCCTGTTCGAACAGCGACATAAGGGTCTGAGGAAGACAGAGACGACGCCCATTCCGGGCAAGCTCCGACGTTCTGTGTGCAACAATTAGTGAACCGAGACGCTGAGCATCCGAGCTAAGCCTCTCTGAGACTCCGCTCCTTCGTCGACACTGGCAGCAACGCCTCCCGTTATTATGGAAGTAACGGTTGAGGGCCACACCATCTCCGCTGAAGAGCTCCAGGCAGGCAATTGGACACCAGTTCTCTACAAAGCCTATGCGTCTCGACCAGCCTGTTCACAGAAACCACTTTCGCAACCCAACGCTACCGTCAAGGAGACCAACCCGAACGCCATGCGCGTCGAAGCAGCTGCAACTGGAAGAGGCAAGACGCCAACCCACCTACCACCTGCTACCAAGGAGACGCGCATCATTGTAAAACGCAGCAAGCAACTGCCGCCACTCCCACCGAACGCTATTCGCGTCGTTGTTCGTCCGCGAGGTCAACTGCGACTCCTAGATGTCCCAACGCCTCGACTCATGAAGGCAGTGCAGGCCGCACTTCAAACCACTCTGCCCGATGATTTCTGCCTGCGCATACACCCCACTAATAATACATTCACGGCAGCTACAACACACTCCGCCGCAGCCGAGCTCCTAAAGACGCTGACTTCACTCACCATTGGTGGCCATGCTTACCCCTGCATGGCTTACGTGGCACCCCCACCAGGAGCTACAAGAGGGGTCATCTCAAACGCCTTTGACGACGAGACGCCAACCCAGCTGTACGAAGACCTGGTCAAACGGAATCCTGAATACTCTATACTCGCAGCCCGACGAATGGGGAAGACGCACTCCATTCTCATCACCTTCGACGCCAATGAGGTGCCACATTCCATTAAATACATGGGAGCCATTCACCGCTGTACTCCATACCGCGGAAGTCCGGATGCTTGTACGAACTGCAGACTACCGGGCCATCGTCACGACGTATGCCCAAGCCCCAAGACTAATCTTTGCCCACGCTGTGGCAGCCAACACTCACCCCAGGAACCTCCTTGCACGCCTAAGTGCATTCTGTGCGAGGGCCCTCATCTTACCGGCACTGGTTCATGCAAAGGACGCAACCTTCACCAGCCACGCATAACGACAAAGCAACCTCACACGCAGCGACAAGAACCGGTTCCACACGGGGACAACTTCCCCCAGTTGTCAGCGGGACCCACTCAGCCCAGCCAACTCAGCCAACCCAAGCAAGCCTGGACCGAGCCGCTTAAACAAGATTGGGGCCCTCCCCGTTCGCCCTGCAAGAACGCACTATCATCAACAGTGACTTCCAGTCTGCAAGACGCTCTGGCCAAGTCTCGGGAGGAGGCAGCGGCAGCCAAAGCAGAAGCTCAAGCAGCCCGAGCTGAAGCCGCTGCCCTTCGAGAACACATCGCGAAGCTGGAGACCCAGATAAGTACTCTCGCCACAAGCCATGCCACTCCACCTACCCCAACTCCTACTACATCCCAAACTCCTGCGCACAACCCACCCAACACCTCTAGCATGTCTTTCCCACCCAGCCATGTCAACGCGACATCCTGCTCTGATTCGCTTGAGTTAGATATCGACACGGCATTTCCTCGGCACACAAATCAGGACATTACCCCGCGTCCCTCAACACACAGCTCACTAGCCGATATTCCAACCATGCTTGAGTCTTTTACTGCTCGTTTTGAGGCAAAATTGCAGGAAGGTATCACCAGCATCAATCAGGAATGCACAACGCTCCAAGATGCGGTAATCCGTGTAACAACAGACAATGCAGCACTTAATCATCGTCTTGATGCTTTAGCTCAAACATTAACTGACCGCTACAACAATCTTGAATCACAGCTCAATTTGTTCGCAACATGCCTTGCAAAACGGGATCTCACCCCAAGTAAACGCAAGAAGCCCAAAGCAACTGAAGGGCAAGACAATCCACTCCCTGACGTCACTAACGACTCCCAACCTTGCGCGGCGGCTACGCCCCTTCTCAATTCTCATGATGGCAGCTCTAAACCGTAATCTGACACTCTGGCAGTGGAACTGCCGAGGTTTTGGCCAGAAGCGTCATGTTGTCCACCAACTGCTATCTTGCGCTGCGGGACCCGATATCCTTGCCCTACAAGAACCCTCCAACCCCCTAACCTTACCCGGCTATACTTCTATTACACCCACATCCCCTACACCCTCTCGGGTGGCGTTTCTAATTAATCGCTCAATCACCACCATCTCCCACTGTTTAGCAGTCCAAGACATTGATCACCTCTTAATTGAGCTTGTGCCGCAACATGCCAGAGCTAAAAGCCTCTTCATCCTGAATGTATACAGCAGCCCTAAGTGCTTACAGGGCAACTTCCAGCGCCTCTTTACGCTCGCGAAACGCATAGCCAATAAGTGCCCCCTACTCGTCGTGGGAGATTTCAATGCCCCACATACAGCCTGGGGTTATCCGCGCGACACACCAAAAGGACGTCGGGTGTGGTTAGCAGCGCAGCAAGCCGGCCTCTCACTGCTCACCGATTCTGCCTTTCCGACACGCATAGGGAATAGTGTCTGCAAGGACACTACACCAGATCTCTCGTTCGCACATCGCCTCCCTCATGCCACATGGTGCAACACACAAGAGAATTTGGGTAGTGACCATTACATTATCGAAATTCTCTTAAATATGCAACTACCCCGCAGGGTTCTCAGAGGTTCCACTTTTACCAACTGGGATTTTTTCCGCACTTATAGGGCAACACGCACCCACGCCTCTATCACGGACATCACTGAATGGTCAGAACAACTCCGGAGTGATGTCCGATCCGCAACTCGTCTAGTACGAGAGGACTGCCCAAGCGACACAGTTGACTCTCGTCTCCTACATTTATGGGACGCTAAAACAAGCCTAGAACGACGCTGGCAAAGCCAGCGTTGGAACCGAACTCTTAGACGTCGCCTGGCCCGCCTGAGCAAAGAGATAGAGACCCATGCAGCCACTCTTTCGCGACAGAACTGGGAATCGCTTTGCAACAAATTAGATGGCAATATGAGTATGCCTCAGACTTGGAATTTGTTCCGACACTTAATTGACCCAACTCAGTCAAAGACTACCCAAAGACACAACCTCACCAAACTCCTACATACTTGCGATAAACCTCCACCAGAACTACTACAGGAACTTCGAAATCAGTACTTCCCAACATACCCTGCCGTATTGTATCCCGATTATACAGGTCCTCCTAATGAGCTCCTCGACCAACCCATTACAGTAGCCGAAGTTCAAGCCGAACTACAGAAACTAAACACTTCCTCAGCCCCCGGTCCGGACAATATTCACAACAAAGCACTCCGTAATCTCGACGACCAATCAATTGCCGAGCTTACTGAATACTTTAATGAGTGCTGGCTAAGGGGCATCCTCCCACCACAATGGAAAGAGGCCAAGGTTGTCTTTATACCCAAACCTGGGAAACCTCTCCTTACGTCTAACCTCAGGCCCATATCCCTCACTTCTTGTGTCGGCAAACTCATGGAGCACGTACTCCAAACCAGGCTCTGCCAGTACCTAGAAGGCAAGAATCTCTTGCCTGCTTGCATGTTTGGATTTCGCCCTGGACTTTCCACACAGGACGTTTTCCTACAACTAAAACATCACATTCTTGACTCTCAAACCTGCGATACCAGAGCTATCTTAGGAGTAGATCTAACAAAGGCATTTGACAACGTTGCGCACTCAGCTATTCTAGAGAACCTTATAACCCTGGGAGTCGGCGTAAAGATGTACAACTACGTCCGCGACTTCCTCAGCCACCGCACAGCAACACTTACCTTTGGCGATCACAGCCTGCCAGGCATCACGCTTGGAGCCCGTGGTACGCCCCAGGGAGCAGTCCTCTCACCTATTCTTTTTAACATAGCACTTCTACATCTGCCCCAAAAACTGGGTCAGATCCCCGACATCCACTTCAGCTTCTATGCCGACGACATCACCGTCTGGGCAAACCGTGGTAGTGACGCCGAAATAGAAGAACACTTACAGTTGGCACTAACCACCATCGACACATATGTTCGAGAACGTGGCCTTACCTGCTCCCCTTCCAAATCAGAGCTCTTTCTTTACCGACCGAAGCAGCATGCTTCAGCCATTCCCCCTATCTCTCTCACGCTAGGTGCCCACCCCATCCCACTTGTCTCAAAAATTCGGGTGCTAGGGCTAGTACTCTACTCACATGGCGCACATGGAGAAGTCATCAGGACTCTCCAAACACATGCTCAGCAGACCATTCGGCTGATTCGTCGCATAGCGAACCGTCGGGCTGGCCTACGCGAGCGAAACACGCTTCGCCTCACCCAGGCTTACATCGTCAGCCGCACCACGTATGCCCTCCCATACCTACCTCTCCGACAAAAAGAGAGAGACCGCATTAACGCGCTTCTACGAAGTTGCACAAAAACAGCTCTACGCCTTCCCCCAAGCACATCCAATGACAGACTCTTCAAACTTGGTGTACATAATACATTTGAGGAACTCGCTGAAGCCACCTTTACGGCACAAATATGTCGTCTGTCTAATTCGGTGAGTGGCCGCGCTCTTTTGACCCAATTAGACTTATCCCCAATAACAGAATCACCTGGAAGGGTCCCTCTTTCTTCTAACCTCCGCTCTCACCTAAACGTACCGCCCATTCCCAAGAACATGCATCCTGTGCGCGACGAGAAACGCAGAAAGGCAAGGGCCCGGGCCCTCCAGAGACAATATGGCGAGGACCAGAATGTAGTCTACGTTGACGCAGCGGAATATGCGTCAAGATCCCGCATGGCCCTTGCGGTGGCTGACAATCAGGCAAATCTCCTAACTTCTTGCTCAATTGTCACAAATTCCTCCACAGAGGCAGAAGAGGCAGCCATCGCGCTTGCTCTCATCTCCACACCTGCCACCACTATCATTAGCGACTCGAAATCAGCTATTCTTAACTACGCCAATGGCCTGATATCATGTAGCGCTGCTCGCTTGCTACGCTTCTGGCAGCCTCAGTGCTCCACAACCCTGATCTGGACGCCAGCACATGCCGGCCTCCTTGGCAACGAGGAGGCTCATTCTCTAGCCCGAGGTCTCACATTCCGGGCAGGAGAAATGGAGCCCCCTCCACAGGTCGAGGAGCGCTTGCTCTCTTTTCGTGATATTCTATCGTATTACCGGGAACAACGAAGAATATACGCACCCCCAGCCCCATCCCTAAACATAGCGCAGGCCACACATTGGCGACGCCTACAAACTCGAACTGCTCCATACCCCGTATTACTAAACGCCCGTTACCCAGACCATTTCCCCTCTTCATGCAAACTTTGCGACAAACCAGGAGACTTCCTCCACATCCTCCTCACATGTCCCACCTTCCCACATCCCCCACCTCCGGCTGTGGCAGTGTCATACTGGGAGACCATCATGACCAGCACTTCTGCGTTCGATCAGCGCCGGATCATCTCGTGCGCCATGAAGAGGATCGCACTTCAAGGGCTTTCCTTTGCTTTGTAAGGGTGCCTCCTCACTGCGAGGGTGCACCCACGTGCCATGAGGGGGCTCGGCCCCCACGCTACACAGTGGCAATAAATGTTTCTACCACCTACATCTGGTCATCTAGGTTACTCACGAACGCTCGCCAGAGTAAGTGAGGCGTACTACTGGCCCGGACTTCCGGCAAGCGTGAAGCAGTACGTTAAAAGCTGTCGTGAATGCCAGCGTCGAAAGTCGCCACCTAGCAAGCCGGCTGGATTACTTCAGCCAATTGATCCACCCTACACGCCATTTGACCAAGTCGGCATGGACATTCTCGGCTCATTTCCTTTATCGTCCGACGGCAACAAGTGGGTTATTGTTGCAACTGACTATTTGACCCGCTATGCTGAGACACAGGCGATACCACGAGCCACGGCTTCTGAGGTAGCACAGTTGTTCATGTGCCACATTGTTCTGCGCCACGGTGCTTCATCTACAGTGATAACCGACAGAGGAACAGCGTTCACTGCACAGTTTATTGATGAAGTTTTTCGACTGAGTAACACTAGGCATCGAACGACGACTGCTTACCATCCGCAGAGCAACGGCTTAACCGAGCGACTAAATAAGACAGGCACAAACATGATCTCCATGTACATCGACGTCCAACACAAAACATGGGATCGCATTTTGCCTTATGTGACGTTTGCTTATAACACCGCCGTTCAAGAAACAACCCGATTTACACCGTTTCGCCTTCTCTACGGCCGCGAAGTTCAGACGATGCTGGATGCGATGCTTCCTTGTGAAGACGCCGATCAGTTAACAACTGTCGCAGAAGGATTTGCAGAGCGTGCCGAGGAAACTCGCCAGCTCGCCCGGCTTACATTGGTCAGCAGTAACAGGTCGATGCACGACGTTACAATATGCGTAACAATGACGTATCTTAGTCCGGGAGACCAAGTATGGGTTTGGACCCCTGTTCGCCGCCGTGGCCTCTCCGAAAAGTTGCTCAGAAGATACTTAGGTCCGTATAAAGTATTACACCGCGTGAGCGACGTAAACTACGAAGTGGTTCCAGACGCTACGTCGTCACGATGGGTACAACGAAAACAACCGACCTCTGACATAGTTCACGTTGTGCGCATGAAGCCTTATTTCGCGCGTTCCTAAAATACCATATTTCCTGTGTTTTTTTTTTATTTGTGCTCCGACAATTGCCTCATCATTGGTGAACTTATCGCGTCTAGCATTTGATTATTGGTGCCCCTTTTCATTGTTTAAGCTACTTTGTTTTGTTTTTTTTTTGCAATAACTTTACAGCATCGGAACGATGCTCTTTCTTTTTTTTTTTGTTGAGGGGAAATATTGCCACCTACTTCTAGTAGTGGGTCGTATGCCAAGGGGAAGGCTCACACCACAGAGAAGAAAGAAGTGCGCGTGGGCCCCCGCTCTGGCAAACAAGCCCAACCTGCGCGCTTGTAGAGCCCTGTTACTCAGACGTCAATAAACCTTGGCGACACCCCCAGGCCCAGGAGTGACGTGACAATATATATATATATATATATATATATATATATATATATATATATATATATATATATATATATATATATATATATATATATTGTGGCGAAGCCTTCGAACAGTGGGTCGTCCTCTTGAGCGCCTTCTAGTGGGTTGCCCTTTTTTAGCAAAAAGAAGAGCAGCTCGTGCAGAGAGTCGGTACCGGCATTGACTGTCGCTGTCAAGCATCGTCGACAAGTGTCCGCCGATAAACGTCTCAACAATATATATATATATATATATATATATATATATATATATATATATATATATATATATATATATATATATATATATATATATATATAATCACGATAAAATACACCCATATGGTCGGTAAATGGGGACACGTGTCTCAGTTCTTTCCCCACTAAGAATGCGGAAAGTGGTTCCTCATCCTCGCGAAATCCAACTTGTTTTGGGTTTCGTTAAGAGTACCGGTCTTCGCGACGAGAACTGCAAAGCAAGTGCTGTCGGATTGGATTCTGCCTGCTTCACGGGTGTGTGTTTCCGATGTACTCGTAGACGAGGTCGGAAAGAATCAGTAGAGAGGTTGTTGTGCGATCAAACAGCATGTTTCGCGAGTTCATTAATTAACGCATTTCACGCAAGTGCACGAATACACACACGAATACGCGCAGAAATTTTAGCTTTACTCCTGACGCGTCGTATTTTCCTCCTGTACTCGTAAAAATCCTTCATCACACTTCTACTCCGCTCTCCTTATTGCCATGGATATGTGCTGAATAGCAGGCCATGGTTTGCACAATAGCTATTTTTGCATTCTACGGATATACTTACACTCACTCACTGACTCACTCACTCCATTTATCCCAGCCCTCCGTTTACGGATCAGCAACCGGAACTACCTCTTTTTGTATCCTATGCCCTTCTATGGCATTCTTTGTATCTTGCGAGTGATTGATACATTTTATTTGTATGTCAAAACAGTAGCCTATGACTATAATTCCTGAAGGAACCGGAAACAGGATCGAACACCAAGTGGTATAAATTTCCCGCAGGCCGGATTCCTCCACCGTGCACTGTGTCTCTCATAACTTGAGCACCTACCTGTTACAGCGTTAAGCCCTTTGAAGTCAATCGAAAACAAAGTACTGCGACTAGAAAAGAACTGTCGCGATTGTAAAAGAACGATCTGCCGGCGCAAACCCAGCGAGAAGGCTGCGTGTGACGCAATAGCCGAGCTGCCAAATAAATGACGAATTAGCGTCTTCTGGTCTATGAGGCCCGTTGCTATACGAGCGCTCCCGGAGCGAACTTGGCATTCCTTTAACGTCACAGTGACTGGCTTGTGACATCACAGCGTGAGTTGTGCCGATGTACACCGAGGGTCGCTGGGATTACGTCATGAGTGCTCGTAATGCGAACCCTGATGGCCCGCGCCGACCTTGCTCCAGCTCTAGCCTTCTTGCTTTTTTTTTCATGTTCTCTGGCTCCCTGTAGCTTGCTGCCGCTGCTCCTGGACGCGTATAAGATTTCCTAGAGCCATTATAACTCGTAGTGCGTCACTCTCCGATTCTCGGAGCTGTAGCCGACAGTCCGTGTCGCGGACCGCGCCTGATTCTTATCACCGCTGAGGAGGTGCGATCGGCCTATGCTCGCTTATAGCTGTGGGCTTCGAGTGTAAGCGAAACAGGATATAGTATCAGCTGCGTTTTCCAAATCAGGAAAGCCCTGGAGAGAATGCAAAGAGTCAAAGCTGCTTGTGAAGATCATGTAACGAAAGACGGAGGACAGATTGTGTTAGAAAAATTGACCACCCTGTTTACGAAGCCTTCTCCTGACGGGGAGGGTACCCGAATCTTGGAAGAATGCTAACATAATCTTAATCCATAAGAAAGGGGACGACAAGGACTTTGAAGAATTACAGGCTGATCAGCTTGCTCTCTCTTGTATACAAGCTATTTACAAAGGTGATAGCAAACAGAATCAAGATATTAGAATTCAATCAACCAAATACTAAAGAAAGATTTCGTACAGGCTACCCAACAATTGACCACATTCATACTATATATCAGGTGACAGAGAAATGCTCAGAGTACACCCAACCACTACACGTAACCTTCCTGTATTACGAGAAGGCATTTGATTCAGTAGAGATATCAGCAGTCATGCAGACGCTGTGGAATAAGTGCGTCGACGAAACATATATAAACATCCTGGAACAAATCTACAGCGGATCAACTGCCACCATCGATAGTGATCCATAAAAAAAGCGACAGAATGCCAATAAGGAAGGGTGTAAGACAAGGGGATACGATCTCCCTAATGCTGTTTACCGCGTGCTTACGGGATGTTTTCAGAGCCCTATAGAATGGGAACAGGTACGGATGCGAGTTTATTGAGAGTACCTTCATAACCCGCGCTTCGCCAATAATATTGCATTGCCGAGTAACTCGGGGGACGAATTGTAATTAATGATTACTCAGTTAAACAAGGAGAACAGGAAGGTAGGTATTAAATTTAATCTGCAAAAAACGAAGGTAACGTATACAACATTAACCTCGAAAGAGAACAGCGCTTCGAAATATAGGTAGCAGTGCACTTGAAGTTGTAAAAGAGTACTGCTACTTAGTACGGGTATTAATAGCGGATCCTAACCGTGGGAGTGAAATAACTAGAAGAATAATGATGGGGTTGATCATATACGGCAACCCCGCCGCAGTGGTCTAGTGGCTAAGGTAATCGGCTGCTGACCCGCAGGTCGCGGGTTCAAATCCCGGCTGCGGTGGCTGCATTTCCGATGGAGGCGGAAATGTCGTAGGCCCGTGTGCTCAGATTTGGGTGCACGTTAAAGAACCCCAGGGGTCGAAATTTCTGGAGCCCTCCACTTCGGCGTCTCATTATCATATGGTGGTTTTGGGACGTTAAACCCCACAAATCAATCATCAATCACATACGGCAAGCATTCTCAAATGATAAATCGTAGATTGCCACTATCCCTCAAGAGCAAAGTATATAAGAGCTGCATCTTGCCGGTACTTGGCTACGGAGCAGAAACCTGGAGGCTAACAAAGAGGGTTCAACTTAAGTTGAAGACGATGCGGCGAGCAATGGAAGTGAAAATGATCGGTGTAACTCTAAGGGACAAGAAGAGAGCAGAACGAATGTTGAGGACATAATAGTGAAAATTAAGAAGAAATGGTCATGGGCTGGGCAAGACGATAGTTATAGCGCGAGAACAAAACGACGACACAGAGACAAGAAGGACACGAAAGACACGTGTCCTTCTTGTCTCTGTGTCGTCGTTTTGTTCTCGCGATATAACTATCGTCATGCCATACCAACTAGCCCAAGCTGCCACACTCCGAAGGCAAGATATCCGTTGGTGATTAAGAATCACAGACTGTATTCTAAGGGAAGGCAAGCGGGTGAAATGGAGACAGAAAGTGAGTGGGCAGATGAGATAAGGAAGTTTGCGGGTATGAAGTGGCAGCAGCAAGGACATGACCGAGTTGACTGGTGGAACACGGGAGAGGCTTTTTTCCTGCAGTGGGCGCAGTGAGGCTGCTGCTGCTGATGATGATGATGATCAGCTGCGTAAATTGCGCGAGCTTTGTGTTCGGGAAGGACACGATCACGAATTCGTTAGTGCGATGCGGATCGATTAGATGCAGGTGGAAAACAATATTCGAACAGGTGCACTGCACGGATAGTGCGAATATTTAATATTAAGGTGAAATTCTTAGATGCTTCATCGAGGGCGAAAATTGATCGTTGGTGGCGTCGGTGGCAACACGAGTGATGAAAACGAAACCATCACGTGATGACATCGTCAGTAGACGTCACCGGGACGTCAGTGTGGCGTCCTATGCATACGTTAATACTCACATCGTCGCTTGGTCAAGGGTGTATGCGCCGGTCTCGGAGGCGATGAGAACCGCATCAGCAGAAAGCTTTCGAAAGGTGGATCAATGAAGAGAAAAAGAAGGTGGATTTCGCCTTCGAGTCATCATTGGCGAATGCATGGAGAACCATGAGACGGACGAACGGACGGACGGATGGATGGACAGATAGACAGAGAACATTTATTGATCCTGACGAAATCCTGGGAGTTTCTTTTTTTTTTTTTCAGTCATATACCAAAGTGTGCGTGTTATAATGTGCGCGCAAGTTCTTCACGACTCCCCATACTTGCAGTTGGCTTTGCTACACAGCCAAACTCACGTTTCTGCAATCAAAAACTGGTACATGACCGACAGTTATTAGTGGCGACATTTTTAGAGGTGTTAGAAAGAGAGGGTGCGGAGGTGAAAGCATGCGCGTGACCCATTCTCCCTCTATACTGCATCATACACTTACATATTAAACTTCTGTCCAAAAGTTTCCGCTTAAATGACGGTCTTAAGCTCATTCTCCATCCGAATCGTGGTAAATGTCTGACAGATATGCGCCAACCGTGAAAGGAAAACCGCAGAAGATCACTCGCGGGAAGATTTTCACCGCCATAAATTCGAGTTATGTTGAACCATGTCATTTTCGAATTATCTTCGAGTTCATTGTTAAGTATTTTGCTCATTTTCTACATTTTTGTGAAACCACTCTCTCTAACCTGTCTTTTTTTTTTCATTCCGACGAATGTAGTCGAAGATTAATAACGTTTGCTTGTATCTTTCGCGCTGATTTATTTCGCAAAATTCGCACCAACTTGCCCGAACAAAAGCACTGCTCGTATCTCTCTTACGATCAAGCTAAAGCGTTTGCGCGCCACTAAATTGAAAGATTCACATCGCTCCTGTACTCGTAACCCATTCCTTCCGCTCCATGGCTATGTGCCACCGCTTCGCAACCTTTTTACGTCTACGGTAGAGTACGACTTATTACACGATTTCCCTATATAGCGGCGGTACAGGCGTAAGCACGAAACGTTACTTGAACATCATCAGCGTTATACACATTCTGTTGCGCGTCTTTTATTGCGCCAAGTATTTTATACTTGTGCAAGTAAATGTGCCGTCTATATATGTGGGCGCTTATAAGTGTCCGTGCAACGCTAAGGCGACATGCTGTTACGAGGGAAAGAACCGGTGCGGTGCAGCCGTAAGCGCCTTGCATATACGTCGAGGCACGCCTCGTGCTCTTACGAGATCGCGGCGGTCGCTGTCTCCGCTGAAACCATTACGTCGTTACGATATGAAACGCGCACGAGCCTCGGATCCCAATGGGTCCCTGGAACATTCAATTTCTTTGTGGGCGCCCGGCGCCTGACACAGGGAATTTCCTGGTGGATATACTTACGTGGTTAGTATTCGCTGATGTTCGATACAAGCTCTTCATGCGGCACTAAAGACGAAAACGATTTTGCTCCTGCTAGCGGATTACTCTTTCGCGATACCAAAAAGAAAAAAAAGTCACGTTTGTGGCGATAAGATGCTTGGCAAGCTAGAAAACGTGCAACAACAACAACAACAACAACAACAACAACAACAACAACAACAACAACAACAACAACAACAACAACAACAACAACAACAACAACAACAACAACAACAACAACAACAAGTCTGCGAAGACCTTAGTCTGCTTCGCAGACTAAGGTCTCCAAAGCTCAACAAACAATTTATTTACGTCGACGACTTATGTAGAAAGGTTGGCCCAGGAACGCGGGACAGCGGGTTTCAGGAGCCGGGGCCGAGGCCATCGGAAAAAAAAGTGCATCGTCTTTTGACAGATCCAGAGACATAACATACCGAATTTCATTAAATTTCGTGAACCATGTGGCCAAAGTAAGAAAAAAAAAACATTAAAGTCCGTGACAGAAGGGTCCACTTTGGCGGGAAGCTTAAAAGCGATACTTATGACATTGATTTTTGCGACGTATTAACATATGGTGGTCAAACTAACTGCACGAGAGTTTTCAACGCACAATTTGTCAGTCTAACCTAATTTATTGTTTCACTTGAGTGTTAATTGCCTTTAAATGTGAACTGTTTTAGTACGCACTTTGATGTGACTCTTTGCGCATCCCTTGCAGCCCAGCGCAAGAGCCTTGCTGCGTGCCCTACACGGCGCTCTGCGCAAGGTCCTTGCGTGGCCCACGCGGCACAAAAATGCTTATAGCGACAGTTGGGCTTAGTAGTTTGTGCATCCGGCTTCCAATAACAAGTGACCACAGCAGTCTGGGTCCGGCAAGGTCGTCGGTGAGACAAACGTTTAATTTCCTTTCCCCTACGACAAGTGCGTATATTGTCGACTGCGGGGTAATGGTATACCGTGCACTGTGCCATAATCAAGCATCCAAGTGGCCTGCCGTCTCTCGTATTGCCGACAGTTGCCGTCAAGCGGTCTTTCACTTGGTAGTAAACGCTGTGTCCTCTGTCGTCAAGCCTTGTTGACCAGTCTTTGTGTTCGTAAGTATCACGAAGTATAGTGACTGCTATATAGTTGGCTGTGAATTCATGACCCGGAATGTTCTCGTGACTGAGCAGTATTGTCTGTAGAGCTCTTTAGACTACTGTAGAGCACTTGTCAGTATAATGTAGAAACGAACCCGTATAGTAATTTCCAACGTACCATTTTCAAGTGTTGCTTTCTTCCGGCATTTAATATTCAACGACATGTCCACCCCATCCGCCCTTCCACCACTCTTTCCAAGTTTTCAAGGAATACCACTTCTCTTTTTGACACGTTCGTCACCGCGGCTTCTATGCCCTCTCCCACTGGTTTCGCAGTTGCCCCTTCCTTCTCCTTCTTTGTTTAGACTGGAGGAGAGCGTACGAAACATGCTCGCAAGCGCTAAGGAAACCAGTGGCAGCCTTCAGGGAGAAAAGACCGCTTGTTGAAACGTTAACGCCAGCATCCCCCCCCCCCCTTTCATTTTTCTTATTGTCAGAGTAATTTTTGCTCTCCATTCCGTCCGTACTCGATGCAAAGCAGACTAACCCCCGTATTCTAGAACGTCGCTTCACTCAACGCTTCACCTTCACTTGATAAGGTCGATAGGAGCGCCGTCTCTAGGCAGGAAAATTTACTGCGCATCAGCGATAATTTGCTGCGATTCTTGGGTAGCGCAGCGTCACTTTTAGCCGAGCAGCGGCGCAGGGCCTCAACTCTGTCAAGTGAAAGGTAAAAGTCGAGTCGAGGAGCGTTTGTGAATATGGGGGTAAGGTCTCCAAAGCTCAACAAACAATTTATTTTCGTTGACGGCTTATGAAGAAAGGTTGGCCGAGGAACGTGGGACAGTGCAGCGGGGTTCAGGAGCCGGCGCAGAGGCCATCGGCAAGCGCAACTGGCGGCGTCGAGCCAATGACACAGTTCCCCGGGAAATGCTCGGGCTGTCCGATCGGCAGCACACAAGTGGACCACGCACCCCTTTTGCGTAGCACGTGGCACTCTCTTGACAAACGGTTGCGCGTCGTGCCCACAGTACACATTGTCACGTGGTCGTGACGTCGACGAAGGAAGCAGTCGGCGTGTTCGAGGTGAAACTTCTTGTGCGGGTGAGCCTACGCATGGGAAGCGGAAACTACCTTTTCAGCTACACACGCTGCACACTGATAGCGGTGAACCGAGCGTCGACCGTCGATAAACTGAGATGCGGTAAAGCACACCGCCTTTTATGCACATGCTATCGAAGATTGCAGAGTTAGTTATCGCTGGTGGCCGTACAAGATTTGCAATAAACTAGACCAATCGCACTCTGCGCACAGTTTTAATGAAATGATCTTAAACATGCAGTCGTGAAGCTTCTAAAACATCGCGGTGCCGTTGGCGCTGAGTGTTTCAAAAAATCTTTTGTGGGTGAAATTCGATGATATAATAATAATTTGTCAGGTTTCACGTCCCCAAACCACGCTATTATTGTGAGAGACAGTGGACGGTTCCGAAAATGTCGATCAATCGGTGTTATTTAACGTGCCTGACATCGCACACTAAACGGGCCCGTACCATTCCGTCTCTCTCCAAATGCGACCGCCCCCGCCAGGATCGAACCAGCGACCTTCGGGTCATCAGCCGAGAGCTATAACCACCGATTCACCGTGCAGGACCGGGTGAAATCTGAATACACCGAAAATGACATGCATAACAATATATAGAACGAGGTGACCTCACAAGGACCACGAGTTGAACGGCTAAAACCTCTGATTGATTGATTGATATGTGGGGTTTAACGTCCCAAAACCACCATATGATTATGAGAGACGCCGTAGTGGAGGGCTCCGGAAATTTCGACCACCGGGGGTTCTTTAACGTGCACCCAAATCTGAGCACACGGGCCTACAACGTTTCCGCCTCCATCGGAAATGCAGCCACCACAGCCGGGATTTGATCCCGCGACCTGCGGGTCAGCAGCCGAGTACCTTAGCCACTAGACCACCGCGGCGGGGCCTGTCAATCCTTGCAGTGAACTTCTGTAGTCTATATCATAAACAGGATCAGCTGTGCTCCTATATTGAATCATGCTCAGTAGATCTAGTCATAGGAACAGAAACTTGGTTGTCGCCTGATATTGCTGACTGTGAGTTGTTATTGTCCCGTCAATTAACATTATTTAGGAAAGACAGGGTCACATCACGAGGTGGCGGGTTGCTGATTGCAGCCGCCGAGGTGGTGGGTTGCTGAAATGCAGCCGCCGCAGCCCGGCTAAAACCTCTGTATTTGTCCTAATATGAGTGACATGACTGTGAACCGGGTCATCTCGTTGTATCATCTCAGCACGAAAGGTTGTAGAAAATGGCGTAGACACAATTTTTTTTTCGGGGGGAAGGCGAGGTCCTTGATCTGAAGCGGGGGTCGGCTGGCAAATGGTCATTTTGCGCTCTGTATGCCACATTTTCCCGATAAACATATAGGACGATTTCGTATACGTTTAGTTGTAAAAAAATGCGACCAAAGCAAAAAAAAAAAAGCGATATCGAAGAAAAATATACGCGTATTAGTGAGCAGTCTATTATACAAACGGAGAGAAGCAAGCACGAGACATTCCGAAACTTCACGGCAGTAGTGTTCCTCCTTTTATGCGTGGCATGGACAAAGTATCCGCACAGTGTGTGATTGTGGTCACATCGGTGGACAAAGAAAAGTCATCGGCTTCACCCTTCGTGAAGACCAGAATCTGTCGACCATGATCCTAGCCGTCGTCTGTACTTGATGTGATGTGATCACGCAGTTTGAAATCACGAGTGTGTTTTAGATGCGGAAGCATCTTATACTCGCGCCTTGTAGTGCGCCGTCCGCGCCGTCCGTGCCGTCCGCACCGCTTCTCGAACATTCGACAGCTGACGCGCGCGCATGCGCCGTCGCGCCGTCGCCCACTCTTCCACCATCTGTGCATCCCTTCCTCCTCTACACACCGCGCGCGCTTCACTCCTCCACCATCTGTGCACCCTTCCTCCTCTACACACCGCGTTCGACATCTACAATTCTCCTGATTCTCCAGTGGACGCGCATGTGGCGTCGCGCTTCGAGAACATTCAACAGCTGACAGTGCATGCGCCGTCGAGCTGTATATATACTCAAGGTCGGCGCTCGCTCGCTCAGTTGCCGCTCGTCGGTTGGTTTGTACGGCGCGTCGACGTCCAAGGTCGCGGTGAAATGAATTCCAACGAATCCACAAACACAATGATCGACGTCCCTTCGACCAGCGCCGCCCTTTCGCATACGTGTGTACGTGTTCACTCATTTAACACCCCCTCCTACAACCACGTTAACCAATTTAGCCATCGACCCAAGTAAGTCGCAATTTAACACCCCATTTCACAACCACGTTAACCAATTTAGCCATCGACCCAAGTAAGTCGCACTTTAACACCCCGTTAACCAATTATATGCTCCGCATCCTCCTCAGTGTTCCCCCGAGGGAAGCTGCGGGCAATTTTTTTAAAAGCCTCGATACTGAATGATTGATTTGTGGGGTTTAACGTCCCAAAACCACCATATGATTATGAGAGACGCCGTAGTGGAGGGCTCCGGAAATTTCGACCACCTGGGGTTCTTTAACGTGCACCCAAATCTGAGCACACCGGCCTACAACATTTCAGCCTCTATCGGAAATGCAGCCGCCACAGCCAGGATTTGAATCCGCGACCTGCGGGTCAGCAGCCGAGTACATTAGCCACTAGACCACCGCGGCGGGGCGATACTGAATGAAAGACTTGCGGACAAATGTTTCTTTTCGGTTACCTGGTGAACAGCTCCAATTTTCTTTTTTTTGTACACCAATGTTGTACATGGCTGGCTATAGGTTATGATGGATCTCGTCAGCTGACGAAACCCGCGTAGAACGATTATTTTCGGCGAACCCGAATACCTTGACTAATCCAGCGTTTTGGCGTCAATAAAAAGGTCACGGCGTAAAGGTAAACATAAAGGTGCATCTTCTCGCCGACAAGACGCAACCACACGATCAAGTTTACCTCAAAGACCACTTGCATAAGAAACGAACGTCATTCAATTTTGCTCTTTCGAAACGACGGGGTTTCTTATGTACTACAGGATTACATCTTAGACCGCCGTTGATGAGATAAAATGCCCCTTAGAGAAACACGGGGATGGATATGCCTCTTTAATATCTTTTGAGGTTTGACGTCTCAAAACGAAGATACGATTACGAGAGACACCGTATAGTGGAGGGCTCCGGAGATTTCGACCACCTGCATGGTGTTATTTAACGTGCGCCTAAATCTAAGTCACGAACCTCAAACATTTCCGCCTCCATCGAAAGTGCGGCCGGGACTCGATCCCATGACCTGCGGGTCAACGGTAGAGCACAATAGAGCACCATAGTGGGCGAGTGTGTCTCTTTACTCGCTCATCATAGTCAATAATGATAACGCATAAATACACTACAGAAAGACGGTAAGTTGGGCCAGTTGGTTAGGATCCATCGCGAATTTATTTACAGCGCAACACCAGAAAACACAGGACACGGAAGGAGGTCTTTTATTTCTCTTTTGCTCCTTCCCTGTCCTGTGTTTTCTGGTGCTGCGCTGTAAGTAAGTTCACGATGGTACACTCCATAAATACTCGATCTAGCAGTATTCACTTACTATACCATACCCACCAAATAGTCACAGCTTCGTTGGCTTACATCTTTGCGGCAGTGGAAGCGCTCTGAAATTCTTTTCTCTTTTTGACAAGCTGTAGAATGCGATTGCACTACTACACGGAGAAGTGGTGACGTAGCATAATTAACGCACATTTGCGCACTTGATGTGCGCTGCGAATTTTATGTACAGTCAGCTATGGCGTGAATGCTACGTTCTGTCCTCGTCTTAAGGCAAAGCCACTGAGCACATGACCGCACTTATCGGTCGAGCCCCTTACGAGCTTTCGTCATCTTGCGTTCTTAGAATTTTCGTCCTTGCAATGTTCTAAAGAAGTGGAGGAAAATCAACTCTTGCTGTACTAAGTTTGGGAGCGTCGGCCGTGCTCCAGTGACGATTAATCCTCGAAGGGCCATCAAAGAACCACCGATAATACGAATGACGAACGCTTTATTCTCGCCTGGCTCTTCCCGCATTTTCGGCACAGTTCGTGACGCCAAGCTGTTTCCATGACGTAAAGAGTGCATAATTTCTCGGTTTGTCCACATGTGCATTGGCGTGCTGATCCACTGACTAGTGGAGGTCAGTGTGCTGACACCGACCTCCACTCAGTGTGCTGATCGGAGAAACAGAGGAAGCCGGCCCCTTTAGTCACCTAAAAAAGAGAGGGGACGTGAAGTCCGCCCCATATTCTGACTTAGTAAGGGGTGTGTGGCTGCGATGAACGATGAACCTTCGCAATGAACTTCGCGATTGTTTCAGACTGTTACGCTAAGATTGCGCGTAGGACACGAGCAACTGAGGTTACACTTGAGGTAATGCGGGCACGATAGTGATTACGCTGGAGAGTTTTTATAAAGCATTTGTAAAAACTCACGCATTTCGCAGACCAGTCGATCGTCCGTGTCCGTCGTTTATTTATTTATTTATTAGAATACCCTCAGGGCCCGTAGGGCATTACAGAGGGGGTGGGTACAACATTTATAACACACAAGAAAAAAAGACAAAATAAAGAAACAAGTGTCAGATGCGCAAATCGGGAAGGCAACATAAGTCAACTAAAAATGTATAAGAATTCAAGCACATACAAGACAAAGATAGATAATAGAAACTGCGTATAGTTACAAGCATTGCTGAGAAATTGCAGTCTTGAATAACAAAGGGTCTGTTATTGTTACAACGGAAGAGGGAAGGTGGTTCCAATCGGCGGCTGTTTTCGGTAAGAAGGCTGCTGAAAAGAATTTGGTGCGGCAAAACGAAATGGCAACCTTATGCTGATGATCAATGCGCGATGAGTGGTATGACGGTTGTGAAATGAGGTCTCGCTTCATTGATGGATTGTGAAAAAATATCTTATGAAAAAAATGCAGTCGCTCTAGTTTCCTCCGGACAGTTAGATTGGGTAGGTCAAGGTTAGATTTCATTTCTGATATGCTAGCAGTACGGGAATAATTAGAACAAGTGAACCGAACTGAGCGGTTCTGAACAGATTCTAACGCGTTAATTAAATTTTGCTGCACGGGATCCCATATAGCGGACGCGTACTCAAGCTTTGGGCGAATTAGTGATCGGTATAATAGAATTTTGAGGGACAGCGGAGCGCGAGAAAAGTTGCGGCGTAAGTATCCTAGCGTTCGGTTAGCGTTATTAAAGATGTAGGTAACATGCGTGTGCCAAGATAGATTGTTGGTAATGTAAACGCCGAGGTACTTATATGAAGAGACATGCTGGAGGGGAACGGCGTTAATTCTGTAGGTACAGGGGGGAGAAATAGATCGCCGGGTTATTGACATGCATTTAGATTTGTTAGAGTTGAGAGTCATAAGCCATTTATTGCACCAGGTTGAGACAGTGTCAAGGTCTGACTGTAGAAATTGGTTATCATATTCATTGTTTATTTCGCGGTAAATTACACAATCATCTGCAAATAACCTTATAGCTGAGTTAATGCTGTCTGGGAGATCATTAATATATATAAGAAAAAGTAAAGGGCCTAATACGGAACCTTCGGGTACGCCGGATGTTACTTTAGAAAGAGGTGAGTTATAGCCATTAGTTGTTACAAACTGAGTGCGATTAGTCAGAAAGCATTCAATCCATTTAAGAATGTTCGGGTCAATGTTTAAGGCACTAATTTTCAGGAGGAGTAATTGGTGAGGTACTTTATCGAAAGCTTTTTGAAAGTCAAGAAAAATGCAATGCACAAGTGAGCCGCGATCTAAAGCCGATGCTATGTCATTAGTAAAATAAAGAAGTTGGGTTTCACATGAGTAACTTTTTCGGAATCCGTGCTGGTAGGGAGTAAAAAAAGAATTCGATTCTAGGAATGAGACAAGGTTGGAGTAAATTATATGTTCTAACATTTTACAAGGAACACTGGTTAGGGAAATTGGTCTGTAATTGAGAGGAGACTGTGTGTTACCAGATTTGTGCAGAGGGACCACCTTCCCCACCTTCCAGTCAAGCGGCAAAGTGGAGGTCTGAATAGATTGCGAAAAGATTAAGGACAAGTAAATTGATGAATACAATGCAGTGTTTTTTAGAAACTTTGAGTTGATTTCATCTACGCCACAAGAAGAGGATAACTTAAGCTTGTGAATTAAATTTTGCACTCCAACGGCATCAACGGTAACAGGATACATAATCTTTATCATTTGCAATGATCTCGATTTCCGCATTTTGTACAGCGAGTGTTGCTTGTGTACTTGGCAGTTATATTTTGCCGAGCACAAGTATACGCCCGATAATGCGTTTAATAATTTACCGACTTCGTCCTGCTTTCTTCACCGTCATGATTAATAACTGCTGGGGTTTTACGTCCCAAAACCACGATATGAGTGTGAGGCATGTTGAATGAGAGGGCTCCGAAAAGTTTGACCATCTGGAGTTTCATAACGTGTGGCCATAGGTACACGGGCCTCTAGCACTTCTACTCCCTCGAAATGCGGCCGCCGCTGCCGGGAATCGAACCCTCGACCTAGGGATGAGCTGTCGAGCACCTCAACCATTCGACCTCCGTGGCGGGTTCACAGCCAACGGGAAAACGCTCAAATATTCCCATTTAACAACCGCTGTCATTACATCCCGTTCCACACATACGACGTCGCACAGAGCCCGAAAAGGCCGGAGCTCGCTCCTCCTCTCCCAACAATGTAGGCGGCGCCATTCGATGACGCAACGGGATTTCGGAGCGCCTCCTCGGACGTGCAGTTGTCTCTTCCGGCCCCCCCTTCATCGATTCGAGGGGAAGGACGCGGTGCCGAGCTCGCTCGCAGAGGTGGAGGGCAGACAGTGGTGATCACGTGGTCCATTATGGCAACTGCATGTTGCGCAACCTGTTGCTCCGCCAACGGCCTCAAGCTCCGGGACGCGCAGTGGAATTGACAGTGCTGCTCCGTCTCTGGTCCGTGATGTTCCGACGCCGTGCGATTCGCCGCCTAACGGATAACTGACTATCTACCTATACTCAGGCCTTTCTTCGGTTTTCTGCACATCGTACTGGCATACATCACAGGTGAGACCCTTTGCTCTATTTTTACTGATATCTTAATTTACTTGGTATCATCTCCTACCATCTGTAATACGTACGCGGCGAATAAACTCAACATATATTGACACGTGTGTATATGAAGAAGAACGACGATAGGAATGTTTTGTAGATTCCAGCTAGTGGGACAGGCGGTTTTCGGGACGACAACGAAGCAGGCGTCTTACTGTCTTCACTCTACAGCTCCCCCCCCCCCCTTAATTTTTTGTTGTACTAGTGCAGTTATCGTCCATTGAGACTATATGTTCTCTTGGCCAATCCCCCAGAGTGGGTATGAGCCATGGATTCTAGGCTACAAACAAACAAACAAGCTGTACAGCTTGTCCTGAACGCGTTCTCCTCGCTGCCGTAAGCTGCTGTCATCTTTTGTTCGCGTTGCACTGCGGCAATATCAACTGGAGCGAGGTTGAAATACAGCGAGGCGTATGGTTGCTCAACCTGTGAACTTCCGACGAGTGCGGTGGATGCGAGCTCATGTCATCCGCGTGGAGCAAGTGGGCATGCGCGTGGAAAGCGTTCCACACGCCTTCATTCGGCGAGATTAAACAGAAGGTGCACTGCACGCTTGTCTGTAGCAGTATTACTACTTATCATTTCCTGGAACACATATGTTCATGTAAGATGCGCACGAACATGTAAGGAAGATTACATTACACGACAGCTGAGAAACTAACCTGGCCCTGCGCTAATAGTATGATTGCTAAGGAATGCAGGTAGGCTAAGTGCTCGGCTTGTAGACATTATCGTATTAGTCTTAAGAATAAAATTATGAGGCAGCATGCTCGGATGGGAATTAGAAGCTTGATACAACTCCACCAGGGAAGTTTGAAACAATGAACGCAAGGGGAAGCAATTTGCTTTCTTTCTGTGCTTGCACACCATTGACGTGTGACAGACGATTGGAATCAGATTGTCTTACTGATTGATTGATTGATATGTGGGGTTTAACGTCCCAAAACCACCATATGATTACGAGAGACGCCGTAGTGGAGGGCTCCGGAAATTTTGAACACCTGGGGTTCTTTAACGTGCGCCCCAATCTGAGCACACGGGCCTACAACGTTTTCGCCTCCATCGGAAACGCAGCCGCCGCAGCCGGGATTTGATCCCGCGACCTGCGGTCAGCAGCCAAGTACCTTAGCCACTAGACCACCGCGGCGAGGCGCAGATTGTCTTACTGCTGCTTCGGTTAGAGGCAATAGGCGGTAGCATTTCAATATATATAAAAACAAACGCGTGTTATCGAAAGGGCACAACAGTATTTTCTCGTCTAGGAAGAAAAAACAGAGAGACTTCATCAGGTCTTGTTTAATATTCTCTGATAGAGGGCCTAACTCACCTAGAAATCAGTTGGGCTGTCAGAAGTATGCTACATATAGTGCCTTCCACTTCATATGACTGTATTTACGTAATGGAGGCGTTTGTGTTAGGACTTTTTTTTCTGGCGTACCAGCATAAGAGACAGAGTTTGCCGCCCACACAGATTCCATAATCCAAACATTTGAAAGAAAAAAGAACCCACGCACATACATATACACACACACACACCCAGAGGAAGGCTAAGCGAACACCGTCGAGAGAAGTCAGCTGTTTCTGTGCAGCGACAATGCTTCAAAACAAGTAAACAACTCTATATATAACACGAGGTAGATTCGTGCTCCTGGAAGTACTTCGCCTATAAGTAGAGGCCCCCATGTCGCGATGCTGTAATGGCAGAAGCGTTCGTAGTCGTAGGCCGACAACTTTGACGACCTCCGGAGTCGTTCGCAGCGGTATCTGTTGTTGGTGTCTTGAAACATCGTAGTCGAGCGAATTTCGGAAAATGAGTGCACATTACCTTTCTTATGTTGCCTCTTCAAGATTTGCGGAGTAGCCGTGTTCTTGCTTCATTGAACCATGTACTTCACACTGATTTCGTGTTTCTGGCACTTAAAACCTTATAGTTTTTTCGCATCATTGCGAGAACAGTGAATTCAACGTAGTTTCTGAAAATAAGGGAAATAGCGTTGATACTTTGTTTTTCAAGCCTAAAATCCCCACCGTAGCCACGAGGTCATGCAGTCTAGACAATAAGAAGCGCCCCGAGTGAATATTTTGGATTGAACCAAGCTATAACTCCATTTCGCGGTTGAAAACTGGTTGCGTGGTTGAAAACTGGTTGCGTGAAACAACTGTAGGCTGTAGTAACGAGGCAGGGTGGTGGAGATTCATCGTCATATCTCCTTCATCGTCACTGTCGCGTGTTGGTTTGGTGGCATCGTCCAGTTGGCGAAGATTTGCACACGGTTTCTGGACTCTTCGGCGAGACGTTGAGAAAAAAAATGTCATTGTAGCTGAGATCCTGTATTTTGGTAGTCTTTGACGCAATGACTCAGCTGCGATTACCATCTGCTACTCCGTTTCATACGCCAGGTGCAACATTGTGGAAGCTATAGCGAGACTTCCTGCATTAGATGCCCTCGCATCAAGGAAGAGTTCAGTTATTTCACCGCCCGCAATATGACTTCTTTTCGCATTTTGGATGAGTAGTAAACGAAGATATTGCGTACCTCAGGTATAATTAAGCCCCGTCATACGGTAGACAATGAGGACATTTTGGCGTCTCTGTAGTTTCACATTTTGGTGTTTCATTCACTGCCCGTCGCGACGCACCTTGCTGATGGTAGTTCTTGCACAGCCTCTGCAGCGTTGAAACTAATGCATCAAGAGGAGTACATTGGTTCTCGGGTTTTATTTTCGGCTGAGCGTGGTGACAGTATTTCAAATGATGCGAAAGAAGATAGAGAACGACAGTGAAAAAATTCGGCAGATCCCACGTACCTGCGAAACCACGTTATGCGAAGCATGCAGAGGGAAGTTGGCCGTGTTGGAATTTTTTTTATTGAGCGACACGTCATGAAATGACCTAAAATTTATGTGCAAATCTGGCCGGCGCAGATATATGTTCAAGAGCTGCAGATGTTTATATAACCAGTTCTTTTCACTTGCGCAACGATGTGAACTGAAACATGCGCATTAGCAACACCAGAAGCTGATATGAAGCGCTGATGCTCGCGAAGATGCTGGCCCCGGACACTGCTACATAAATCACCTTCAACGCATGGTACATAACCACAATTGCCGTCAACCCGACGTGATAGCTGTATCAAAGAAGTGCATATGTAACGTTTATAAAATTGTGTAGGCAACACGAGCTACTATTGACGTTTCACGAAGATTAGCGCCTATATTTGAAAAGTAGTTCCAAGATTTGGCGTAGCTCTGTGGTAAAATACTTCACTACCACGCAGAGTGCTTGGGTTCGATTCCAGCTGGGACTCGGATATTTGTTCTTTGCATTCTTTGGGTCGACGCTAGCGATGTCGGGTATTTTTTAACGCTCGCGCGTTAAATTTGCCCATGTGTGTTCTCGTCGTTCCTCGGTAGATACTAAGTGTCAAACACCTGTGGCACATACCCGCATACCAGCGGCACATACCCGCACGTGGGTATGGGCTACTGACTGGCGGCAAGTGTTTGACGACGTACGCGACGGGATTGTGACATTGTTCATGTCTTGACCAGTGCGTCATATTCGTCAAATCATTATACCCTACCATGCTAGTTTTGGTTCACGCCAATAAGTATAGACGAGGTGACCACGAGAGCGCCCAAACGTAAGCGGTTAGATAGATAGATAGATAGATAGATACGCTCAAAGTCGCCGAAGTTCCCTAACAAATGCTTCGCATTTAATAAACGAAGAACGTTGATGACATTTTGACTTCGTCGTATGCATTTCAAATAATTCTATACCTGATGTCAACATGCAAGTAATATTCCACTATATAACGGCTATCCTCTGCGTGTGCCACGACGTTGCTTAAAATTAAAGAAAAAAAAGAAGATACACGATGCAGAACGCGCAGGTCGGCTTCATTTCGAATAACCGTAAGGTCAGGGTGGAACGGTAAAAGGAGCTGGGTGCGCTCGTTACAAAAACGCATATGTAAGGCTCCTTATGCGGGCGTAAGGCCCGTGTGCGTAATCGATCCCAATTGATCCAGCAACATTACGGAAGCGGCATCGTTGTATCAGAATTTGTTAAGAAACTGTGAAATGTTGCGTATAATGGTGGGCGTATACATTACGATTCACATAAAAAGAAACGCAAAAGACGCTAGCGAGTTTTTTTCCGTGGCTTATATGACTGTTTGGCCTCTGATTGTTGTCACAGTGGTGACGCTGTTCTCTCTCTCTCTTCCACACACACACACACACACACACACACACACACACACACACACACACACACACACACACACACACACACACACACACACACACACACACACACACACACACACACACACACACACACACACACACACACACACACGCACACGCACACGCACACACACACACGCACGCACGCGCGCACACACACACACACGCACGCACGCGCGCACACACACACACACACACACACACTATAATGAGGGATACATTTTAAAAAATTAATGCTGAATAGCTTACGGTGGTGAGGACATTGGCGGTTGAAGTTCCACGTCTGCATTAACAAACCGCGACAGCTTAGCGCGATAACTTCAGTGTAATACTGGCGTCACGTAAACAGGTCACTGTTACAAGACCCTTGATCTCAAATTTTGCACGTTGTTCATTTTAATTTCTCGCTTTATAAGTGCTCACGCACAGTGGAAGGGATACACTTATTTCTTCCATGAAATGTCCGTTCTCCGTGGTTTTACTTGAACGTTTATTGTGGTCTGTTAGGAGAAACAGCTCAAGAAGAAGAAGAAAAAACAACGTTTTTGACCGTACAGGGTCGTATATGAGGGGAGGTAGTTTGCCAGACTAAAGGAATCTGTCTACTTAGGGCAGGTAGTAACCACGGAGCTGAATGACGAGATTCAAGTCACTAGAAGAATAAAAATGGGGTGGAGCACATTCGGCAAGCATTCTCAAATCATGAATGGTAATCTGCCACTAACCATCTAGAGGAAAGTATACAACAGCCACACCTTGCTGGTACTTACCTACGAAGCAGAGATCTGGAGGCTTACAAAGATGGTTCAGCTTAAATTGAGGACGACGCAGTGAGCTATAGAAAGGAAAATAACAGGTGTAACCTTAAGAGACAAGAAGAGATCATAGTAGGTCAGGGAACAAACCGGGGCCAAGAATATTATAGTTGAAATCAAGAATAATAAATGGACATGGGTTGGGCACGTAGCAAGTATGCAGAATAACCGCTGGATTTCCAGAGAAGGCAAACGCACGCAAGGGAGACAGAAAGTTAGGTGGGCCGATGATATTGAAAAGTTCGCAGGTATAACGTGGCAGCAGAAGGCACAAAATAGGGTTCATTGGCGGATCATTGGTGAGGCCTTTGCCTTGCAGTGGGTGTAGTCAGGCTGCTGCTGCTGCTGATGAGTCTGCCAGACCATGCCTGTTAGCCACCTCCCCGGCTCTGTTTATGAGCCAAAGCTGGACGCCCGGGTTACTGGAAGACAGTTTATTTTTTGATTGCGCATGTGAGCTGGTAACGTGGAGAATGGGTGGTGGAGGGTCTTCACCGATACTACAGAGAACAAGGGAAATGGTGGCTATTTTCCCGCACCATGAGGAATGGCAGGCTAATGAGGTCTGGGTAGATTCGTGAGTAAAAATGCGGAGAGGGGATTGAACGCGTCCGGAGTCGGCGCCAAGTGATATTTTGCCGTTTTGGTCAGCTTGGGGTGAATCAGTGGTCTCGTTTGTCTTGGTAACCGGTAGTAGATGGTGATTCAATGGTAATGCTATGAAAAGGTTAGGTCAGTAGTGATGAGCGGTTATCACCAAGTAAGGTGAGGAACTTAATACATTGCATTCCCCGACAACATCCTTGCGAAGTGTATACATGCACACGTATGTACACTTGTATACTGATCTCACTCTATAGTATTGCCCCACGCGTTTGTGAATTTTGTCTTGATGTATTCGTAATTCAGCGAAAAAGAAAATAATCAATGATTGGCGCTGACCACGCCGTAACTTCCGGGAAGCTTCGCGATTGTTCCGGATCATGCCGCAGTTAATGTTGCGTGCAGGATGCGAAATAGTGTAGTTTATTCCGTAGCTTTCGGGGCCGTCAGCGATTACACGTTGAAATCTTCGATATCAGATGTATAAAAGCCGACGCGCTTTACGTACCGCTCGTCAAATTATTGACGCCGCTATCAGTGTGCGGTGGGTATTACCGTATATAGTTTGAGTTTTCGTTTCCCGGGCACAGGCTCGCCCAAATAAAGAAAGTCACCTTGAACTGGCCGACTCATGCATGCTGCCTTCGTCAACGTCGTGATCTCATGACAGTATGCTTCTAGTGAAAGGCAGCTCTAGTTCAATGCAACTTCGTCTTTTTCAAGCTCTTACTGCCGTATCCGCTGTTTGACGCTTAATTATGTTACGTAATAGGCGTGGAGTCGCTGGTTTAGATGCTGGCCACGGCGGCCGCATTCCGATCGGGGCGAAAGTGCCCGAATTCCGGGCAAAGGAACAGCAGCAGTCCCAAGGAGATCGCACAGGTGCGCTCGTAGGTGAATACTTAATTATTTACAATTACTAATTAAATATATTATTTATTTATATAATTATTTATTTATTTCAACGTTATCGCGGGAAGAAATTCGCTTCCATTATGACCCTGCAGTTTCGATTTCACACGTTTGTTTTCTTGAAGACGTGTGGTCACGCAGCCATTTTTCACGAAAGTTAAAAACGAACAAGCGACAACTGAACCCCACAGACGCCAAGCGTGTGCTTTTAGTCCACTTTAATTATTTCCCATTTATGCAATGATTATTACTACGCAGTTTAACGTAACAATTATTGTGCTCCCACGCTTTTCTTGATGTGATTGCTTATTGGGTTCGTTACCGTTGTTCGTCACGTTGTGTCCAACAAGTGAAATGAGCATCCTCCACCGACTTCCCTTACTTTGATCTCACAACTGTGAAAGGATAATCGAGATGTCATTATGGGCACTGGCAGCGACGTGCCTTGATGATTGAGATGGTTACGATTATGATTATCATCGTCATCGTCATAATTTTAATCATTAAGCAGGTCGCTGCCAGTACTGTCATCTCCATCATCATCAGCAGAATCATCGCCACAGTCACGATGACGATGACATCATTGTGTGAAACGAGACCGACACGCACAGATGCCTTGGAAGGACTCGTACTTATTACTTGCGCACCGGAAGTGCTCGAGAGAGTTGCCAGGCTGGGTGGCGTACATAGACGGTCTTAGCAGTAAGTGATACAATCATCACCATCAGCAAGTCCACTTTAGGACGAAGGTCTCTACCAATGATCTTCAACTTATCCCGTCCTAATAACATGATAATATATGGTAGCGCAGGCAAGGACACGGAACCGGAGAAGGCACATTCAAAACAACCGTGTCCGTGTCATTTGTCTCTGCTACCATATATCACCATGCTACCATACCAACAAGCCCAAATCGCCACCCACATTGGCCGCCCTAATAAACTGATTTCATTTTATGCCTGCAAATTTGTAAATTTCGTCGCTTCACTATTTGACGCCCAGTTGACGTTTTCGGCCTCATCTCTTGGTGTTAATTGCAACGTTCTAACGGAACATCTGTTATATATCCTTTTGACAACGTCACTTATTCAGGTTCATCTTTATATCTACTAGGGTATCGGCTACCCCTTTTTGTTCTCTGATCCGCCCAGCTGTCTTTTTATTTCTTAGTTTTACGCCTGTACTTTTTGTTTTTATTGTACACTGAATAACTAAGAAAAAAAAAACTTTATTGTCCAGGTTTGTCCAGCAATTGTCCAGTGACCAGTGATTGTCCAGGTTTTTGCCCCATATTCTAGGCCTGCCAAAATACGATCATTGCACTACACTGTCCGCTTTAGTGACGGTAGTGAGTTGCCGGTCATGTGTTGAGAATCTATGCAGTACGCACACCATCCCATCCTTATCTTTCGGTGCATTTCCTTTACGTGAGTAGGCTCTCGTGCCATCGCGTATTCCGGGTGCTCGGAGTTGCCATGCAGGTGCGTGGTCATAAAGCTGCAGTTACAACAGCGTACTTCATAGCGAAGTCGCGTATAGGTCGCGTTTGTGTCACTCTCCGAATGAATGACCGCAAGGTTTCGTTTACTCTGCTCTGCAAGCCGGAGGGCTACGGTGCCCATAGAGCTCGGCTGCCGGACCGATGGTCGCGGACAACAGCAATGGAGCCCGTCCATTGTGCGATGTAAGAGTACGTTAAAGAGCACCAGGGGGTCAAAATTTCCGGAGCCCTCCAACACGGCGAGCGCCTCAGGGCCATGCACTGGTTTCGGCACGCGAAGGCCCTTACATTACTAAGGCGAATGCCTTGAATGTCTCATCAAACGTGAAAATTGCCAATCGCCATGACCGGATGCAAAAAAAAAAAGCACGCAATGACGTCATTATGGCTTAACAAGGTTGCCGTAATCTGTTGCGCCACAATTGCATCACTAAGATGTCACTTAACGTAACTGGTGAATACATTGACTGAGAAGAAGAATGAACATGGCTTTGGCCTTTGAGTCGTGTAGGGCGAACGCAACTTAGAGCTTGAATACTAGTAAATAATGATAATAAAAAAGCAGATTGCACGCACTGTGGGATGGGGTGTTATTGAATACATTTTGCAAAAGCTTGGTTATCCCGCCCCCTTCGGGGTTTCGCCAACCCTTAAAGAGAGGACCCATGTGTTTGTGTAAGATGAACAGTTGTGTGTGTAGATGACGCGAACATGTACGTGACAGCAAGAAGATGGTTACAATTGTGGCGACCATTGCATACGTATATATATATAACGGTGACGCACCGTGTACCTCCGTTCACGCTGAAATGCCAATTTCTTTGAAAGCCAGTGAAAAGTGCCGTTCCCTCCAGTAGTTTTATTGTTGATACGCATACCCTGGAAGGACCTACGTTTCGTTGTGTTCTGTTTTAACAGGCTTGTTGTGGAAAGGTTGAGGTTTGGGTCCTCTCGACTACTCAATTTTTGTACGTTCTGCCGCGCGCAAAAAAAAAGAATGAAAAAAAGCTACCGAAAGCCAAACATGGTTTTGTACAGGAAAGCGTATACTAAAGTGAAACAAATACAAATAACATGACGCTAATAACACATTTTTAATTGGCCAATCGTGAAGGAGTAATGCACAATAGTATTCCGCATTTCGTATTCTACGTGTTACGATATATACCTGTTTATGGAAAGATACCTATAGCACGTCGACAATCAATAGTTTTGGTGAAAATTGTTTCGATGATGCTTGCAGTTTGTGTCACTGTTCGCTGAAGAGGAAAGCCCAAGCTCGCCAAGCAAGCATCACTTGTCCTTACACTTGTTGTCCTTGCATCCTCCTTCTTTCGTTTATCCTGAAGGTTATGTCCTTGAATGACGTAAGACCGTTGAGGGTGAACGCGCGTCGAAGAGCTCAGCGCGCCTTGCGAAGGTAGCGAGGGAAAAGAGCTCGAGTTCTGTAGCTTTGTCAGCTTTGTTCCCGGTTGACACGTGTGTAGCATTGTTGCGAAAGAGGTCCGCTGAAGATCTAATGCCACTCATAAAAAATATCCACGAATTTGACACAGCTATAGAATCCAAATCACATGAAGCTTTAGCGAGAACGCCCATATGTGACTTAGTGATGTTCTTATCTTGCAAAATGCTTTCTATATCAAAGAACGTTTCGTACGTCAGTCAGCTTTTGGAGATAATGTACGAAACATGAAAATTGGTTGAGGTCAGGTCTTACAAAAAAACTTTCTGGCGTAAGCACTTTCCCGTGAACGCGGACTCTGGGTTTTGTGCACTCGAAGAAAGGGAAAAAAATTACGCGAAACTTGTTCATGAGAGGAGGTGCAAGCCGGTTGGTATGTAAGCAGGTGGTTGGGTTTTGACAAAAAGAACTTATAAAATAAATGCTTTGTTGACTAGGCTACTAGCTGCAGCGTTACTCGAACAGCAGTTCGCCACGTTGGAGCAGTAGTTATGTTTTTCGGCTGCTGACCGAAGGTCATGGCTTTGGTCCCTGCCGCGGTGGTTGTATTTCGATAGAGGCGAAATTCGCGGGTACAAATTGGCAAGCACAGGACCGAGTTAACTGGCGGAACATGGGAGAGGCCTTTATCTTGCAGTGGACGTAGTCAGGCTGATGATGATAATGATGATGAGAGGTGAAATGGCAGATGCTCGTGTATATTGTGAGCGCACGTTAGAGATAAGAGACGGTCGAAAGTTCTGGAGCCCTCCACCAGGGCGTCTCTCATGATCATATATCGTGGTTTTGGGACGCCCCAGATATTATTACCAGGCATCGCGCAGTGTTTATTTGAGTCAGATCGCTCCGTCAGAATACCTGCTGGTCAGTAACAACTGCGAGCAATATATTTACAAAGGCCAAACAGGAAGTTTTTTTGCAAATAAAAAGAAACAAGATTTGCATAATATTGTAGAAGTATTGTTTAAAGTGATTTGCAGTATTTCTCGTGTCCCTCATGCATGCTGAGCGGATCACTGGAGTACCGAGACAGAGGGGCAAGCGTTTCTAACATATTTGGTGCATTACCATGCGATATGGACACCAGTACGTGCCGTGCACGTGAAGTCGACTTAACATTTTCAGTGCGACGTCAACACGATACTTGTTCACTATAATGGAGTGGATTACGCCTTACGAAAATCGCGCATGCTATTGAGTAACACTACAAACAGAAAAGTCATTTGAAAAAAAAAAGGGAAAAAGTTGTCGTAGTAATTACGAAGGCTTCTGTAAAGAACAGTATGAAAAGCACGGTGTGCCTGCGCTCTTTGCTTTAGGTTTGGTTTTTCTTTTTTCTTTATCGAAATTGCCGGTTGCGTAAGACGCGCGCTGCATGACACTTATCACCGCGAGCAAAATAATCCTCTTTCTTTCACTCCAGCGACGCTGTTATCGACATCGAAGGTTGTCTAATAAAACGCGCTTATAAAATAAAAGGTACCCAACTGCGCGCCACTCTAATCTGGAAGTAAATATCAAGCTTAACAGTTTGTATACTTTGGTATATACCGTTGCCAGTAGTGGGTTTGTAAACTCTGAAGCATTACAAAGCGCCGATTCAGAGCTCATTGCACTTAGAAGCACACAGTGTTACGGAAGCTATAAATGTCAAAAAGCGCTCATGTGTGAACAGCTTATTTGAGTCGGTGATACACATGAGCGATGCCACATTACAATGAAAGACAGGTATGAAGATTACGCCTGTAGTGATGCTATAGTCATTTCCAACTTTTCTTTTGTTTTTTCGCGAGTGGGTTGAATGTATAGTCAGCTCTATTAATGAACTTCACAGGGTCACTTTTGGACTCGCCTAAGACAACTCTGAGGCCACCTTCTTCATTCTCTTCTCACTCGATGTGGCCATATTATGAATACACAAGAGGGAACTCTGGAGCTAGTGTCTATGGGAGCCGCAAGGCGCGACAATTTAGCCATCGTGGGAATGATGGGTAGTGCACAAATTTGTCTTGGCTTTGTTCTTTCGGCTTCATTTGGTGTCGCGTGGTCTGGAGAAGCTATGTCACGGGATGACAATCAGCAAATGTTCAGCAGTTGCACTTCACCACCTAAATATTTTTAGGCTCACCAATAAAAATCGAGTCAAGAAGTTCGCAACGGATCCTTCTTCCATTCGAAACAACACCAAAACAGTGCAATAAACAAAGCCACGGGTTCGTTCGAAGTCACAAGCACGAAGACGAGGCAAATTCGTGTACTACCCATCACTCCCGTTATAGTACACTGTACTCTCATGATGGCCGAACGATCGCAGCGCCAGAGTTCCCTCCATTAACTTCAGGCAACTGTGCGCCCCGCCCCCTCCGAAAGCTTTCTTTCGGCCCCTATAGTTTTACGCTGCCTTAGTGATCAACATACATTTAACCAAGCGAAGATGTCGTGTGGTGAAGTCATCATTTGGCGTCACGTTATGTTACGTCACATGATCACGTTACAAATATGGACGACCTGTGACGTCATTGGTGGCGTTATAACGTAACGATGTTTTTTTTTCGTCACTAATGTTGATGCCGCCGATGCGAGATCCCAACGCTTGGTTATTTTCTCGCAGACCTGCTCGTAGTCATCTCTTCTTATGCGCCGCTTAAATCATGGAGAAAATTTTTCACTGCACTGAAAACGAGTTTTGCCCGTCAAGGCTGGACCTTATGTCACAAACCGAGAGCTCGAAAAAGGGCGCGCCGCCAAATTCTCGCGACGAAGCGCCGAGAGGTCAACGATAAAAAAAGAAAACAAGCATCCAAAGACTCCCCGGGCGCACGTCCTTCTCCCCTCGGAAGCGTGGGTTCGCCGACGAACCTCCTCTCATCGGCGCCTGAGCAAGCCCTCGAATGTTCTAGATGGAAAGGGGCGTGGTGATGCCGGGTTGCGTCATCCGTCGCGGATGGCCTTCGAACCGTCTCGCCCTCTCCCCAGCCTTCGCTGCGTATCACGCCGACGAAATGATGAGAACTTTCTGGAATCTCGCGCGGAAGGTATTTAACCGAGCAGCCGAGATGGGAGATCAGCAGAAGAAGGAAGTTAACGCCAGAGTGCGTAGGGTATCACGCCGCGTTTGTCGGTGAAGGTTTTGTCCTTGTGTCAAAGCAGGAGAAGAAGAAAGTATGCGCCAGAGTGCGTAGGGTGTACCGCCTTGTGAGCGAAGCCTTTTGTCTTCCGTGACAAGGAAGGAGAAGAAGGAAGAGGAGAAGAAGAGGATTTCCACCTGGGGGGTGACCACTGGAGCTACAGGCAAGAGTGTGTGTCTACCGCTATCGAGCGAAGACGCGTGGCAACAGCTGCGAGTGTGAAGCCGACGTGTTTCCGGCGAAGAAGTTTGAAGCTTGCAGAGCGGCCAAGTGAAGACGCGAGGTTTCCTGGAAGAGAAACTTCGGGGGCAGCGGAACGACAACGACGCTGGACTTTGAGTGAGTGATTCTCGGAAGAGTATCATCCAGACTTTTGTTTCAAGAACTTTGGACTGCATAAGTTTTCCAACTCTTCAGTCTTTAAGTGTCTTGGTTGTTCAATGCATGCGACTGCATTGTAGTGCGTATTGTTGTCTGTGTCCGTTGTTTCGAGCGTGGCTGATTGTACTGTATAGTAAGTTGTTTGATTGGTATCATATCATATTCAATGATTGTCGAGTGTGCATATTGGTGTATCGTTTTTATCTGTCATTATTGAGGATATAATTTTGTTTTGGTTATCAACTCTCGACTCTGACTTGTTCTTTGGACCGCAGCCGGCGTCCGCTGGCGCGCCTAATAGGACCACTTCTAAATTGTCCACGCTTTCGTGGTGCGGTTCGGGGGGCCGATACTTCGGCCCTTGGAATTAGCCCGGCGATCGCCTCCCTAATTAACGGGACCTGTGACAATTAATCTGGCGTCCGCGACAGGACCTTTTGGTGCACAGTGTGTCCAAAGTAGTGAGAAAAAGCCTCGAGTTCTTGATAGTGCTATCGGAACGATTTTTTGTGTTGCTCAGTGTTCTAGTTAACGAGGGCAGGGGAGTGTTCCGATAGACTGATTTAGGCAGATATTTTTTGCACGTGGAAAGGTTTTATCTGCGAGACACAATGGATCTCGAAAAGTTAGTCGCTCTTGGTGAGAAGATGGGTCTTTCTGGCGCCGAACTACGGAAGTGGGTCACCCAGAAGGAAAAAGAAGAAAAAAAGAGAGCCAAAGAAGAAAACGCTGCTTTGCTGGAAAAAGAAAGGTTGGCGGTCGAAAGAGCCAAAGCGGAAAAAGAAGCTGAGCTGGAGAGAGAGAAGCTGACAGCTGAAAGGGCGAGAGAACAAAGAGAGGCAAAGGAGCGACAGCTGAAAGAAGAAAGAGAGGAAAGGGAACGGCAGCGGCAGCACGAGATGGAACTCGAGCGGCTCCGTTTGCAACAGCGAAGTGAAACTCCCGTCCAAGCTAGAGTTGAAAGCAGGGAACGGGAAGATCATGGCTTCCGCTTGAACCCAAGCAAGCTGCTCGTAGCGTTTGATGAAAGGAAGGACGACCTTGACGCGTACCTTCACAGATTTGAGACGATTGAAAGGAGCCAGAATTGGCCGGAACATTAATGGGCAACTGCTTTGAGTACTAGCTTGAGTGGTGAAGCGCTCAGTGTGCACGGCAGGCTGACGCCGACCGATGCAGCCAACTATGCAAACGTGAAAGCTGCTTTGCTGAAGCGATTTAGGTTTACTGTGGAAGGATTCCGGGACAGATTTGGGACCGGAAAGCCAGCTGATGGTGAGACGGCTACGCAGTATGCCGCCCGACTTTGCCATTATTTCGACAGATGGATTGAACTTTCAGGGACAGCGCAGGAGTACGATGAGCTTAGATAGCTCCTAATTAGAGAACAATTTCTTACTAGTTGCCACCCAAGCCTGTCGCTGTACTTGAAAGAGAGGAAGGCTGAGTCACTTGAAGGCATGCTTGAATTGGCTGATCAATTCTTGGAAGCGCAAGGTGGAACTAATTTGGCCAAGTTCAAGAAGGAGTGTCCGGAAGATTCGAAAAATTCGACACCCGAAAAAAATAAGCGTGCACCGGAGAGTGTTCCGCGATGTTTTCTGTGTAACCGAGTGGGTCATCGCGCGAATAGCTGTCGTACTAACTTTACGAGCCCTACGGTAGTAAAATGTTTGAAGTGTGGTCAGACTGGGCACAAAGCAGACGCATGTCGTAACGGAGCGAGTCAAACTCACCAGGTATCCTGTGTGCTAGCAGCGTCGAAATCCGATGGTGATGCCGTCACCGACGGATTCGTAGAGTTGAAAAATGGGGAGAAATTTCCTATTGAGGGTGCTTTAATGACAAAACAGCCAACCGGTGTTACGAAGGGAATGCCCACGCTGCCTGGAAGAGATGCGGGCAAGTAGGTTAGGGTGTTAAGAGATACCGGTAGCTCCACGGTTATCGTGCGGAGAAATTTGGTATGACGGGAAAGTGAGTTAACAGGCAAAACGAAACTGGTTTGCCTAATTGAGAGTACGGTTCGGATGCTTCTCGAAGCAGAGATTGAGGTTGAAACCCCTTACTTCAGCGGGAAGGTTACGGCTCTATGCATGACGACCCCCCTGTATGACCTCGTCATTGGAAACGTCGACGGGGCGCGAGGGCCGAATTATCCAGAATGTTTGGGGGAAGACCCGAAGATGGAGCCCCCGCCGACACAGGGACCGCGAGATACAGCGGAGAAAAATCCCGTGAAGGATTTCACTCGAGCCCAAGGTGAAGCCTGGGCGCAAGAGACAGCGAATGAAAAGATGATCGTGTTGAATGAGTTCACGTGCTGGGCAGCTGGACTTACGTCGGCACGACCTCAACTGACCGACAATGTAAAGATGACGGAGTCGACCAGCTAGGCACGATGTCGTGACATGAATAAGCGGGTGAATGACCGAACAGGATCGGTTGAACATTATGACCCGTTAACAGTGATGGAAGTGACAACGATGGCTGAGACGCCGCCTCAGATACCGTCGTTGGCAAGGGCTCGCCGGAAGAAAACGAGGAAAAACAAGAAAAGATCGAGCGAGCACCGCAAGAAAGGGCGCAAGCGCCGCTCGAAGTACACGGGATAGGTGCTGAGGTGGAATCGGAATGTGTTTGGCAGGGCTGAGTGCCATATGTTGTGTTATTGTTCTTGTTATCCTGTGTCACAAGTGTATGTCGAGCGAGTCAAAATGCTTGTTACGGTGATGTGATGTATAATATTGTTTGCAATATGGGATGGAGTGTTGTACTCATGTACCTGTGGCTATATTCATGTGTTGCGTGATTGAATTAGAATGTGCAATTGTATCGAGTGATCTATTGTGAATGTGACGTGTCATGAGCGATGGAGTATGTTACAGTCTTTGTGATTGTGAGGACTGTTCGCGCTCGTTTGTGAGGTTTTGAATATTCTGAGATAATATTCTTAAAGTGGGGGGCAGTGTCACAAACCGAGCGCTCAAAAAGGGCGCGCCGCCAAATTCTCGCGACGAAGTGCTGAGAGGTCAACGATAAAAAAAGAAAACAAGCATCCAAAGACTCCCAGGGCGCACGTCCTTTTCCCCTCGGAAGCGTGGGTTTGCCGACGAACCTCCTCTCATCGGCGCCTGAGCAAACCCACGAATGTTCTAGATGGAAAGGGGCGTGGTGATGCCGGGTTGCGTCATCCGTCGCGGACGGCCTTCGAACCGGCTCGCCCTCTTCCCAGCCTTCGCTGCGTATCGCGCCGATGAAATGATGAGAACTTTCTAGAATCTCGCACGGAAGGTATTTAATCGAGCAGCCGAGATGGGAGATCAGCAGAAGAAGGAAGTTAACGCCAGAGTGCGTAGGGTATCCCGCCGCGCCTGTCGGTGAAGGTTTTGTCCTTGTGACAAAGCAGGAGAAGAAAGTATGCGCCAGGGTGCGTAGGGTGCACCGCCTTGTGGGCGAAGCCTTTTGTCTTCCGTGACAAAGGAGGAGAAGAAGAGGATTTCCACCTGAGGGGTGACGACTCGAGCTACAGACAAGAGTGTGTGTCTACCGCTATCGAGCGAAGACGCGTGGCAACAGCTGCGAGTGTGAAGCCGACGTGTTTCCGGCGAAGAAGTTTGAAGCTTGCAGAGCGGCCAAGTGAAGACGCGAGGTTTCCTGGAAGAAAAACTTCGGGGGCGAGGTTTCCTGGAAGAGAAACTTCGGGGGCAGCGGAACGACAACGACGCTGGACTTTGAGTGAGTGATTCTCGGAAGAGTATCATCCAGACTTTTGTTCCAAGAACTTTGGACTACATAAGTTTTCTAACTCTTCAGTCTTTAAGTGTCTTGATTGTTCAATGCATACGACTGCATTGCAGTGCGTATTGTTGTCGGTGTCCGTTGTTTCGAGTGTGGCTGATTGTA